>NC_000086.7:82516665-82891665 GCF_000001635.26 Mus musculus | reverse complement strand
AATTTTTTTCTGGGTCTTGATGGACACAGGCTTAGAGGACTTTAGCCTATTCAAGTGACTCTTAATGGGAATACTGAAAGATCTATGGAAGTATGCCAAATCCAAAAGATGGCATAGGAGAAAACATAACATTCAAGGTTGGCAAGCTCTTATTTTTAAACATAATTGAAAATAAAATTACTAAAGATTTTTATGGACCTCCAGTGGATTTATTCATATGAACTGCAGAAAATTGATGTTACTGTTCTAGATGATTTCATGCTTCATTTTAGTTGAAATTCCAACATATTTTAGCACTAGAAGATCCAGTTAGTTATTGTTAATTTTAAATGCAATTATGTATTCAGAGATATATTAAATTTGAATATCTTATTCAAACATTCAGTCTTGACAACTATAGTTGCATAATAAAATTAGATGAAAATATCAAAACAGATCAAACCAAGTACACAAAGATAAGTCTCTTGTTTTTATATCATATAATCAAGAACATGATATAAGGCTATATTTATATAATTGTAAATTAAAATTCTAAACTGAGTATAATCTTCATCAGCAGCCCAATTTTCAATTAAGATTAACTACATATTTACATGCTATCAGTGTGTCTTTGGGGTACTTTATATTAGTGCTTTATAAGCAACTTAATTATTTACTCTTATATTATTTGATATGGATCAAAAGGAGTTGGCATTGTGGATTTAATAGTGATGGGTTTGTTGATATGTGAAAAACACAAAATTTTCACTGTATCAAGAATATTGGTAATTTGTATTTTAATATTATGAATTTTATTATAAAAAACTTACAAATTACAACACAATTCTTTACAGACCTTGAAAGAGCAATTCTCGACCTCATGTGGAAAAATAAAAACCTAGAACAGCTTAAACAATTTTGTACAATAAAAGAACTTCTTGGGGTATCGCCATCCCTGATTTCAAGCTATACTACAGAGCAATAGTAATAAAAAACTTCATGGTATTGGCACAAAAACAGATAAGTTGATGAATGAAACTGAATCCCAGAAACAAACCCTATGGACACCTGATTTTTGACAAAGAAGCCAAAACAATGCAATGGAAAAAAGAAAGCACATTCAACAAATGGTGCTAGTCTAACTGGATGCATATAGTTGATTACAAGTTCTCCATATTTATCATTCTGCACAAAACTCAAGTCCAAGTGGATCAAATACTGCAACATAAAACTTGATTCACTAAATCTAACAGACTAGAATGTGGGAAATAGCCTTAAATGCATTGCTACAAGAGACAAGTTCCTCAACAGAACTCCAATGGCTCAGGCTCTGTGATCAACAATTGATAAATGGGACCTCATGACACTGAAAAGCTTCTATAATGCAAAAGACATAGTCAATAGGTCAAAACAGCAACCCGCTGATTGGGAAAGGATCTTAACCAACCCTATATCTGACAGAGGGCCAACAGAAGAACGAAGACCAAAGTGTGGACACTTTGCCCCTTCTTAGAAATGGGAACAAAACACCCATGGAAGGAGTTACAGAGACAAAATTTGGAGCTGTGATGAAATGATGGACCATCTAGTGATTGCCATATGCAGGGATCCATCTCATAATCACTTCCAAACGCTGACACCATTGCATACACTAGCAAGATTTTGCTGAAAGGACCCAGATATAGCTCTCTCTTGTGAGACTATGTCGGGGCCTAGCATACACAGAAGTGGATGATCACAGTCAGCTATTGGATGGATCACACGGCCCCCAATGGAGGAGCTAGAGAAAGTACCCAAGGAGCTAAAGGGAACTGCAACCCCATAGGTGGAACAACAATATGAACTAACCAGTACCCCGGAGCTCTTGTCTCTAGCTGTGTATGTATCAAAAGATGGCCTAGTCAGCCATCACTGCAAAGAGAGGCCCATTGGACTTGCAAACTTTATATGCCCCAGTACGGGGAACCCCAGGGTCAAAAAGGGGGAGTGGGTGGGTAGGGGATTGGGGGGTGGGTATGGGGGACTTTTGGATAGCATTGAAAATGTAAACGAGGAAAATACCTAATAAAAAATAAATTTAAAAAAACCTCAATAAATAGTATACCAGCAAACCAAATAACCCAATTAAAAAAATGGGTACAGAGATAAACAGATAATTCTCAGAGGAGGAATCTCACATGTCAGAGAAGCTCTTAAGGAAATGTTCATTGTCCTTAGTCATCAGGGAAATGCAAATCAAAACAACCCTGAGGTTCTATCCTGCACTCATCAGAATGTCTAAGATCACAATTCTCAAGTGACAGCACATGGTGGCAAGGACATAGAGCAAAGGGAACACTCCTCCATTCCTGGTGAGAGTGCAAAATTGTACTGTTACTTTGGAAATGAGTTTGGCACTTTCTCAGAAAATTGGGAATACTTCTACCCCAAGACCTAGCAGTACCACTCCTTGGCATATATCCAAAAGCTGACCCACTATACCATGGGAACATTTGCTTAACTATGTTCTTAGCAGCTTTATTAGGTTTATTTATAGTAGCCAGGAACTACCTAAATCTCTCAAGTGAAGAATAGATAATGAAAAGGTTGGTACATCTACACAATGGAATACTACTCAGCTATTAAAAACAAAGACACCATAAATTTTTCAGTCATGTGGATGGAACATGAAAATATCATCCTGAGTGAGATATCCCAGAGCCAGAAAGACAAATACTTATGTGCTCACCTATAAGTGGACAGTGGACATAAAATGTAGGATAACGGTGCTATAATCTTCAAACACAAAGAAACTGGGTAATATGGTGGTTCCAAGGGAGGATGCTCAAATCTCACTAAGAAGGAGAAATTAGCCATTGGAGGTAGATGGAAAGAGGGAACTGTGAGGGAGAGGGGCTGAGGTGGGGAGCGGGATGGTGATCAGGTGTGGCAAGGCAAGATCAGGAGACAGCTGGTAGTGAGAAAGGAAATGGGGGTTCTCTGGCGACTAGCTGGAGGCCTGTGACAGGGGAGGATATGGGGAGTCTATGGGAATGACCCTAGCTGTGATTCCTACCAGAGGGAGATCTAGAGACTGAAGTGGCCACCACCTGTAGCCAGGCAGGACTTCAGAGGAAGGATGGTGACATCAATCAACCCACAAAACCTTCATCTCAAAATATGTCTTGTCTATAAGATGTGCAGGGATAAAGATGGAGCAGAGACTGAGGGAATAGTCATCCAATGAGACCCATCCCATGTGAGAGAGCCAAGCCCTGACACTATTAATGATACTGTGCTATGCTTGCAGACAGAAAACTCCTGAGAGTGTTCATCTAGCAAGGGATAGAGGCAGATGAAGAGACCTGGAGCCAAATATCAGGTGGAACTCAGGAAGTCTTGCTGAAGAGTGGGGCACAGAATTGAGCAAGCCGGAGGGGTCAAGGACAAAATGACCTACAAAGTTGACTAACCTGGGACTATGGGGGCTCACAGTGCCTGGGGCACAAACCAGGGTACATGTAGGAGCTGTTCCTAGAACCCCTACACATTTGTGTAAAATATGCAGCTTGGTTTTCATGTGGGTCTCCTAACAAGTGAAGCGTGGGTTATCTTAGTCTCTGTTCCCTGCAATTGGATCATGTTCTCCTTACCTGAAGTGCCTTATTGGGCCTCAGGGGGAAAGTAGTGCCTACTCCTGCTTGGATAAGATCCATAGGGTGGGCTGACAACCAAAGGAGAGCTCCTCTTTTCTCAGAAGAAGAAAAGTAGGCAATGGAGGAAGTGTTTATAAGGGTGGGAGTGGAAAGAGAGGAGGGAGGGGGACTCAGTTCAGGGTATAAACTGAATTAAGAAAAAAAAAGATTAGTTCTTAAAATAGAAACTTGTAAATAAAAACAAATCACACACAGAAATCAAACAAATCCAAAGTCTATACATCTCAATAAATTTTTATACAGTCAGACTAGTCATTTGGACTGAAAGCTATGTAGTTTCACATTGTATTTTACATTTTCACTAGCAAACATTTTAATGCACTTATCCACCACTGCACTTATTCACCACCAAACTCCCAAAAATTCTATGACAGAGTTAGACAGAAAATCAATCTTATGACCTCTTTCATAATTCATGTCCTTAGCTGAATCCAATTCTTCTTCATTGCCTAATATTTAGAATTTTTTTCTCTTTGTTATGCTATACTGTATCTATCTATATACATTTGTTTACATGTATATGTATATTATATACATAGACAAATATGAGAACGAATGTCACTTTTTAAAAATTCTTTCTGAGATCCTGCGATCCCTCTTAATATATATACTCTGAGTCTAACCATTTTCCCACAAATTTTATGATTACATAAATCTTTAAAACTGGACATATATATAAATATATATCAAACATAGATTGCCACAGACCCTTTTGGTCCCTGTCTGCGTAGAACGGATCTCTGGTTGCAGGTGGACAAGGAGTTGGTGAATGAATGACAGACAGAATCAACAGGAGAGATTGTGTAGAATCTGAATGTAATTTTTCAAATTGAGCATCAAACTTTTTATACAGAAGAAAATAGGGAAGTTAGGTGACACATCAACAAGGTACAAATGAGGTTACTGGATGCTTAATGACTCTTACACAAAACAGAGGAATGTAAACACCAAGAGTGGCAGGAACTGGGCAATAAAACAACTGAGACAAAATCAGCTCTAAGATCAGCTACAGTCTTAGAAGCCAGGTGTGGGGTTTTTACACTCCTAGGGCAAGGGCTTTCACACCCAAGTCATGGTTCTGTAGGTAGTTCTGCTCTAGCTAACCATCTCATGAATAATGCAATACTCTAAAACCGCAGCCCGATCTACTTCCTAAATCATTGTAAATTCCTGTATATGGGAGCGACTTGGCTTTTATTCTAAGTGATAGTGTGGGGGGACTTTCTACTAATAAATAATGTAGTCTGCCATACATAACTATAATAAGAATCTTAAACTTACGTTGCTAAGCTTGCCCTGAGATTTCTAACTCTATGTAGTAGCTAGTAAAGCCTGATTTCTTTCACTATCTCTCTTAGAATACTAGAGGCAATTCTGAATGTCACTGAATAGACAACATTCTTACTGAATTCCAAGCCCAGGGTCGGCTCAAGGACTACCTAGGGCATTGATAAAAGGCCAGGAAGCAAAGTTCGATTTTGCTTAGGTATTTGGCCAGTCATTGATTGGAGGCACCTATAACAAAACAATACTGAAAGGAAGCACACAGATCCATTTGCAAAGACAAAATTGGAGCATATATGCTATGGGATGCCACAGTTCCAGGAGACTAATTTTCCATGAAACTCTTTGCCTCAGGACTGCATCCAGGCTTTTGGCCTGCCATGCGTGTCACTATGTCACTACTGGAGTGGATGTAGCAATAGATATATTGAATTTTATTATCCATTTATCTGTTGATGGACAATTAGGATAATCCAAACTTTTTTCCAATAGTCAATAAAACAGCAATAAAATATCCACTAGAATAGCCAATGTGGAAATTAGTTTGGAGATTTCCCAAAAAACTTTAAAACAGAACTAGCATATGACACAGTAGTATATTGATATTTTAATTAGGTACATACATTAATCAGGGAGGAAACCAGGATAATATTTTCACTTTTTCTATCCTAAAATCGCCTGGACCTCCTGTTACTCTTTTTGTAAGTAGATTGTTTCTTAACTATAAGTCCATATCTTTCTTTCAAAGAAAATGGACTACCCTTGGTCACTTTGGCATATCTCCAACTCTTGATACAATAAGCTACCTAATAAAGCTGACAGCAGAAAACACTGTACTTAATCATAGAATAGATGATACTTGGGAGGTAAAGAGGTTTGGGGGTTAGAGAGATGGCTCAGTGGTAATACATTGTCAAATTGCATCAGGACTCAAGTTCTATGCTCAGATACTGAGTATTTCAAATATTATATGAAATATATAACAATATAATGTAACATAGTATAATATAATATAATACAAAATTCAATGTGTGTCTGTGATACCAGTGTTGGGATCCAAATATAGCAGCATCTTTGTGGTTCAGTGTCCAGCTAGCCTATACAAATAAAACTCTAGGGCCTGTGAGAGACCTTTTAGGCTTAGTTAGAAAACCTGTAGGGCACGGTCTTCAACCTGTGGGTCATGAACACTTTGGGGGTTGTATATCAGATATCCTGCATATTCAAGATTTATATTATGACTTATAACTAGCAGAACTGAAGTTTTGAAGTAGCAATGAAATAATTTTATGGTTGTGGTTCACTCCACGCAAGGAAATGTATTAAACAGTCGCAGCATTAAGAAGGCTAAGAAATAGTATTAGACCTAGTGAGAGACTCTGTCCCCAAAAATACAGAGTAGGCAGTTGTACTGGCTAGTTTTGTGTCAATTTGACACAGCTAGAGTTATCACAGAGAAAGGAGCTTCAGTTGAGGAAATGCCTCCATGAGATCCAACTGTAAAGCATTTTCTCAATTAGTGATCAAGGGGTAAAGGCCCCTTGTGGGTGGTGCCATCCCTGGGCTGGTAGTCTTGGGTTCTATAAGAGAGCAGGCTGAGCAAACCAGTGGAAGCAAGTCAGTAAAGAACATCCCTCCATGGCCTCTGCATCAGCTCCTGCTTCCTGTCCTGCTTGAGTTCCAGTCCTGACTTCCTTTGGTGATGAACAACAGTATGGAAGTGTAAGCCGAATAAACCCTTTCCTCCCCCAACTTGCTTCTTGGTCATGGTGTTTGTGCAGGAATAGAAACCCTGACTAAGACAACAGTTCCTGGGGAAAGATTCCCAAGATTGACCTCTTTTCTCTTTACACTTTCACCATCCTGTCACACAGACAAATAGACACACATACAAGCACACACACACACACACACACACACACACACACACACACACACACTCTTATGGACATGTGTGACTGCAAGCAATGTAGCTCAGGATGATCTCTAACTCAAGAGATTTTCTTGTCTCTGCCTCCTGGGTGCTGAGATTAATGGCACGCACTGTTATACCTCCCAAATGATTGAGTTTTTAAAGATACCCAATCCTAGGACATTCTCTACCAAAAAAAGGCTACCGCGAACCAAACTGAGAAATACATATAATACTTCACAAAGCAAGAGTCTGAGGTTTAGTGAGAGGCAAAGTTAAAAGGCAAAGCCACAAAAACATAAATCAAAATGTTTACAGACATTAGAAGAAAAATGAGCTTTAGGTTTGTTCCACAAGGGACAGGTGAGACACATAGAGCATGGGTCCACTGAACACCATTGGGAAGCATTTGTGGTTTTGTAATAAGGGAGTTAGACTGTCACTTAAGTATTTTTATTTAAGAACAAACATTATATCAAGTAAAAGGCACCTAAGAAGAAATGACCTGTTAAAGAGACAAGAAGTGTTCTGTTTTAGCGAAAACATGACAAGCATTATCACGTGGCAACCCCTGTCATTATTCACAATACAGTTGTTTTCAACTCATTTGGGTTCCTTGTTTAAAAACAATATAGAAATAATATAATGTCACATGTGTATGCCAGCATTATAATTTATTATAATGATGTTCTGAATTACATGAATGAATATCATCATTCTAGAGTCTAGAGGCCCAGGAGAGCCAGGGCTATACAGAGAAACCTTGTCTCGAAAAACCAAAAAAAAAAAAAAAAAAAAAAAAAAAAGAGTCTAGAGGCCTCCAAAAATATCTACTTATACTTCAGTGGGATTTAGGAGTAGAATTATGTATTTTGTGGTATTTGTAAATTTAAAACTTAGCAAAGGTTATGCTTGAGAACAGGTAGTATCAAGCAAAGCTGCTTTGGATTCTAAAGGAGTAAAGGGGCAGAAAGTGCAGTTTTCTTTTCCTAGAACACTCTGGCCTTGGTTATTAGTGATACCTATCAAGCACGTTGACACAATAGAGGCAAGTTTAAATCAATTTTCTCTTACTTGTTGTTGGCCCTTAAGACATTGCCCAACCGATAACTATATGAAACACACTTCATTTTAATTATGATAATGGTTAGTATCCCTCTATATTCCAAATATTAGAAAATAATGGCCCAAATGAACACCAAATAATACATACATGTTCTTAACTAATATGCATGTAACTGGCATCTCTGTATGTTACCCACGTATGACAACTGTGCAGTAAATCAATAAAGACAATTGTTTGAAATCACCACCTTGACACATGTTGAACATACAGTAAAGCTCTGAACAACAACAGAACATCAAACAGTGACCCTGGTGTGACATATTTTGAACTTGTCTAATTTATAAAGTTCAAATATCGTACCTTTAACCTTGCTTACCATCTCTGAATGATGTTATTGATTTTTAAGAAAGGAACATTTATCTCCAGGAAAACAGACACCTCTTTTGGAATAATAATTAGTCAGTTGCATGCTTCATAATGAGAGGATTGATATCACATTGTTTTTAGTTTAAATGTCAATGTGCATACATATAAACATCTGGACAAACAGCTTTAACTAGATCATGCTATGTAAAGGTCATACAGACCTTGCAAATATTGCTGCATCTCCAACTAATCTAACCCAGTTCTTGAGTTCAAATATCAAATTATATCCCTCTCTGCTACCCAGAATTTTAATTTCTGATATTCAATGAATACTAAGAGTTATATATATATGTATTATAAAGTGTTCATCTGTAATCATATGCAATTACCATATTGCTTTATCATGGCAAGCTCTGTTTACACAGCTCTTCACTGATGAAGCACCAAACAGTTGAATCATCAGAACACTATAGCAGTATTTTACAAACTCAGTTATGCATAATGTGAAGTAATATGCATGCCTGCTCTCTGTAAATATGAGAAGCAATTTGTTTAGCTCCATGTTTTATTTTGCTTCCCAGATTACACTACTCACAATCTTCAACAAAAGAAATATAATAATAAAAATATTGATGCATAATACCACAGCTCTATCTAACAATAGCAAGACTTCTTAACTTAACACTACTGCCAGAAAATGAACTTCATTATGCTAATTCAGTGAGTAGATACATGTTCATATCATCAAGTGCACATAAGACAATGAAAAATAAACACAAGTCCAATAAGCAATCAGAAAACAGAAGTTTTCTAAAAGCTATTAAAAAGTATGTTAGAAATCATAAAATGCCTCCCTGCAAATGGCAATATTTTCATTATTTTTTATTAGATATTTTCTATATTTACGTTTCAAATGTTATCCTCTTTCCTAGTTTCCCTTCTGAAAATCCCCTATCCCCGTGCCCCTCCCCCTGCTCTCCAACCCACCCATTTCTGGTTCCTGGCCCTGGCATTCCCCTATACTGGGGCATAGAATCTTCACAGGACCAAGGGCCTCTCCTCCCACTGATGATCACCTAGGCCATCCTCTGCTACATATGCAGCTAGAGCTGCGAGACCCACCTTGTGTTTTCTTTGATTGGTGGTTTAGTCCCAGGGAGCTCGGGGAGAACTCTTTAGTTCATATTGTTGTTCCTCCTGTGGGGCAGCAAACCCCCTCTAGCTCCTTCATTGGGGAGCCTGTGCTCTGTCCAATGGATGACTGTGAGCATCCACTTCTGTATTTGCCAGGCACTGGCAGAGCCTTGCAGGACACAGCTATATCAGGCTCCTGTCAGCAAGCTCTTATTGGCATCTGCCATAGTGTCTGCGTTTGGTGATTGTTTATGGAATGGGTCCCCAAGTGGGGCAGTCTCTGGATGGTCATTCCTTCAGTCTCTGCTTCAACTGTGTCTCTGTAACTCCTTTCATGGTTATTTTGTTCCCCCTTCTAAGAAGGATTGAAGTATCCACACTTTGGTCTTCCTTCTTCTTGAGTTTCACATGTTTCAAAAATTGTATCTTGGATATTCTGAGTTTCTGGGCTAATATCCACTTATCAGTGAATGCATACCATGTGTGTTCTTTTGAGATTCGGTTACCTCACTTAGGACGATATACTCCAAATCTATCCATTTGCGTTAGAATTTTATAAATTCATTGTTTTTAAAAACTGAGTAGTACTCTATTGTGCAAATGTACCACATTTTTTTTGTATCCATTCCTCTGTTGAGGGACATCTGGTTCGTTACAGCATTTGGCTATTAAAAATAAGGCTTCTATGAACATAGTGGAGCATGTGCCCTTATTACAAGTTGGAGCATCTTCTGGGTATATGCCCAGGAATGGTATTGCTGGATCCTCAGGTAGTACTATGTCCAATTTTCTGAGGAACTGCCAGACTGATTTCCAGAGTGGTTGTAACAGCTTGCAATCCTCACCAGCATCTGCTGCCACCTGAGTTTTTGATCTTAGCCATTCTGACAGGTGTGAGGTGGAATCTCAGGGTTGTTTTGATTTGCATTTCCCTGATGACTAAGGATGTTGAACATTTATTCAGGTGCTTCTCAGCCATTCGATATTCCTCAGTTGAGAATTCTTTGTTTAGCTCTGTATACCATTTTAAATAAGTTTATTTGGTTTTCTCGAGTCTAACTTCTTGATTTCTTTATATATATATATATTGAATATTAGCCCAGTATCTGATTTAGGATTTGTAAAGATATTTTCCCAATAGGTTGGTTGCCATTTTGTCTTCTTGACAGTGTCCTTTGCTTTACAGAAGCTTTGCAATTTTATGAGGTCCCATTTGTCGATTCTTGACATTATAGCACAAGCCATTGGTGCTGTCCACGAATTTCCCCCGTGCCCATATCTTTGTGGCTCTTCTACACTTTCTCCTCTATAAGTTTCAGTGTCTCTGGTTTTATGTGGAGTTTCTTGATCCACTTAGACTTGAGCTTTGTACAAGGAGATAAGAATGGATCAATTTGAATTCTTCTACATGCTAACCTCCAGTTGAACCAGCATGTTTTGTTGAAAATGCTGTCTTTTTTCCCCACTAGGTGGTTTTAGCTACTTGGTCAAAGATCAAGTGATCATAGGTGTGTGGATTCATTTCTGGGTCGTCAATTCTATTGTATTGATCTACCTGTCTGTCACTGTACCAGTACCATGCAGTTTTTATCACAATTGCTTTGCAGTACAGCTTGAGGTCAGGCATAGTGATTCCACCAGAGGTTCTTTTATTGTTGAGAATAGTTTTTGCTATCCTAGATTCTTTGTCATTCCAGATGGATATACAAATTGCCCTTTCTAACTCTGTGAAGAACTGAGTTGGAATTCTGATGGGGATTGCATTGAATCTGTAAATTACTTTTGGCAAGATGGTCATTTTAAGTATATTAATCCTGCCAATCCATGAGCATGGGAGATCTTTCCATCTTCTGAGATCTTCTTCAATTTCTTTCTTCAGACACTAGAAGTTCTTATCATATAGCTCTTTCACTTCTGTAGAGTCACACCAAGGTATTTTATATTATTTGTGACTATTGTGTAGGGTGTTGTTTCCCTATTTTCTTTCTCAGCCTGTTCATCCTTTATGTAGAGAAAGGCCACTGACTTGTTTGAGTTAATTTTATATCCAGCTACTTCGCTGAAGTTGTTTATCAGATTTAGGAATTCTCTGGTAGAATTTTTTGGGGTCACTTATATATACTATCATGTCATCTGCAAATAGTGATATTTTGATTTCTTCCTTTCTAATTTGTGTCCCCTTTATCTCCTTTTGTTGTCTAATTGCTCTGGATAATGGCAATAATTGAGACTCTGAGTTGATATATTTACCTTATAGTCTCATGAGTCACTTTATGTCAAGTTCTAGAGACTTCTTTTGTTTATGTTTCTTAAGAAAGTATTTTTTCATCATTTATATATTGTAGTGATATATATCATATATGATATCATATAGAATATAGAAAGATACATCATTTCTATATTTTATAGTGATATCAACAAATAAGCAGTAACAGGATAGCTTCTTGGATGAAGCTACTTGGAAATTTTATCTTAAGAATATTGAGAAATATTTCGATTCAGGGGTTACTTGAAAGATCAACAGCATTCCTATATAAAACATGAATGAAAGAGGTATACTGGAAATTTATAATCAAAAGAAAGGTTGAAAAAACATGATATATTTTATGAAGGTTAAATTATTATTAATATAAAGGATTATGTGAAGTACACAAAACATTCAATCAGGGATGGAAATAAGATAATTATATGTATAAATTCATTAGTTAAAATAAAATTCAGTGATTTAAGACTACTGAAACAAATAACTTCTTAATAATCACTCAAATACTGAAATTTACCTTTAAAATCATCTTTGATTATTGGATATATTGGCATATAACTTTAATTCCAGCACTTGGGCAGGGGCAGAGACAGGGGCAGGGGCAGGGGCAATTGATGGTAGATCTCTGTAAATTGAAGATTAGCCTATTTATTGCCTCCCACACGACAAAAAAATAAATTAAAAAAAAACCTTTTAGTCATATTTACACAAATGGAGCTTCCTATGTATAATTGTTGTGTTTCAAGCACCAGTGATGAAAATTGTCAGTGGTGTTCTTAGGTCTGAGCTTGGAGAGTTAGTAACAAGATGAATATGTTTCCTCTAGAAAATATTTGGAGGTGCTTAAAACACAAAACAACAACAGGAAAGCCTTCTATACAGAGAATACTTAATGAAGGTAGCCAGTCCTGGTACTAAATAATGAGTAGTTGTGTTTCCCTGTCATGGCAATGAATTAGATCCACCATGAAGTTTCATTTACAAAGTCTTCTTTGGCTTCTATAAAACTATCTCCTACAACTGCAGTATTGAAAGAGGTTTTGGGCATTTGTTTGCATTTATTGTGTACTGTTTTGTTTTCTGAACAAAGAGTATGTTCCTATATAGCCCTGTATAAAATTCAGGCTATCTGGGATTTCTCTTAAGCTTTTGTACAGGTTATTTGATTAGAATGATTCAATATTTGGACCAGCTATTTTTACATATCATAGGAAATAAATACTTCCAAACTTCTGCCCATAATGAATTAAAATTTTGCCCATTGTACTGGTAACTGAAATTTGGGATTAGCTAGCCAGATCAGTGGACCTGGTGTCTAAATTTAGTTCCTTCATTGACGAATTGTGTTACCAGAATACTTTTAGAATTTCTGAGTTTTTTAATGGTGTTGAGATGAGGGTCTCTAAATTTTTGTTCTCCGAACCTTCTAATTTGAAAATAGAATAAGGTTGAGGTTATTGCACAGAAAACAATCAATACTAGGTACAATTCTATATATGGTTGTTTAAATGGTCTTTTGTTTTCTTTTTTTCTCCATTTTTTATTAGGTATTTAGCTCATTTACATTTCCAATGCTATACCAAAAGTCCCCCATACGCCCCCCACTCCCCTACCCACCCACTCCCCCTTTTTGGCCCTGGCATTCCCCTGTACTGGGGCATATAAAGTTTGCAAGTCCAATGGGCTTCTCTTTGCAGTGATGGCCAACTAGGCCATCTTTTGATACATATGCAGCTAGAGACAAGAGCTCCGGGGTACTGCTTAGTTAGTGGAGAGCATGTTTTCATTTAGCCCCTAAACTTCTTTCTTGTGCATACTGGGATTGACCACAATTAATTGTCAACAGCAGTAGTACATGCAATTAATGCTTGATAAGGCTGGAAATAAAAGATACCAGTGTTGACATTTTGGTATTTAGGAAGCATTTGAAAGAAAAGTTAGGGTTTAACTGGAAAAGCTAGAAAGCAAATGAGAAAATTTCAGATGGGAAATTTAAAAGAAATAAAATGAAATGTGGGAATGAGAAAGATAGACTAAGGAGTAGCCCTCAAGAACTCTAGAAAAGTGCTGAAAGAACCATTAGCCACCAGTAAACAGGCAACATAGTCTTCATTCATGTATATTCAATATGTACACCCAAAATTGACATTTACACATATACATATTATTTATAACCAAAAAGTACTAACTACAGAGTTTATTTATATGGTGGGATTATAAGTTAAATATTTCCTTTAAGATCACTGAAATCACCTATTGTATACATATTGTAGGAATGTAATTGTGTATAATTGTTAAAATGGACATATGAAAATATTTTAGGCCAAAATAAAATTTGAAAGACTTGGATTTCCCAAGTCTTTTTCTATATAATAAATAATCTATTCATGTGGACTATGCTATATCAGTTTTTTCCCAGACTCTCTTGATTTGGCAATGTGCTGTTAGAAGAAGTCTCACTCATGCTCTTGAGTATATGGTCTATTGCACTGCACAGTTTAGTATCCAACCATACTCAACTAAGAAGAACATGAAGGACGCTTTGTTTGTTTATTTGTTCATCTTGTGACCAGGTCCTTCCAATTATTGATATTGATAAGGTGTCTTTGCCATTAATAGCTAATAATTAATAATAATGTGTCTTTGCTACATTCTCATGGTAGAAGTTGTATGGCAGGACTATATGCATAGTCATAGTTCCCATGCAGTGTGTTCAGAATCAAGCTGGCAGTAAAACCACATAATGCAACACAAGCCTGCTTTTGTCAGATTTTTCATGCCTCCCACATGCAGTTATATTACCTGATATTGTGTCCTGACTCATAGTTTAAGAAGCTAGGAGGTAGGGGGCATCTAAGATAGAAGAACTGCAGTCTCGCAGGACTGTGATGATGAAAAGAGCTTCCTAGAATGGGGTGAAATTCGTGACAGAATTCCCGTACTGGGACATGGGAAACCGATTCCCCTTTTGTAAGTTCCTTTATCAGTAGAGCTGGGTAGTCTTGAACTTGACAGAAATGTGTAATACTTCTTGATGATATTGCATTTAGTACCCTTGCTAATTTTACTAAGCTCTTCAGGTATATTCAAGGTGATTACAATTCAGGGAAAAATAAAACTATAGAGTTGCCTTCTGATTTTTGGCTTTGAGATGGTAGTAAAATGCCCTGTCTTAGTTACTTTCTCCTCGTGTGTGCTGTCCCTTAAGGTAATTCACAGACTCTTGCATTGTGTCACTCAAATACTGGGGTCACAATCCAATTTGGTTTCCTCTATCTCTTAAATAATTCTCTTTTGATTTCCTCTTGTGTTATTGCTAGATTGTTTTGTTGTTCTTAGCTGTGTGGGCCCAGGGAAATATCAGTTCACGCTCATTTCCAAACTCAAGTATCTTTGTTTTAGCATGTTTCCTGATGGATTCACATGACAGTGACTTCTAAAAGGAACATAGATTCACACACGCACAGACATACACACTTCAAATTTGCATTCATTTATTAATGTGATATATTCAGGGGTCTGCTAAATTCTAATAAAATGTTAGCCTTTGAGGTTAACAAATACAGTATCAACTATAGTATTTGATGAACAGAATGACAATAATAGGCATATTCTTTTCAATATATATTTGGCAATTATATCCGCAATTATATTAACTATAACATCAACAATAATGTAAGATTTCTCAATGTAGGGAATCATGTAAAAAGTAGCATGTTATACTTGTTTCTGTCTGCATGATTTTTAAATAAATATATCAGACTGTACAAACATAAAATCCCCATTTGCCTGAAATAATTGACCCTTTTATCTTCTCAAAAACAATACACTGAATTTTTTAAATATAGGGTCTCATTATACAGCCTGGATCTCTCTATGTAGACCAGGCTGCCCTTGAGCTTAAGGTGATTCTCCTGCCTCTGCTCCCATTAATATATATATATATTAATACACACACACACACACACACATATATATATGTTATGATCAAGTATTCACTGATCATAAGCATCTGTAGTGTGAGCAGCTTGGATAGTTGAATGATTACCTAAAACACTAAGAGTGTGAATGAATGCTTCACTCAGAGTCAGTGCTGGTTTATTAATACAGCACCTAAAACCTCCAGAGAGTTAAATTTAGTTGCAATATAAAAACTCATTAAAATAAGCAATTTTATGAATAATCAGCTTTAAAATAAAAATCAAATAAATATACAATGGGATTAATTGCTGTTTAGAATTTCTTTTTCAAATAGCTTCTAATTATGCAGTATACAGCCAAAACCAAACAAACTCAATGGCATTTGTTGAGGTTTGGGTTTTTTTTTTTTTCCTTTTTTACCTTATAGTTTGGTTTGGTTTTGTTTGTGTCTATATTGTGGTCTTCAATGTTGTGTTTTTATGAGATTTCCGAGTATGTGAATATGTGTTTCTCTTTATATGCATGTATCCTGTGCTTTTTGTTTGGTTCCTTTTCTTCTGTTTGTTTCTTTTGTCTTAGTCTGAATGTTTGCTTTTATTTTCTTATTAAGTTTTAGATGACTGTTTATTTTTCAATGAAAGAAAGATGGGGTATGGATTTGGATGGGAGGGTAGGATCTGGGAGAAGTTGGTCAAAGGGATATTGTAATTACAATATATTATTTTAACTATTTTTTATTTAAAAAAGGAAAACAATGAATCAAGAAAATCAAAAACAATGATGTCTGAATCTGGTCACATTTTGTTCTATACTTTTCTTACAGCGTACACAAACTTTCATACTCTTTCTGTTGTCCATGTATTTCTAATTATCAATTACATTTTCAGTTAAAACATTTGGCCACCCCTTTACAATTATTATACCTTTATAATTATTAGCTTCTTTCTGTAACTTGTTTTATATCTCAATTTATAACTTGAAAACAGAGATTTTTTCTTAATTATCTGTACTTTTACCCTGCTGGTTAATTCAGAGCAGAACACAAGGTATTATCAAAATTATCAAAAAGTATAGTATATATAGGTAGTTGATGAGAAAAAGAATGAGATTGTAGCAGCTTTGTATTTGAAGAACTATCATTTGAATTCGGTGATGGGCATATACATATGTGTGTGTGTGTGTGTGTGTGTGTGTGTGTGTATCCTTAAAGTGGTTCTTCATCCTACTCAACAAGATCGGTGGATGTTAGAAATTCTATATTTTATAAGTAGTAACAGCAACAAAGAAGTGTTTGGAAGTCCAGAAATAGAGATAGTTTTCTTTCTTTAATAGCAACCTCTTGGATTGTTTACATACATACAATATACATGTATACCATATGCTACAACCATATGCTGAGTCTCTCTGGTACCATGTTTATGTTGTGTGATATTTCCTGGAGACCAAGGCTAATTGTCCCAAGATTGTGCCTTGCGTCAAAATTGGACAAACACACTCTTTCTGGAGAAGTTTGTCCAGAATGTATATAGGAATACAAATAAAAAGAGTTGCACATTGAGTCACCCTGGGGGAAACTCATGGTCCTACTATTCACATGGACTGATTGTGTTGTCTGATTTTATTAGATAATTGTGAACAAGATCAGAAAGCATGAGTCTTTTCAAGAAAACCTTCATAGAGCTAACAAAATTTCCTTATTTATTTACACTAGTTTATACTAGAGTAAAATTTCTGCTTAGCCATTATGTCCAATTAATTTCAACCCTATGTACACCTAAGTGTAATTATTTCATTTAATTCTAGAAGTGTGGTAGGATTAGAAGTGTTTTTTGTCCATTTTGAGATTCAGAATTTAAAACAAAATAAAACAATATGTGCTGGGGATAGAATTGAAGTCGTGTATAGGCTAGTCCAATACTCTAACTGTGAGCTACAGCTTTACCCTGGGTTTGATGTGTGTGTGTGTGTGTGTGTGTGTGTGTGTGTGTGTATACACTCTATTTGGATCTTTTCTTTTTTCTTTTTTTTCCTTTACTTTATCCTCTCTCCTCCATTCTCTCCCCTGCTCCATTCCCCTCCTCTGTCTTTTTGTGATGTGTGGCCTCACTATGTTGCCTACACTGAAGTCATAACCCTGGGTTGAAGTGATTCTCCAATTTAAACTTCCTGAGTAACTGCTCTAGAAAGATCACGAGTCCTGATCTCTATGTCTAACTTCTTCTGTGTCTTTTCTGCTTGCTTTCTCAGCACATAGAAGAATAAAAAGATTTCTTATATACAAAAAATGAAGGAGCAGTAAGGTGAAAGCACTTTGTGTTCTTGCTTCATTTATGTTGCCTTGATATGCCGTAGACAGTGAAATGAGCCAGAAATAAATATATATTGTTTGGATGCATAGAAATTGAGCTTGTTATGTTATAGATTAGTAAAAAATAAACAAAACAAAAATAGCTAATATATTGCCTTTTTTATTATCTTGTAGCATTCCTTTGTTAAGTAAATATAGGCTCTTAGAATATAGGCTCTTAGCTTTAGTTTATTAGCACCACCATTCAACCACATAAAATTCTTTATTTTTTTCTTTAATGGGTCTTGCTTTTTCTAAATAAAATTCTTACTGTGCAAACCTTCCACAGACCTTTTAAGTACTTCATACTAATTACAGTTCATCTGAGTATACATTTTCCCAATAACTGCCACCACCCTTATGCAAGTACCTACAAAAGCAATGGAGATCCTAAGAGGTGATTGACATTCCAGTCACTTGCAATGATGTGGCCTTGGTTCATCTGAGACTATTTAAGATCGAAATTACAGAGACAAATATGATCAAACCTTTAGGTCAGAAAACAATGATAATTATTTAATTTCTTTTGGAATAATGATATAAGATTCAGTTAAATAGGATAATGTCATAATTTCGATTGCACTTTCTATAACTGGAAATATGTGGTTTTGTGTCTTTTAAGGTCAAGCCAAGCAGGAACACTAATAAACAAGAGAAAGCTATCTTTCTTTTAAATGGGTCATAAGTTCTTCTCTGTAGTTAAATGGCTGGTTAAAGTTCTTAAGTAAATTGCAAACTTAATCCAGCAGAAACACACACACACACACACACACACACACACACACACACAGGTTCTTCTAGATAATATGTACCTGACTTGAAGCCTCATACTTCCTGAACCCTGGCAGAATCCATGCCTTTAAGTAACATCAGAACAACTTTTTTCAAAGAGTCCATCCCAGCATGTCCCCTCAAATATTTCAAAAACTTCCTACTGACCTTAGTTTAAAGTTAAAATCCTTTCAAGTTTCAGAAATGCCATGTCAAAATCCACCTCATTTCATGGCACTTGGCTCAGCTACTTTCTAAGTTCCACAGATACTGACTTCATTTAGTCTCATAGTTCACTAACTCTTCCATTCCTGAAGCCCTTTGTATAGGCTATGTCTCTGTAGTGATGACCTCCTCTATTGGATTTCAGAGTTTAGAACTTCTCGACTTAGTATGACTCAGAAAAGTCACCAGGTCACAGAAGGTAAGTACTTTGTTCAGTAGCTTGTCATTTTCTTTCATTCTTGTTACATATACCATTTTGCATTGTGCTCGAAGACCCAATAGGTAGTATTATTCTATTCATAAGAAAATATGGGCAAAGCTATGGATATCCTTGCACCCAAGAGAAAAATGAGAGTGTGAGATTTTCATGTTTGCATGCCTAAGAATGAATAAGGAAAGATTTGGGCTGTTTCTTCAATTTTGACAATGTTATTTTTATCTTGCAACCACAAAACACCCTTATGGTTCTTTATTTAAAAGTCTTCATTGTGGAAATTGCTGCATAAAAAAGCATGGTAATACAAGTATAAAAAAGTCTTCTGGCTTGACTTGACTTTTTTCTTGGAAAACAGTTGTTTTCATGTGGTGGCTTTTAAAATATTGTGTAAATATTCTTTCAGAGAACAGCCATAAGTCATGCTGCAATACAAATGTGGCCAGAATTTTGGAACTAAGTAATATATTCAGCTTAAGGAAAATTTCAAAGTAAGATACTTTGTGAGGTACCTATATAGTCATTTAATATTTATTTATGTACTTTAGTTTCACACCGTTATACCCTAGATGCAATATTTATTTTAAATTATATAACTGTTCTATAGAAAATTTAGTAGTTTAGTTTTCTTTTTCAAAAATTTCAAATTCTTTCTTTTATTTATTTATATGAATTTTATTAGATTTATTAATTATTTGTGAATGAGTATTTTGCTTGCATGTATGTATCTATAGCATGTGTGTGACCGGTTTCCACAGGGACTAGAAAAAGGCCTGCATAGGATCCCCTGGAACTGGAGTTAAAGATAGTTGTGAGCAGCCACGTGGATATTGGGATCAAATGTAGGTCCTTCCTCTATAAGATCAGCTAACACTCATAATCTCAGAGCCAACTCTCCAGTTCCTTAAATTCTGTATTTTAATGTGGTTGACAGCAAAGAAATTCTCTAAGGAATTCTGTCAAGAGATGACATACTTTTCAGTATATGACTAAGTCATAATGAATTCAACATAAAAATATTCTATATCGATGCACATACATACACTCTTTCATTGAGAATAATCACTCACAGTCTCTAATCCTAAATAAAGCATGCCAGACAGCTATTTATTTTACACTGAGAAGTTGTCTATGACAGTCAAAAACCAAACAATAGTTCACATCACACATTTGTTTTCTGTTGTGATGAAGTTTTAATGCCATTATTTTAGAAATGATTTTTTTTTCAATAAACAAAAACAAAGCAAGTGTGTTCTTTGAGTTAGCGATGCTTTTCTGAAGCTTCAACAATGATTTAAGTGGAAGTACAGGTTCACACTTACTGAATAATTCCATTTCAAACCTAGAAAGCCCAACATAAAACAAACTAACAAACAAGCAAATGTATCATGCTAAATCCTGTCTCAAACCTGTTTATTTTTTTGTGTACCTATTCATTTTCTTTGGGTACACATCAATAAATGGTGCTCTTATCACCAACTCCAAGTTATCTGGTTTTTATCATTTATTTTAATCAAGCCTTAAGATACATAGATTTTCAGATAAAAATTTTAGTTTTATTAATTTATTTCTATTTCTACCGTTCTTGTCCAAGTTAAATAGTTTGAGAGATTTGACATGTCTTCCTATGATCTCTTAAATGGTATCTTTTCATCTTCACTAAGTCTACTAACACTGTAATCATCTGTACAAAATTACCTTCTGTTCTAAGCAAAGTTCCTTTTCTTTAATAATTTATTTTTATTGTTTATAATTATGTAAAGATATGTGTGTGCCTGTGTGTGTGTGAGTGTGTTTGTGTGTGTGTGTGTTATAGGTATGTGTGAATGCAGTTATCCTCAGAGGTCAAAAGAATCAGATACCTTGAAGTTGTAGTGACAGACAGTTGTCTCTCGACCAGGGTATTATGAACTGAATTTGGCTCCTCTGGATGATCAGTAAGTACTTATAATCACTGAGCCGTTTCTTCAGTCCCCAAAGTTCCTTTTGTCTGTGAGAGCTATAATGAATGTTTAATAAATAAAGATGATCACACTATTCTGTTTAATTAAAGATTATCTGATACAACCCACAGTATTAACTGAAGAAGCTCTGTGCACTAACTACCTTGCTTACCCCATAATAGAAATCAAACCATTGATTTTTCTACATTTTAGCCATTTTTGCCTTTAGTTTCTCAGCCAGACTGTCTCTTTTATGTCTCATGTCTATAATTCATGGATACTTTATAAGTCAGAAAACATCTTACCCCCAGGTAATATCAACCAGATAAATGCATCCACTGTCTTTACTCTGTGGTCAGTTTTTAATTTCAATGACCATCACAAGCCTTACTATGTTGAAAGCTTTTGTTTCTTTAGTATATATCATCACAGAATAATGGAAAACTGCCAAAAGGATAATTTTTTTCTTCTTGACTTAAAAGTTACATCCAAGTCTCTTCAGTTCATGAAACATGTATCTTCATATTCAAAATTTTACTTCTTTTGAATATAAAATGATGCTTTGAAACACGTGGACATTTCTCAGTTATTATCCCTATATACTGTCATTTCTTGAAAATGACATGCAGTTCACTCACTGTTCTGTGCTAAATTAAGATTTATTTGTATTGAAGTAACAATTACTTATTTAAAAATCCAAGACAGATACATAATGTTATCAGTAAGAGACAGACATTTAATTATTAAAAGACAACACATTTCTGTATGAGAATTACCTCCATTTTCTCCAGTTATTCTGAAAATAAGAGTTCATATATTCTTTTGTAATAAATTTTATTTTTTCAAAAGGCCACACGATTATACTTCTTTCAATATATATACAAATTCAATATTTTTGTCTGTATTTCATTGCTTGCAAAAATTTGTTCATTTTACCAATTTGTTATATTTAATAAACTTCACATTCATTGGGTAGTACTTATAATATAATTGATTTAAATACATATATCAGTTTAGGATATGTGGCAATTTCAAAATGTAATGTCTACTACATACCTAATATCCAGTAGACTTTTAATATATATTGACATGACGTCAGTGTGTATGTGCCCATGTGTGTATTTTCCATCCAAAATAGAATGATGATTTTATGTTGGAAAAGGTAATGAGTGACATAGAAGAAACTTTAATTAATAGAATTGATGTTATAAAAGATTTCTGATGTAGATCTGATTAAAAAACATTAAGTAGAGTTAAGAGGTCTGCTAAAGACAAGCAGGATTTAGAAGGCTAGGAAGCTTCTTTATCAGGATTGACAGGTTATTAGGTTTCATTCCCATAAGAAAGGAAACAACCCTGATTTACAACTAGCCTTTAGGCCTCTAAACAGCCAGCTCAAGGGGGCAGTGCAGGGTCACAACTAAAGTCTAGTCCTGACCTGCCATAAAACTATTAGTTCTCTTGAGAAAAGCATAATTCTGCCAGGTGGACAAGAAGAACTTAGTTAGGAATTATTTGAAAAAGAACACTTAAAATAATTATGTCAATATCTTTGCTAAGTAATCTTCCATCTGCCTAAGTGGCAGATGTTCCACTTGTCTCTGTTTAAATTGTTCATAGTATAACCTGGAAACAGGACTTAAAAGAGACTTAAGGATGACAGGCTATATGGATTGCACTAATCTAAGGTGCATAAAGTTGGTAAAATCTTCTATTGAAGGCTTGCTCCTCTTTAAGCATTAGCCAGATGTTCATTATTATTAAAGAACATTTCTTTATTCATCTCTGAATGTGTGACAGATTTTCTCACTATGATATAATGACAATAACAACTGTAGGTTTGTTTGTTTTTCCTATTCCCCTTCTTACACACATCAACAATTTTATTTACAGTTTTATGAACTAGGCAGGGTGGCAAGTTCAATCCCAATACTCAACAGGTTAAAGACAAGAAGATTCTAAATTCAAGGTCAACCTGAGTTCCAAGCTAGCTTATTTCTTTTTAATTCTGAGACTTTGCTGTAAGCAAACAAGGCAAACTAAACAAAGACTTTTGTGCATGCAACAACTACCATAAAACCGACTTTCTTTCTTTCTTTCTTTCTTTCTTTCTTTCTTTCTTTCTTTCTTTCTTTCTTTCTTTCTTTCTTTCTCTCTCTCTCTCTTTCTCTTTCTCTTCCCACCCCCCCAACCTCAAGCTTGCTTGTAGCACTTTGTAATAAGTTGAATTTCTAGTAACAGCACTTAGGGTTTACAACCTGTGCTCCCAATAAGCCCAGTTCAGTTACCTATCCTCAATAATCCAATTTAAGAGCAAAACTGATGATGAAAGGCAGAAAAAAAACACAATGTGGCTATAATGGGAAGAGAGATAAAGAGAAGGTAAAGGTTAAATAGGATACTAAAACTATGAACTACTAAGCAATCTGGTTAAGTGACAATTGAGACAATAAACTCGAAAGAAATGGAAATTTTCTCAGGAATCTCATGCTGGGAGAAAGAAATGGGACCAACAGGATAGAAAACTTGTTTACTGCAAGGAGGTTTTAGACTATCTGAACAATACAAGATGGGGCTGAAGCTCAGATTAAGATGGGATAGTGAGTGGGACCAGGCCTAGACCAAACTACATAGATTTGCATATCCTTGGCCTACAATTTAAACCTTGAACTCACGTCATAACCCAAAAGTTTGACTTGCTGCAGTTATTGTGTAACCCCCTCCTCTCTTGCCTTCTTTCTCTTGCTTTGTCCTCTTGCTCCAACTCCTCATTGCCCTCCCCCCTCTCTGCACATGCTCATGGCAGGCCTCTACTCCTCTACTCACTCTCTCTCTCTCTCTCTCTCTCTCTCTCTCTCTCTCTCTCTGCCTTTCTCTGTCTCTACTCCTTTAGCTCCCCACCCCCTGCCCTGAATAAATTCTATTCTATATTATGCCATTGTGTGGCTGGTCTCTCGAGAGGAAGGGATGCTTCAGCATGGGCCCAAGGAGGCACTCCCTTTCCCCACACCTCCACCAAACATATTCCTTATCTCTTTGACTTCTTATAAAACACAACAGTTTCCCTTCCCTCAGTGGCTACTTTAAATAATTCTCCCTTTTCTACTTTTTAATATCAGTTTGGCTCTTTTAATTGGCTTGTTGAGGAAGGGTACCTGATTCTGGCTTGAGGCATAAGCTATGATCCCGAAGTAAAGTACTAGACTCAGCTACAAACCTTTCCTGAAATTTGTACATTTTTCTCTAGAAGGCAAGTTTTTCCTCTATACTCCTCCAGGGAATCAACAATTTGTTCTTCTGGTGGGGAAATTCTAATTTCTTAGAGCCCAGTTTTTCTATTATTTGATAGCCATAGAGAGAGCATATATGTCAATTTAGAATATATTCATTCAGGTTAAACCAACTACATTTTAACTAACTTTGAAATTCTCTCTTCTAGAGCTCAAAAGTCAATAATATCCACAATCAGTATAGGAGTACTAAACAAAATCAATGCTGAAGTGGTGTAATTTGAATAGTGTATTTCACAAAATAAATATATAGCAAAAATCTTAAATTTAACATACTAAAATTTATGTTATTTACAAAAAGACATATATAGCCAAAGTATTCCCCAAAGTTGTGCACTAATTCTTATCTAGAAACTGGTTTAATTAGTAGTTAAATTTGTAATATAAATTGTAAAGTATAGTGAGAGAGTCGATATCAGCCCTTCATATGAATCTGAATGAGCAAAATAAAATATAAGGATTTTAAAATGGAGGAAAGGCGATTAATAAGGAATTAAAAAGTGCAGTGGTACACATTAGGGAAAATTTGAAATCATAGTCCAGAAATCCCAAATTACTAGTTGAACGGTTAAAAAAGGAAGTAAAAATAAAAAGGAAAGAACTTGGTGGAGAGGGTTTATTTGATATGTGGGAAAGCGTAGGCACATTGAGACACATCTGGGAGAATCCAGTGTGGTCATAGCCCTGAGCCATGTGAGGAGAGGTGACAGAGGAAGGGAGAAGAGAGGTGAATCCGCCAGGAGGCCTAAAATTGAGTAGACACAAAGCACAAGGTAACAAAAAGTGGTTGGTTTATATAGGAAAGGGAAGCTGGGGTAGAAGGGAAGTCCAGACCCAGGGCTGAAGAGTTGAGGGTAGGAGGTAGGGTATGTCAGCCTGGAAGGTCCTCTAAAAGGGAGGGTTTGAGAATTTCAGATGAGACTTGGGGATGGGAGGGCAGTGTCTGCTTTGATTTGTTAAATAAGTGCCTCAGCCTTTTGCCTTGATTTGAAACCTAACATTAGCTTTGGAATGTTGTAAGCTGACACCAAAGAGCTATAGTCTCGCCCTCAGGGACTGTCCTTACTTGTATGGCCCTGCTTTGCCAGAGTCATAATTGCATGCTGGAGATTGTATAACTATAAATTACATACACCTTGGCTTATGGTAACTTCTCAGAACTATGCCCCAGACAACCTGAACTGTAATTCTTCACATAGTGCAAATTACACATAGGAAACTGCACTAAAAGAGCTTATCCTAATACTAAAAGCACTTCTTCCAAATGGAGAACTCAACTAAATCTTATTGCCATAAGCTATTATTAATATTCTAGTTATTAGCCATCTGGGATTTAATATTGTGTTCAGTAAAGGTTCTTTAATTTAATTTTTTTCTTCCCTTTTCTGGGTTAAAGGGTGGTTTCTGTATCTGTTTGCCAATCTCTTCCTGTCAACTAATATGTTATACTATTAATTGTACTATTAATTGTACATTCTGATTATAGTCTATTCTGTTGCAGTGATAAATGCTAATGAAAAGAAAGGGTTTGTTTTAGTTTACAGGTCACTGACTATGAACAGGGGAGCCAAGGCAGAAATGAAATGAACCTGCTTGAAGTGTTGCCCAGACCCACCTCTCCAGGTTGCACTGTGTACAGTATGCTGGACACTCCTACATCAATTAGCAATTAAAAGAGTTCCTCAGACATGCCCACAGGCCAATCAGATCCAGCCAATCCCCCAGTTGAGACTCTATCAAGTAACTAGTTTTCAAGTAGATAGCTGGACCTAAGAGATAGTAGTGTCACATTGTGAAGCAAGGTATTGTTTTTTCTTCACCCTAGGGTTGCCAGTGTTTTATACATTGCTTGCAGTTCAGATGGTTATTTTAGCTCTAGGTATCCTGTTGCCATTCCAAGAAAAAGAAACAAAGATGATGGGTGAAAAAAAAATCAAGACTTTTCACAAATAATGTATCTCAATCGTCAGTATCTGAAATGAATGTATCTCAATAGTCAGAAAAGGATGATGGTAAGTATACATAGAAGCAATAGAAGCTAGGAAATGTGGACTTTGTTCTTGGGATCTGGGTATTAACTGAAATCAAGTGTTATATTTCCATAAAATGTGAGGAGCAAAACACATGCCTAATTTTCCTTTCTTTTCTTTCTTTTTTATTTATTTATTTATTTATTTTTTCCTTTTTCGAGACAGGGTTTCTCTGTATAGTCCTGGCTGTCCTGGAACTCACTCTGCAGACCAGGCTGGCCTCGAACTCAGAAATCCGCCTGCCTCTGCCTCCCGAATGCTGGGATTGAAAGTGTGCACCTAATTTTCTAGTGGTTAAAACAATTAATGTCATCTGAAATCTCTTTTTCACAAGGAGGATAACCAAGATCCCCAGTGTTTGTAAGATAATGACTAAAACCTTTCCTGATATTTGCTTTTGTGCAAAATATGCAAAAGCTATCTGTATTTCCTAACCCACCTTGAACTAATCATTATGATGATCTAATGTCAAGCATATATCCTAAATTTTCACATTCTTCCTCACTATTAAGGTCTAACCTAATTTTCTCCATGTGAAAATTAATTTAGCACGGTACAATTTTTTAAATGATATTCATTTCTTACTTTCATGGCTATAGTCACTTTTCCTCCTTCAGAGGCATAGAATTTGTGTTCTATTTTAACACGGAGGATTTATAAACAACTCCATTTCTTCAGTAACAACCTAAGGTGCAGTCTTTGCTGTTAAAACGAAGCAGAGCAAAACCCAGAATTCTCTTTGCCTATTGGCGATCCCCACCAAAGCAAGTCATCTTATTCATAACTTTAGAAGAGATAAGAGCGGGCTGTTGATTTCTTGCTATTGATTATTGTGAGGTTTAGAAGATTTTCTTCATTAAGTGTTTCTCCATGTCCTAAGAATCCAAAACTATTGTAGGGAACTGATGTAGTTGTTTCATTTAGGTTTTATATGTGCTACAGTGCATTGAGATGCCAGTGTGCACTGATAACCAGGGGGATTTCCTGTTCTCAGAGGTGAAAATAAGGAGTGGAGGAAAGACTATGTGACAAGGGTACTGGGAGAAGAGCAAGAGCTGAAATCAGGATATAAAATGAATAAATAAATTAATGGAAAAATATTTCTAGATTAACTGTGGAAAATATTTCACATGTGATAGTTGTATCATTCGACAAAAAAGTACATATCATCATTATAAAATATTAATCTCTGAGACAATCATATTTATAGCTTGATATAGCATATATGTTTCTTCATACCTGTAAAATGAAAGGCTCTTCATCTCAGCCTACCTGTCTGCAGTGGCAAAGGTTTGTGTGGGGGTGGAGGTGGGGGGATAGAGTTGACCTGTTAGAATTGACTTAATATTATTGTTAATATCTAATGGTTAGAGTATTACTTTAGGATTTAGGCTAATTTAGAATTGTTGAGGGATGTAAGTAACATTTGCAGGTTTTAAAAAATACATATATGCTTTGTGCTTGTGAAATGTGCTTTCCTATATTCATTCTCAGAAAGCACATATTTAACAATAGATATTAAAATGTTTACTATAAAGAAGTTGCAGAAGATTTGTTGAAATCTTTATTTCACAGCTGATATATTTTACTTAATATAGTGGACAGAATATTTTACCTTCACTAAAGAAAAAGAATCTAAGAGCAAAAATGTCTTTTTGCTGAGATTTTATGATACTTGTCAAATTTGTTCTCTGACCTTCTCTCTCTCTCTCTCTCTCTCTCTCTCTCTCTCTCCTCTCTCTCTCTCTCAAACACTAACTAACTAAATATATTTTAATGGATAATCTTCAGTTTTATAATATTTTACTTATGAATATCTGCTGTAAAACATACCGAGTAACACCAATATAATGGATATGAGAAAAGATCCCCCTCCCTCAAGCTAAAGCCATGGACAAGTTTTGATTGTAGAAATGAAGAGTAATGGGAACTTTGAAATTAGAGGGATGTAGTAGAGAGTCACCCTTTTCTGTGATTTGTGAGAGGTGAATATTAAAATTTAAGTATACTTAAGCCTGTGCAATTGAATTCAGTTATTCTTAAGATAAAATGATATAGACTTATGATGAAACAAACTATATTACTTAACTGTAACAATGACTAGTCAGGAGTTCTTAGCTGTCTTTCTATGTACTGTATATTATTGCCAGGTTATATATATCTTTGTATCACTATGGCAATATTGTAGTAATATGTTGCTGCTGCACATCTAATCTCAACTCCTCATCAACATTATTACCTAATCTGAAATTAGGTATTTTATTTATGCCACAGATATCAATAAACCCTACAAATAAACGTTTGACTTGTTTTTGTTTTAAAGTAATCTGGATGTTAAAAACATTCTATCACACTACACATAGAAATAAAGAGAAATTCAGGCATAGATCATATAGATACATGGAAAAGTATTTAAGTCTGCAAATTTTTCATTCAGGCATTATGCCAATAATATCAATGAAGAAATTTGTTAGCAACCTGAGCTGTTTTGGTAAAAATACATATAATGCTAAAATATAATATTATTCTAATCAGATCCAGAAGCAAACATAAAGAAGAACAAGTGATAAAAATGATGCCATGCAAAACAGAACTAAACTTATGGGTATGTAACTGGAAATATATTCAGTGTACAAATGTTCACTGAGTTACTGATATACCATTCCCCCAAATGAGAAAAGCCAATGTGCCTCTTATTCCACATCTTTGCTAGCATGAGCTGCCACCACTTTTATAGATCTTAGCCATTCTGACAGATGTAAGATGAAATCTGAAAGTAGACTTAATTTGCATTTCCCTAATGATTAAGGACTTTGACCATTTCTTAAGTGTTTCTCAGACAGCTGAGATTTCTCTTTTGAGAATTCTTTGTTTAGACCTGTTCCTCATATTTTAATAGGGTTGTTTCCTTGATATCTAGTTTTTTAAAATCTTTATATATTCTGTGTATTAGCTCTCTCTGTTGGATGTGTAATTGGTAAAAATATTTTTGCATTCTATAGGCAGTCACTTTGTCAGAATGGCAGTGTCCTTTGCCATGCAGAAACTTCTCAGTTTCATGAGATCCCAATGATAAATTTTGATGTTAGTTCTGTGATAATGGTGTTCTGTTCTGAAAATACTTTTTCAATGCCAATGAGTCCCTATCTCCAATGGGTCATATAAACCAACTCCTCCAACCTTCCTTCTCCATACTCACTGCTTCATCCTTTTAGGTTTTTAATGGGGGTATGAATTTGTGTTTGTAGGCAGATGTAGTTAAAGAGAGCCAGATAGCTCCAAGCTGTATGCTAGAGTCTTCAAATGAAAGACCAAGAAAAGTAAAACACAGGAGTGGATTGGTGTAAAAAGGAAAGTAAAAAAAAAAACTAGAACATTTAGATATAAATAAATATTTTTATATCTTTTTGAATTTTTGACCTTGAACTTCTAATCCTATTTCCTCTTTCAATCAATTGGTAGGGTTATATGCTTGAGGTATAGTGCTTTTCTCTTTTTTTTTTTCCATTTTTTATTAGGTATTTAGCTCATTTACATTTCCAATGCTATACCAAAAGTCCCCCATACCCACCCACCCCCACTCCCCTACCCACCCACTCCCCCTTTTTGGAAAGAGAGGCTTTTTTCTAATTAGAACGTTTTTTTTTGTCTGTGGTATTTCCTTTATATTGTTGAAGTTACCATGGCATTTTTAAAACTCACATTTTAAAGAAATGAAAGTATTTTTTCTTAGATTTTAGATTATTTCATTTTCCAATTAACTTCATTATTTCTGATTATTATTTGTACATAATAGCAACTGCACTTAATAACATGTTGCAAGTTTTACAAAGTGAAAGCTATTTCTTTTCTTATGCTGAAGTCTGGAACAACAGACATTGAAAAGGAGCCTGAATAATAATCAAATAAAAAACAAAATGATTTGGTTGTGGTCATGTCTTAACAAGAATCTATTCTGTCAGAATGGAGTATTTGTTTTGTGTGCTACTCAAATGTTTCTGGAAGAAACAGCCTGTTCACAGTGATCATAATGTGTTGATAAATCAAAACTTTAACATTTTAGTTTTTGCTCAGAACCTAGATCTGAACTTATCCATCAAAATATCCTACTTTGAACTGTTATGCTAGTTCAAGAACCACTGACAAAGTTTAGAACTGTGTTTTAAGACCACCAAGTGCCTAAATCATCATAATCCAGTAAAAAGTTCTGCTACAACCTCTACCAGTGTCCTCGTGGTTTTTTAACCTAAGAATTTTAAAAATGGGCCAGCTGTTGAGACAGACTATTTAAAATAGAGACAGCTGGGTACTATGAAATGAATGTCCTCCATCTAATATTCATACTCCGAATTCTAATTAGGAAGGTGATGGCTTTAGAACATAGAGTTTTGGGGAGATTAACAGTCATGAACTCCCTCTCCTCAAACCTAGTTCACTTATAGAATTGTCCCAAGGATGGCGTATTTGTCCTTTCTGCCATGTGTGTACCGTTTTAAATTAGACGCGGAATTGTTAAATATTTTGGTCTTAGACTTCATACCTTCTAGAACAATGAGAAATTAATTTTTATTGTTTACAAGACAACCAGTTGATGACATCCCCTGTTAGCCTAAAGGATAAAGATACTAGTATTGGGAAGACTTTGGAATTACTGTTTGTTTTACTTAATATTTATCCGTGTAAATTTGTATAGTCTACTTAAGGGAGTTTGGACATATATGTTACATAGCATAAATAGTTCACAATGTCAAAGATTTGATAATGCAGAAGCAATCACAGCACTGCTCTGGTTTCATGGATAATGCCTTTCTTTTCTGAAGAGATTCACATCATTAGCAAGGTTGAACAATGCAGTACTAATGCAGTCCCTATCCTTAGAGATCCTTAGGGACTCCTTAAAAAGAAACGAAAATTTTCCAGAAGCAGAAAGGCAGTGTGGTAAAATAACCATTATTACCAAGACTCCAACATCGTTTTGGAATAAACACATCTTTTTGGGAGAGATTCAAGAATTGCATTAAGAAGTAATGTTACAATATAGAAATAGGTAGTTCACCTCCCAAGGCCATAGGAAATACAATTCTTTATTGTTCTATCTTACTTTTTGTAAACAACTCTGCAGCTCTGCTTTTGCAGATGCTGCCTAATCCAAGCAGGTAGAAGTAGGTGTTGTATGTAGATGTTGCACTATTTCTCTGTGTTTGTATTTATTATAAGCAAATATTCTTAGTGTAGTAATGTTATTACAGTCTTGTCAAAGATTTTCCTAATCATGGTATCTCCTTCTATTTATGTCTAAATTACCCTATGAAGTTTGTCTTTTTTCTGATACTATGGGAAAACCTTTGTATTTAAGTAAATGTATGCTTTTTGAATAAAAATCTGAGACTGGTAATTTATAGACAATGGACATTTATTTCTTATATTTTCAGTACTGTAAAGTGGCAGTCAAGGCATTGGAGGGCCTGCTATCTGGTGTGGGCTTGATCACTAGTTCTATGATATCTTAAATACTGTATCCCCTAGAGGACAAATGCAGTCTTCAAATTTTACAAGGAATAAAAAGATAAAAGGGACCTGGATATTTCCCTTTAGTCTTTTTATGAAATTGCTAAACTTATTCATAAGGGTTCTGCCCTTATGACTTAATTACTCCCTAAAGACCTAGCATTTTAATGGTATTATATTGGCAATTAAGCTTCCATATATGAATTTGGAAGACACATTCAGGTCATAGTGGTTTTTGTAAGTATACCAAATTTTGCTACCTAGGAGACTAAATTGTAATAGTTTAAATTTTTTTATTTGAACTTCATTATTTCTACATATGTTTTAAATAAAGAAATATATGTTGTATCATATAAGAGAGATATTCAGATTAATAAAAGATTACTTTTCATTCATTTTGCAAATTATTTTTGGAAATATCTTTTTAATCATGGCATATTGCTCCATTCCAGTCATACATTATGATACCTTAGTAGATCCCCTTTTTGCCAACTACTTATGGCATTGCTTTTCTTTACACCCTTATTAAAAATAATAGCAACAATCAACCTTGTCTATACTAATTAATCATGTCCTGAGGAAGAATTTTAGAGAGTAAGTTGGTGGATCAAATTTCTTGTTTATGCACATGACCGGTTTCTTTCAAAAACGGACAGGTTTATAGCTCTACCAATAAGACAGTGTCCACATTATTGGCTCATTTTGTTTTGTTGGCCACTTCCTATTTGAGAGCTAAATGAATCTACTTGAATCTATGAAACAATGTTTATAATCTTTGGCATTTATATTTCTTTTATAGTGAGATATTTGTTCTAGTCATTCATAGTTGTTTTTATAATGATGTAAGTAGTTCACAAGTTTTTAAAGGCTTTAATTCTCAGAACATACTTTTGGAAAACAACAAATTGAGACTCTGGAGTGTACTCCTTGATCCAACATATTATCAAAGTATAGCAGAAGAACTGCACCAACGCACTACATTATTCTCATTCAAAATATGAAGGTGAGACTAAGGGTTCACTCAGAATACTCTATAGTTTATGAGTGTGGAGAATTGTATAATAAATATCAATCATAAACAGTTATCAGACGGGGTATTTTTCTAACCATAAATGTATTTGTTTTGCCCCCATTTCCTTAACCCCTGACAACCACTGAACATTATTATTATCTTACCTATTTTTTTCAGAGTATAGTATATCTATGTTTCATAGCATTTAGTCTTTTGATACTACAGATGATATGCACTTAAGGCTCTTACATGTATTTTCACAGCTTCATGTTATGGGTGGCTGAATGATAATCTGTTGCTTCAGTGTGTCCCAGCTTATTTAGATATTTACCTACTACATGATGCATTGTTTCTTCCAAGGTTTAGAAATTACAGTTACTGCTTATATAACAATACATATGTAGTTTTTTTTTAAAAAATGTGCACATACATTTTCAAATATTTTAGTGTTACACAGTTTGTATGTTACTTAATTTCCATGCTAGGTAAAATAAATCAAGAGAAATCAAAGGTCAAAGTGAATGTAAAGGGAAATGAACATAAGACTCATGATTTCACATCTTTCAACATTAAAATAAAAATGCCAATATTCAAATGGGACATCTATCTTAGTATAGCTTACCAGGTAATCCGAGTATAGGATAAGGAAAACTGCAAACAAATTATGTAGATATTGTTTAGAGTGTCTCATTTTAAGTTTACCTTATTTTTTTGCTTATTTTAATGCATTTTTATGTTAACTATTTTCTTTAATTCAGTGAGAAAAAAATAACATTTATTTTTTTCTGTTACTTATTCACATTGATTTTTTTTTTTGACACAGGACCTCCTCTAGTTGTGTCTGGCCCCCAACTCAATTCAGCTAAAGATGGCCTTGAACTGGCTGCTTTCCCTCAAGTGCTCTGACTACAGGCATGAATCAATATCCTTGGATTCAATTCTTGAATTCATTGATCATTTAATTTATTAAAGTGTTTCTCAGTTACTTGTATGAATAACTTTTAGTACAAAATTATATAAAATAATGTTGCATTTTGAACAATAGCCATGGAGCCATAAACAGATCAGAAGTCAATTTTGTTGTCTAGTTCCCCATAAACACACATGAAAGAAGTTTCTTTTTCATTTGCTGCTCTAATCTGAGGAAATATCATGTAACATGTAATGCTACATGTAGGTAGCATTTTGTACCACTAGTTTCTCTTCATGGTGAAAAGGATTAATTATTTGTACTAGATAAGGAATCACCTTTTAAAAATTTATGGGGGGATAAACATTTCTGTTGAAAGTTTATATACAAAGGAATCATTTCAGGACTCTGCCCACATGTAGCTTTCTATAAACTTGACAAATGTAAAAGTGAATTAGGTGAAGAGGGAGGGAGAGAGAGTAAGTCCTTTTGGACTATAATACAAACACATTTTCTAAGAACTAGGCCCTAGGGATCATAACCAACTAGCTTGAACCACATACGATGGATAGGTGTTTCTGACTGGCACATTTTTGCTCTAAGGCATGACATCAAATTGAGATGGGAGAGCTAAAGATAGTCCATAGAGGCAAATATCCAAGTTAACCTTTCTTAACATAGAAGAATCTCCTTTTCCCTAGTTTTGATGGATAGTTATATAGCTCCTCAATATTCAGCATAATGAGAAAAAGCTTGCTTTATGTTACATGTGTGCCTTTCACAGAGACAGCTTTTAAATGTATTTTCTTGCAGAGGTTTGAGGGCAGACAAACGAAAGCAATATGGTTCCCGACCTCAGAAGTCTCCTACTTCTGAGTGGAGTGGAAATAGAAAAGATTTATCCTGCTGTGTGGTCATAACTTAGCCAAACATGTGAGACAATGGTTAAAATGTGGAGGAAGTATTAACTGAACATATCTGTTGATAAAGTTCTATACAATATCAAATTAAGAAAACAAGGAAAAAAATGCCAAGAGCATTGGCATACTCTGAAAGTATGCCACGAGCAGGAGTTTATATGTGTGCACATGAATAACATATAAAAAATAGGTCAAATGGTATAGACACTTCAAAAATCTTGGCATTCATAAGCAGAATGTAAGTGTCTATGAGCTAGATGGTCGACAGGAACAGCAGTGCAGTGTTTTGAAATGATACTGGAGTAGATGTGACAAACAAAAGAAAGTCTTGGTTACTTTTAGGCATGAACACTCACATTCTGATTATGTAAGACTTAGTACATGCATTGGCATTAGATACTTTTAAAAAGAGAGATTATGTTGCCAAATTGCCAATGTGCTACTGCCTGTGAAGAGAGATACTCTTCAGCTGGCTTATCTATTCAAGGGGATTACTAATAATATTTGGTTAACTGGATCTTTATGGATATAAGTTGGTATAATTTATATAAAGGGCTTCAGTTCTTATATTTTAAAAATCATATTCAGTAAATAGATATCCAAGGATATAAAGGAACAGAGAGAGTCAAAACAGTGAGATTTGAAAACTGATATGTGTCAGAATTGAGAGATGAGGACAGTGCACACTATTTCTATGCAACTCTAGACAGGTTTAGTTTCAGAAATCCTGTTTTCATGTTGAACCTAAATTTATTGTTCATCATACAAAGGATTTAATTTCTACCCCCTAGCCTGTGTCTTAGCAATCACCTTGTACACTTGCATACATTACAAGTTTAGAGGTTACATGTCTCCTCCTTTATATCCTTTCCATATTTTTTGAATGAAAATATTGTAAAAGAGTTTGACATTTTACTTGTATGTAGTCTTTAGAAGAAGACCAAGGTGAAAAAAATCTCATTTGGAAGTATTTATAATTCAAAGAGAGCCAGAAAGCTTCACAGCACACCTAACCTCCAGTGTCAGGGCAGAAAGTAGAGTAGCAGGCAAGTTCAGGCAAGACTAATCCAAATATTTTAAAGTGAAAAAATTTCATTTCCTTTAGTGATCTCCCATGTTGTATATAAAATTCCATTTCCCACATACACATTAATCTTCAAAATCTAGTGCAACCTCAACATAAATCCAGATTATTTAACATGGAGCAAAATTTATACATTATCTTATAGGAAGATATTCTGATGGTTATTTCATGTCCTGATTTCTACAAGTACACAATTGAAAGATACTTTCATTTATTGTGAATGTTCCATAAGCTACAAGCTACTTTAAAACTCAATTAAACATTTTCTTTGGACACCTTCACTGCCAGACATTGTCTAAAGGCTGGCTTTAAAGGGTTAAAAACACAAGATTCCCTTAACCTACCTTTCTACATTTCCCCTGATTACCTGCTGCCTCTTTACCAAATCTTTGCATTTTTAAATGAATAATAAATAAAATGTTCCAAGGTCATAAATATGTAAATAGATGAATAGTTAGAAATATAGAGACATAAATAAATATTTAAGCAGTTATTTTATATATACTGAGACAGATTTAAATGAAAATTAGGAATCAACCTCTAAAATAACAGAGCAAAGCAGGTCATTTTTTTGAAAATACTTTCTTTCTGTGGCTCCTTAAAAGGCAATTTTATGACAATCTGTTAACAGAACTAAATCTTACATACTAGTCATCATTTGTGTGTTTTTCAGAAATCCAAATTGGAAATACTTTCTCTTAAAACTTTTCATCATGTCTTTTCTATAAATGGGGGAATGTTTATAGACATTAATCACAATTAGTTCATTCAATGCTTGTCTGTTTCTTAGAACTGGGAAAGTATTCACAATAAGTTATTCTTCTATTTTGTTAAATGCTACCACAAAATTACATGTGGCTTAGTCTCACAGCAAGGAGACTGCATTACTGGTAAGGAGGTAGTCAGCCATTACAGATCAATATTAGCTTAAAAGGCAGATATTGTTGATATAAATAAACATGTGGGAGTATGTAGTCTGTAAACATTTTATAGACAAAAAGAGAAATCTAATGGCATGCATTTGGCCTTTGCAAAAGATACATTTGGGGCATATTTCACTTTATAAAAGAGAATTGAATCCAAACATTGTTCATAAGGGAACACTAAAGCTCTAACAGTACATAATAAAGCCAAGTCTTACTTTTTAATATTTATATGTTCTTTTAGGGAAATTGTTCTGGTTCCTGCAGATGATTAATATTACCTGCTGCATTTGCATAATTCATGCCTCTAAATAATTAACAGGATTATAATTATATTCATAATTCTTTATCAATTGAAGTTAATAACTTTGGTCTCTGTAATGTGTTATGTTACTGAACCAAGATATGTATATCAAAACAATAGCTCTATTTAAGATTAGCACTGTACATTGCATACCTAACTCTGGTTATATGTTCCAGTCAATTATACCAAATTGAGTATGTGGTTTAAATACTTAATATTCCATGAGAAGAATAATGAATGACATTTTAAAACTGGGGAATCTCACTGTTTTGAATCAGATGCATAAATACACACTGAGGTAAATTATATACATATATACATATATTTGCATATATAATGCGTGTGCGCACGCACACACACACACACACACACACACACACACACACACACACACACGGCCTTTTTAGACATGGTTTTTCTGCTTAGCCCTAGCTGTTCTGGAAATCACTCTGTAGACTAGACCTGCCTTAAACTTAGAGACCTGTTTGCCTCTGACTCTGAGTTCTAGAAATAAAGGTGTGCACTATAACTGCCTGGCTTATATTTCTTCATAGATACAAAAACACATTCATTTTTGGAAGGAGATGAACTATCTTTTTATTTCAGGAAAGATGACAGGTAGAAAATAGAACTTGTGTGAAGAAATAATATAAATGTACAAGGTGAATAAGTTTATATAATATCATGGAATACTCAATGGCTTTTTGATAAAATATTTCAGTCACTGGATACTTTACTAAATGAATACTTTTAAAGGACATTTATCATATATTTATCTATATGCCATCTATCTAATTTCTACATTGTTATAGTAAAAAAATGCAAGTAACTGACTGATCTCAAAAGGCATTAGATAGTCAAGGTGGCTCAGCATGTAGACAACTGAAATGAAAGCCTGGTGACACAAATTCAACCCCCAGAACCAACATAAAGCTTATAGGAGAGACCTGATTTCACAAAGCTGTCCTTCATTCTCTACATGCATACCATGGGAAACGTAATGCTACAGAAATACAGAATCTGTGAGTACAAACATATAATCAATTAAACACAAATATCTTTACCTGGTTCTATCCCTCAGTTTGACTTTAATCAACACTGACCTCTGGAAATATTAGAATTTTTTTCTAAAGGTCCATTATTTGAGTCAATTCAAAATGAGAAATATAGTAAATAAAAAAAAAATCATGAGAAAAACTTCCACACTTCTCCATGATTTGTTGTCTGTTCAAAATGGTTATACTACCAAATTGTCTTCTTATTTCTTTTAAACAACAATATTAAGAAAATATTTTCAATAGAATAATTAATTCAATCTATAAAATTATAGTAAAAATGCATGAAGCCTCTTCCAGCTGCTTAATGATTTTATGATATTGTTGAAGAAACTTTCTAAGTTCAAATTTTTAATTGCTAATTATGAAAGATTAAATATTTTATATCAACTAATTAAATTGATGAATGTAACCTGCCATAATCACAATATTCTGGTAGATTGCAGATAATATAAGTCAATTTTACTCTTTATCAAGAGCTCCTTTTTAGAAAATTAGCAACATTATTATATTCTGAAAGAACATATTAGGTGTACAATAATATTGAAAGAGTGCATTTTAATAAATATTTCCCATGTTCCAAAGAAGGTTCATTTTTATAAATGTTTACAATGCAGAGAATAGTATATAAATTATTCATTTTAATGAAACCATTTTCTGAGATGTCCATAGCAGGTACAGAAATAAGTAAATCTCCATACAAAAGTATCCTTAGTACACTTCATTTGTCAAAAAAAGGGGAGGTTGTTCTTTCCTTTCTTGTCTCTAAATTTTCAAGTTCCATAAAGCCTAATAGAAATTAAAATTTGCGAGTCTACATTTCAGATTTTAATTTAATTGATATCTTAAAACACTCTAAGAAAATACAAAATAGATCTCATTGGAATATTAATAATATTCAATACCTCCAGCATGAGGTTGAAAATGACAAAGGCAAGGAATGTACTTCTATGTTCTATGTACTTCAAATAGTAGAATAATAATACTTATAAATTTTCAAAGAGACCAGGCAGACTAATAATAGGAGGTTTGTGCTTTTTGATTCCAAGGATCCAATGCTATATAACTTTAGAAGCAGATATATATATATATATATATATATATATATATATATATGTATATATATATATATATACCTATAAACATATCTATAATACATGTCTATGTTTTATATGTAAACACTATACACATATACACACTTAAATGTATCTCACATATAAATATTTCCATATAGTTACATGTACACACAAGTATGCACATACATACATACCTTCCTGTTCCATTAATAAATTCAAATGATCTTAGAATACTTGGAGTGATTATCAGTTTTCCCCCTGTTCTCAGTTTCATGTTACACTGAGGGCTAAAGGCTATAGGGAATATTTTGAGAAGAGTAGTGAAAGGTTCCACAATGTATCATTGCCCTTTATTTCTGTCCCCCATTGCTCCTATATACAGGCTTAATTTAGATATAGCTGTAAAAGACAATGACATAGATATAAGAAAAAATAGGAAGTGCCAAATAATTAGTTTTGGAGGATAAAAAATTTTATAATTGCTATTGCTGATAAAAACAATCAAATGAATAAGATTAAAACTAGATGGCCAAGAAAATCAGTTCACAAGAAAAGCAAAGAAAAAGAAAAACAATAAGTTCAGACAAATTGAGAAATAAGATGAGAAAATAGGATGATGCAAAAGTACAGGCATTCTTCAGAAATAGAATTAATCTGATAAGAACCTCCTGTGATATTCATTGAAGAAACACAAAATTGTATCCTAATTAACTTCATGACATTACTGGTACTGGTTGGACAATTTTAAAGCATTAAAATGAAAAGTAAATGATTAAACAATATATCATTGGGACTTTTGCTAATATATAACTTCATTTATTTCCTACAAGCCCTAATATAGCAACATAATAATCTTGTAGAATTTCTAATTAATTTTTCAGTTCCATTAGAAAATATAAACAGTAGTTGCACAGCTACTAGCTCTATAATTCATTCTTGAAGGAACTCTTATCTAACAGAGTTTCCCCACCACCACCACAGCATATTATATAGACTTTGTCAGCTTAGAAATCACACATTAAAGGAGGCTTTCTCTGACTCAGTTGCCTGCCATTGGATACCTGTCCCTTAAATGGAATTCCTAGTTGGGCCTCAGTGAGAGAGGATACACTTGGGCCTAATGTCCCATGGTGAGGCGCTACCCAAAGAGAGCTACCCAAAGAGAGCGTCCCCTTCTCTGAGAAGGATAGAGGGTAATGGGGGAAGGGATTTGTAAAGGGTGGGACTGAGAGGAGAGGAGGAATAAGATCAGGGAGAGATCGGAATGTAAAGTGAATAAGTAAATAATTTTTTAAAAAAGGTCACCAATATCCTTGAGGGCCACATTTCACAATAATAATGCCAACAAAAGTACCGAAGTTCCTGAGCCATCATAGGAAAAATAGATTCCAAATATAACATTATTTTATACTTTGAGTCCTGAAACAGGAAGCCAGAACATCATTTTGTCTGATGTCCATTGGGAATGAAATGTCAAGTCATGTTCATTTTTTTTTATTTTTTTTTCTTTCCATTTTTTATTAGGTATTTAGCTCATTTACATTTCCAATGCTATACCAAAAGTCCCCCATACCCACCCACCCCCACTCCCCTACCCGCCCACTCCCCCTCCTTGGCCCTGGCGTTCCCCTGTTCTGGGGCATATAAAGTTTGCGTGTCCAATGGGCCTCTCTTTCCAGTGATGGCCGACTAGGCCATCTTTTGATACATATGCAGCTAGAGTCAAGAGCTCCATTTTTTAAATATAAAATTTATTATAATAAATTATTATGGTGTGTGTGTGAGAGAGAGAGAGAGAAGAAGAAGAAGAAGAAGAAGAAGAAGAAGAAGAAGAAGAAGAAGAAGAAGAAGAAGAAGAAGAAGAAGAAGAAGCAGCAGCCTACTGAGGCCAGAGGTATAGAATTCCCAGCCACTGGACTTTCAGGCAGTTGCAAGCTGTCAGACCTAGGTTCTGGAACCTGACTAGGGTCCTCTGCAGGAATAGCAAGTGACCTTAATTCCTGAGCCGTCTCTCCTATACTTCAAAGATTTTAACTGATTTTTACCTTAGGTTAAAGTTGTAAAATTCCTGTGAGTACCTATTTGGGGGAGGAATTTACAAATACCATGATGTTTTTGGAGCATTCACCAAACATGGGTTCTGGAACTAAGAACAACTATCAATATTAGTGTGTTGATTAGATCCCCCTTTCTCTGTCTCTTTTTCATAAAAAACTAAAATATTGTATATTTTTCCTTCTATTATTTTTCAAGTTCCCATACAAAATAGTGGCCTTCATTATGACATCTTTGTTAAAATAAACTGTCTCCATTTGTTCTCTTTAGGTGCCCTATTTAAGTCCACTATCTCTTGTTGATTTCCTTCCTTTCACCTCCTAAGCAGTTCTACCTTGTGCTTTCATTTCACATGTATGCCACTATCCTCCCATTTTTTTTACCTCCTTGAAATCTTCTTCTCCCCTTTTCACTTTTATCAGTCATTCAGACACAGCACTGTCTGTTTCTCTGTGGATGTACTTAAATCAAGACCCCACATATAAGAGAAAAGATGGGCCATTTCCTTTCTGGACTTGACTAATTATGCTTAACAGAAAATGACTTCCAGTTGCTTCCACCTTGCTGAAAATGTTTTGTACTAATTTTTCAGTATGGCTTCTTACAATTTCATTTTGTATACATACAACATTTTCCATATCCATTTATATGTAGATGGACATCTAAAATAGTTATATCTCCTTCCTCATGAACTGAGCATAGAATTTCACACATGTACCTTGGTCGTGAACTCGGTGGGCAGTCCTACAGTCCCCAGAGGACTCTTCACTCCTCAGGCATTCTAGCATGCCCAGAATCACTGGTGAGTGGAGCATAACATCTGTTCCAAAACCACCAGGAGTACCTTGGGCCAGCAGGAGCAGTGACACTAGAGCTCCACTCAACCAGTAGTTTGGGTTCCTTCCAGTCAGCACTGGTCTACCTTGGTTTGGAACTCAGTGGAGAGCCCCACAACCCCAGAGGAGGTCCCACTTCCAGGTAATCTAACATGCCCAGGATCTTAGGATCTCAGGATCTCAGGATCCCAGAATCCCAGGAGCTTGGTCACACCAGAATCTCAATATCTCAGAGGAAACTTGACTGCCAAGAACTCTGACACACCCAGAATCTCAGGATCACAGGATGCCGGAATCACAGGATCACAGAGAAAGCTTTACTCTGAGGAGTTCTTACTCAACTGGGATTACAGGAAGAACAGGATCCAATCAGATATATTGAGGGCAAGGAGCACTTGAGATAATCAGATGGAAGAAGGCAAGCGTAAGAACAGAAGCAACAGAAACCAAGGTAACTTGGCATCATCAGAACGCAACTCTCCTTCCATAGCAGGTCCTGGATACACCATCACAACAGAAAAGCAAGATGTGGATCTAAAGTCACTTCTTATGATGATAATGGAGGACTACAAGAAAGATATAAATAACTCATTTAAAGAAATACATGAGAACACAGGTAAACAGCTAGAAGCCCTTAAAGAGGAAACACAAAAGCCATTGGACTATCTCATTAGATGCTGAGAAAGCATTTGACAAAATCCAAAACCCATTCATGACAAAACTCTTGGAAAGATCAGGAATTCACGGTCTGTATCTAAACATAGTGAAAGCAATATACAGCAAACCTGTAGCCAGCATCAAACTAAATGGAGAGAAACTTGAAGCAATCCCACTAAAATCAGGGACTAGACAAGGCTGCCCAATCTCTCCCTACCTATTCAATATAGTGCTTGAATTCCTAGCCAGAGCAATTAGACATCAAAAGGAGATCAAAGGGATACAAATTGGAAAGGAAGAAGTCAAAATATCACTATATTCAGATGATAAGATAGTATATATAAGTGTCCCCAAAAATTCCACCAGAGAACTTGTAAACCTGATAAACAACTTCTGCAAAGTGGCTAGATATAAAATTAATTCAAACAAATCAGTGGCCTTCCTCTATACAAAGGATAAACAGGCTGAGAAAGAAATTAGGAAAACAACATCCTTCACAATAGCCACAAATAATATAAAATATCTTGGTGTGAATTTAATTAAGCAAGTGAAAGATCTATATGATAAGAACTTCAAGTCTCTGAAGAAAGAAATCAAAGATCTCAGAAGATGGAAAGATCTCTCATGCTCATGGATTGGCAGGATTAATATAGTAAAAATGGCCATCTTGCCAAAAGCTATTTACCTATTCTGTGCAATCCCCATCAAAATTTCAACTCAACTCTTCATATATTTAGAAAGAGCAATTTCCAAATTCATCTGGAATAACAAAACACCCAGGATGGTGAAAACTATTGTTAACAATAAAATAACTTCTGGGGGAATCATCATCCATGACCTCAAGTGTGTATGTACTACAGAGCAATTGTGATTAAAAACTGCATGGTATTTGTATAGTGATGTTGGGCGGCAGGGAATAAAGGGAGTGGGAGAAAACCCGTGTCCTGCCAGAGTTCCAGTGCTATGGGCAGGCGGATGCAGGAGACTGCCCTCGCTTTCCACATGGCCTCGGGTGGGTGTCTGGCTGTGGGAAACTATGGACCCAGCCCTCAGGAGGTGGCAGTCCTAGGTCTCTGGGCCTCACTGAGGCCAGAGATAACAGGTTCTCAGTTTCAGGTATCCCAGATACTGCTGGACACCATGGAAGACCTGAGAACAAAATGGGAGCCCGGGGGCAGGGACCGCTCAGTCAGCCCCTGGACCAAAGTGAGGAGAGGGCAGGGAAAGAGGGGGCGCTGCATGGTTCCCACTTGGGCGAAAGTCCTTGGTCTGGTCCGTGTCTTGGGCCCAGCAAGGCCTTGGGGCAGGAGGTTAGACACTGCTCTTTAGGGGAAAGACTATCCCATCATTCAAGCCTGGCAGGCCTTGATGAGCAGAGACACTCTATGATTTTAGAGCTTTATTGCAGAAAGGCAGGGAGAAAGAGAGAAGGTAGAAAGAGAGAAAGAGAGGCTGGCCATGGCCAGAAGGAGAAGGGAGAAGGAGGGATAGAGATGAAGAAAGGTGCAAGTTTAAAGAGAGCTAGGAGGGGGCCAAGGAGTCCGCTTTTATAGTGGGCTGGGCTATCTTGCTGTTGCCAGGTAGCTGTGGGGAGGAGCATACCTGGCTATAGTCAGGTTAAACTGGGGGTGGAGTCTAGCCAGAATGCCAGAAGCTTGGGGCTTTATCTGCATGACTGACAGTCACACACCTCTCATGCAGGGGCTGTGAGGGCCTTAACTTCAACAGAAGCCAGGGGTTCAGGAGACATGATCAAACATTTCCCATCCCATGTAGGTGGGAAACTCCACCCATCAGATCCCCAGGATTCCAGACCTTTGCTCAACTGGAGACCAGTCTGTCTGTGCACAGCCCACTGCCCCACAAGGTGACAGGCAGGTAGAACAGTGGAATAGAATTGAAGACCCAGAAATGAACCCACACACCTATGGTCACTCGATCTTTGACAAAGGAGCTAAAACCATCCAGTGGAAAAAAGACAGCATTTTCAACAAATAGTGCTGGCTCAACTGGCAGTTTGCATGTAAATGAAGGCAAATTGATCCATTCTTATCTCATTGTACAAGCTCAAGTCCAAGTGGGTCAAGGACCTTCACCCAAAACCAGATACATTGAAACTTATAGAAGAGAAAGTGGGGAAGAGCCTTGAATATATGGGCACAGAGGACAAATTTCTGAACAGAACAACAATGGCTTGTGATGTAAGATCAAGAATTAACAAATGGGACCTCATAAAATTGCAAAGCTTTTGTAAGATAAAGGACACTGTTAAGAAGACAAAAAGGCCACCAACAGATTGGGAAAATATCTTCACCAATCCTACATCTGATAAAGGGCTAATATCCAATATATACAAAGAAATCAAGAAGTTAGCCTCCAGAGAAACAAATTATCCTATTCAAAAATGTGGTACAGGGCTAAACAAATAATTTTCAACTGAATGGCTGACAAGCACCTAAAAAATGTTCAACATCCTTAGTTATCAGGGAAATGCAAATCAAAACAATGCTGAGATTCTACCTCACAACAGTCAGAATGGCTAAGATCAAAAACTCAGGTGACAGCAGATGCTGGTGAGGATGTGGAGAAATAGGAACACTCCTCCATTGTTGGTGGGATTGCAAGCTTGTACAACCACTCTGGAAATCAGTCTGGCGGTTCCTCAGAAAATTGAACATAGTACTACCTGAGGATCCAGCAATACCACTCCTGGGCATATATCCAGAAGATGCTCCAACTTGTAATAAGGGCACATGCTCTACTATGTTCATAGCAGCCTTATTTATAATAGCCAGAAGCTGGAAAGAACCCAGATGTCCCTCAAGAGAAGAAGGGATACAGACAACGTGGTACATTTACACAACAGAGAACTATTCAGCTATTAAAAACAATGGATTTATGAAATTCTTAGACAAGTGGATGGCTCTGGAGGATATCATCCAGGATGTGGTAACCCAATCAGAAAAGAACACACATGATATGCACTCACTGATAAGTGGATATTAGTCCAGAAGCCCAGAAGCTCGGAATACCAAATACCGAAGATACAATTCACAAACCACATGAAACTCAAGAAGAAGGAAGACCATAGTGTGGATACTTCTATCCATCTTGGAAGGGGGGAGCAAAACCCCTATGGAAGGTGTTACAGAGACAAAAGTGTGGGGTAGAGACTGAAGAGATGACTATCCCATATACAATCACCAAACCCAGATATTATTGCGGATAACAACAAGTGCTTGCTCACAGGAGTCTGATATAGCTGTCTTCTGAGAGGCTCTGCCAGTGCCTCACAAATACAGAGGTGGATGCTCACAGCCATCCATTGGACTGAGTTCAGGGTCCCCAATGAAGGAGCTAGAGAAAGTACCTAAGGAGCAAAAGGGGTTTGCAGCCCCATAAGAGGAACAACAATATGAACTAACCAGTACCTCCAGAGCTCCCAGAGACTAAACCACCAATCAAAGAATACACATGGTGGGACTCATGGCTCCAGCTGCATATATATAGCAAAGGATGGCCTAATCAGTCATCAATGGGAGGAGAGGACCTTGGTCCTGTGATGGCTGTAAGTCCCAGTGTAGGGGAATGCCAGGTCCAGGAAGCAGGAGTGGGTGGGTTGGTGAATAGGGGAAGGGGAGAGGGGATAGGGAGAGTTTCGGAGGGGGAAATCAGTAAAGGGGATAACATTTAAAATGTAAATAAAGAAAATATCCAATAATAAAAAAAGTTCATACATCTCTCTGTCTTACAAGCTTTCAAATGGTATTTTTTATTCACTTTTTAAAGAAATCTTTGTACTGACATTAAGTAACTGAACAATTTGACATTCCTACAATCAGAATATTTGCTCACCTCCTCATTAGTATCCGTTGTCCTCTGCTCTATTTATGACGGTCATTCTGATTAGGTTGAGGATACCAAAGCAGTTTTACTTAATATTTTTCTGACTGCCAAATATTTGAAATAAATCCAAACATCTATTGATTATTTGTATTTCTCCCTTCAAAAACTTTCTACTGACTTCATTGGTTCAATTTCTTGAAGGGATAGTCTGTCACTCTTCATAATTTTGATACAAATCCTTTATGCTTTTTAAACTTCTAGGCTGTAATAGTTGCCAAGAAACTGAAATTATAGTGTATTGTCAACTTTTTATAAGTCTCTTTTTAATTTCCCCTCCCCTTGGTGAGTGGTGTGTGTGTGTGTGTTTGTGTTTATGTAGAAGAGTGTGCACTTCAGTGTGTTACCATATGTCTAGATGCCAGAGATCATTAACCAGGAACCATCTGCCTTGATTTTGATATAGGGCTCTTCATTGATAACTGGAACTTAATGATTAGGATATCCTTATCATTAAGGACCAGACACAAGAGAACCTCAGGTATCCACTTGTTACAGATCATCCAGAATTGGCAATGTAAACACGGGTTGCCAGCAGGTGAGTTGAACTTAGGTCTTTGTGCTTGTGTGGCAAATACTCTGCTGAGTTATTTCCACAGCACCGTCTTTAAAATTATCTGAGCAAAGACAAACTACTGGATCAAGATGTATGCAGAGGTCATAATATACTAATTTTGTCAGGCATTCTGGTTAAGAAATAGTTAGCTAGGTTATATTATAGTGTAAAAATAAAGATTTAACCATAATTCTACTGCATAACTAGGACAAAGAAAGTTGTAAGATACTTCCATTATCATTCTTTTTACTTTTTATTTTTGTTTTGTTTTGTTTTGTTTGTTTGTTTTTGAGACAGGGTTTCTCTGTGTAGCCCTGACTGTCCTAGAACTCACCCTGTTGACCAGACTGACTGGTCACGAACTCAGAAATCTGCCTGCCTCTGCCTCCTAATTAAAGGCGTGTGCCATCACTGCCTGGCAACATTCTTATTCTTATCTGAAGAAGTGTATTATTAATTTACTCCCATGCACTGATACCTAAAATACCACTGTCTTCTTGTTAAGCAAAGAGGATGTAGGAAAAATGCAAAAGAATATAATAAATGCAGTGAATATAAAGCTGCACTTCTCCAAGGCAGAGTTTGCAAATGGACTGAAGGTGCAGTTTACCTCCAAATAGGTATGAAATCCAAACTTTAATAACAACTGTCAGTTTGTATACCAAAACCTGTTCATCAGTGAAACAAAATAGCTAGATATCCATCTGCCTTGATGATGTTTACCATGAATTTCATCATTCCAAGTCAAACTCAATGTATTCTGTTAACAAATCTGTGAGCTGTCATTGAAGAAAGATAGAACTAATGAAAGGAGATTTTACATCTTTGAGTATACACACTTGTGCATTTGACTCTTTGTGTCTTATGCTTAAGACAGGCAAATAATAAAATGAATTGTTAAAATGCATGCTTTTAGGTAACTCAAATATATACTTATTTACACCCACATATACACACATTGTTATTTGCATGGAATATGTTTTAAGACTGTCAGTGAAGCAATAGGTATTTGGGAAAATTATTTACCTATTTTCTTCTACATACCTACCTACCATAAATTTTATTGTACAAATTTAGCATTGTACTAGGCAAGTAATCAGATGAGGAATATTATATGAATGTGGTCTCCTTAGCACTTTCTTGCAACATCTAAATATTGCCCTACTTGTGGTGATTTGAGCTGATAAAATGTTTCTGTAATGGTACAAAGTGAGGTGAATCATATAAAGGAAATCCATTCTGTGTTTCTTGAACACAAACACTGTGCTTTTGTGATAGCTCATTTTATAATAGAGATGGTTACTAGATTACCAAATGGGCATCGTAAATAGTATGAATACACTGGACAAAGGGATAATATACCCTGAGTAGGGAAGAACAGGAAGCAGCAAAATTTTGTGAAACTTCGCTTTGATTACTTACAGTTGTGCTTTTTATACAAAATAGCTTAATTGTTTCTGGAATTTTCCGTTTACTCTTTATGGACTTCAGTTGGCCATGGGTAACTGAAACTTTGGAAAGTAAAACCATGAAAGAAGAGTGGACTTTTATATTACTATAGAGGAATATGTGAATATTTATTCTCCCCAAGTAACAGTAGTTTCAAGAAATAACTTTCCAATGCTTTACTGTTAGGCATATTTAATGTAAATTTGCATTTCAGGTTTTGAAAGCTGAGCAAGGCCATTGCTCAATTCCTTGCACAGTAAAATAAATTAATAAAAGCTAACATTTTTTTATTTCTTTCCCTCCCCCTGGGCTAACAATATGTGGTAGCATTTTGCCTTGTAATTTTTAATAGTAACGTAGGTTGTGATTCAGTCAGGCACATTAAAAAAATGAAAAAGAAAAACAAAACAAACAAAAAACCAATATCCTATTATTGAGTAGCCTGTTGTTGGTACTATGACAAGTGTTGAAATGACAGGAGTGACTGGTTCACTGAGGGCCTAGCCTTTTCCTGTTACTACTCTCTTCTTTGCTTCTTGGTTGCCATTCATTGAGCATCTCTGGTCCACCCACCCTCTCATATGGTGTTGGGGATTGTGCAAGCATAGAAAGCAAGAGAGCCAGCTAACCATTGACTAAAGCCTCTGAAGCCAAAAACCCAGATAAATCATTGTATTTTTTATAATATTTCTTTCAGATCAGTGAGAAAAAACACAACTGTATATAGTCACTTTCCTGAGATAAGTGAAGTAACCATGGTGAATTGTGCACTGTCTCTCCTCTGAGATGTTTCTATTTTCCAGTATGCTGCATAGGAAGACTAAAGCTTTTGCTAAAGCTCACCCTGTCACCAAGTGAGCTTTTGTGTGCAGACTGATCTTTCTCTGAAAACTTTTTCCTTCCCTTCTTCAAACAATCAGATTTTCTAATTTCTTAAAATCTTCTTTGACTCCCCAATTAACACAAGCTCCCATAATTTTTTTCTACAGTCTAAAATTTGTTAGCTATTGAGTAGAAATCTATCTCCCCACAGTTTCACCCGTTGTAATCAGGAAAATGATGCACCCGTGTCAGCAAAACTTAATTAAAATATCCCATGGAGTGTTCTCGTTCTCAAGCCTTTAAAGTAAAAATGACTGCTGAGAGAAGGACACTCAGTCTCTGCCACGGATGAGCTCTCTTGGTATTGTTTGTCCAATACCAAGTGATCAGCCTGGACAGCATATACACCACAGCAATCCTATGTGAATCCAGAAAGTTGTATTTATATATTTAGTCATGTTATTATAATTACATATATGTAAGAATAACAACTAAAGAAATAGAGGGCATGCATTTCAGAGGAAAGGAGAACGACTTGGGGGGAAGTTGAGAAGGAGAGGATTATGAGAAAAATAAAAGAAAAGAACAGTAAAGATGTAGAAATCTTGAACACATCTAGCTATTCTGTCTGCCAAAGTTACACATAAAACTTGATAATATTTAACCAGTATTACAGAAATAATAAAATTTTGTATTAAAAAAAAACACAATACTCTTCAGTGTGAGGTATTGCTAAGCCATGATATTCAGTAGGTTAGGTAAATGTAGTGCTTATTTGATTTATGATACTATCATCTTATGATAATGAGATTCTTAGAAGAGAACTCAATCAGAAGGCCTGAAATATCTGTTTCAATCATATGATATTAGTTTTCTATTAACCATATAACAAATTGTTATAAACCTTTTGATCTTAGTACAGGTTTATTATATGCCGTAGTGTCTGCGACATGAAAATTTCATACCATGTTAAAACCTTGGGGTTAGCAAAACCATTCTATAGATAAAAGAGAATTTTACCTGGTGTGTTCCAGTATTGAGATACTCTTGTTCTTTCCTTGGTTCGTGGTCTATTCCATCTTCGAAGCCAGCAGCACATCATTTTCAACTCTCACATGCTGCATTTCACTCTCACATAGTTTTCTTGGACTCCCTGAACGGTTTTGTGATCTTCTTCATAAAGCAGGAGAATTTCTCCATCCCAATATCCGTAGTTTAAATCTATATTCAAATTACTTTTTGCTATCACATAATAAAATATTAATTTACCAGTCCTAAATTGTCTAAATCCTGCATAGTTCAAAAGGGGATCTGAATTTTAAACTAAAAAGTACCACAATTTTTGTATCCATTTCTCTTTGAGGGGCATCTGGGTTCGTTCCAGCTTCTGGCTATTATAAACAAGGCTGCTATGAACATAGTGGAGCATGTGTTCTTCTTACCGGTTGGGACATCCTCTGGATATATGCCCAGGAGAGGTATTGCTGGATCCTCCGGTAGTACTATGTCCAATTTTCTAAGGAACCGCCAGACTGATTTCCAGAGTGGTTGTACAAGCTTGCAATCCCACCAACAATGGAGGAGTGTTCCTCTTTCTCCACATCCTCGCCAGCATCTGCTGTCACCTGAATTTTTGATCTTCGCCATTCTGACTGGTGTGAGGTGGAATCTCAGGGTTGTTTTGATTTGCATTTCCCTGATGATAAAGGATGTTGAACATTTTTTCAGGTACTTCTCTGCCATTTGGTATTCCTCAGGTGAGAATTCTTTGTTCAGCTCTGAGCCCCATTTTTAATAGGGTTACTTGATTTCCTGGAGTCCACCATCTTGAGTTCTTTATGTATGTTCGATATTAGTCCCCTATCTGATTTAGGATAGGTAAAGATCCTTTTCTGATCTGTTGGTGGTTTTTTTGTCTTTTTGACGGTGTCTTTTGTCTTGCAGAAGCTTTGCAACTTTATGAGGTCCCATTTATCTATTCTAGATCTTACAGCACAAGCCATTGTTGTTCTATTCAGGAATTTTTCCTCTGTACCCATATCTTCGAGGCTTTTCCCTACTTTCTCCTCTATAAGTTTCAGTGTCTCTGGTTTTATGTGGAGTTCCTTAATCCACTTAGATTTGACCTTAGTACAAGGAAATAGGAATGGATCAATTCACATTCTTCTACATGATAACCACCAGTTGTGCCAGCACCATTTGTTGAAAATGCTATCTTTTTTCCACTGGATGGTTTTAGCTCCCTTGTCGAAGATCAAGTGACCATAGGTGTGTGGGTTCATTTCTGGGTCTTCAATTCTGTTCCATTGGTCTACTTGTCTGTCACTATACCAGTACCATGCAGTTTTTATCACAATTGCTCTGTAGTAAAGCTTTAGGTCGGGCATGGTGATTCCACCAGAGGTTCTTTTATCATTGAGAAGAGTTTTTGCTATCCTAGGTTTTTTTGTTATTCCAGATGAATCTGCCAATTGTCCTTTCTAAGTCGCTGAAGAATTGAGTTGGAATTTTGATGGGGACTGCATTGAATCTGTAGATTGCTTTTGGCAAGATAGCCATTTTTACAATATTGATCCTGCCAATCCATGAGCATGGGAGATCTTTCCATCTTCTGAGATCTTCTTTGATTTTTTTCTTCAGAGACTTGAAGTTCTTATCATACAGATCTTTCACTTCCTTAGTTAGAGTCACGCCGAGATATTTTATATTATTTGTGACTATTGAGAAGGGTGTTGTTTCCCTAATTTCTTTTTCAGCCTGTTTATTCTTTGTATAGAGAAAGGCCATTGACTTGTTTGAGTTTATTTTATATCCAGCTACTTCACCGAAGCTGTTTATCAGGTTTAGGAGTTCTCTGGTAGAATTTTTAGGGTCACTTATATATACTATCATATCATCTGCAAAAAGTGATATTTTGACTTCCTCTTTTCCAATTTGTATCCCCTTGATCTCCTTTTGTTGTCGAATTGCTCTGGCTAATACTTCAAGTACAATGTTGAAGAGGTAGGGAGAAAGTGGGCAGCCTTGTCTAGTCCCTAATTTTGGTGGGATTGCTTCCAGCTTCTCACCATTTACTTTGATGTTGGCTACTGGTTTGCTGTAGATTGCTTTTATCATGTTTAGGTATGGGCCTTGAATGCCTGATCGTTCCAAGACTTTTATCATGAATGGGTGTTAGATTTTGTCAAATGCTTTCTCCGAGTCTAACGAGATGATCATGTGGTTTTTGTCTTTGAGTTTGTTTATATAATGGATTACCCTGATGGATTTCCATATATTAAACCATCCCTGCATGCCTGGAATAAATCCTACTTGGTCAGGATGGATGATTGTTTTAGTGTGTTCTTAGATTCGGTTAGCAAGAATTTTATTGAGTATTTTTGCATCGATATTCATAAGAAAAATTGGTCTGAAGTTCTCTATCTTTGTTGGATTTTTCTGTGGTTTAGGTATCAGAGTAATTGTGGCTACATAGAAAGAGTTGGGTAGAGTACCTTCTACTTCTATTTTGTGGAATAGTTTGTGAAGAACTGGAATTAGATCTTCTTCTTAGGTCTGATAGAACTCTGCACTAAGCCCATCCAATCCTGGGCTTTTTTGGTTGGGAGACTATTAATGACTGCTTCTATTTCTCTAGGGGATATGGGACTGTTTAAATCCTTAACTTGATCCTGATTTACCTTTGGTACCTGGTATCTGTCTAGAAATTGGTCTTTTTCATCCAGGTTCTCCAGTTTTGTTGAGTATACCCTTTTGTAGAAGGATCTGATGGTGTTTTAGTTTTCTTCAGGATCTGTTGTTATGTCTCCCTTTTCATTTCTGATTTTGTTATTTAGGATGCTGTCCCTGTGCCCTCTTGTGAGTCTGGCTAAGGGTTTATCTATCTTGTTGATTTTCTCAAAGAACCAGCTCCTCGTTTGGTTGATTCTTTCAATAGTTCTTCTTGTTTTTACTTGATTGATTTCTCCAATGAGTTTGATTATTTTCTGCTGTCTACTCCTTTTGGGTCAATTTGCTTCATTTTTTTTCTAGAGCTTTTACGTGTGTTTTCAAGCTGCTAGTGTGTGCTCTCTCTAGTTTCTTTTTGGTGGCACTCAGAGCTATGAGTTTCCCTCTTAGAAATGCTTTCATTGTGTCCCATAAGTTTGGTATTGTGGCTCCATTTTCATTAAACTCTAAAAAGTCTTTAATTTCTTTCTTTATTCCTTTCTTGACTAAGGTATCATTGAGAAGAGTGTTGTTCAGTTTCCACGTGAATGTTGGCTTTCTATTATTTATATTGTTATTGAAGAACAGCCTTAATCCATGGTGGTCTGATAGGATCCATGGGACAATTTCAATATTTTTGTATCTGTTGAGGCCTGCATTGTGACCAATTATATGGTCAATTTTGGAGAAGGTACCATGAGGTGCTGAGAAGAAGGTATATCCTTTTGTTTTAGGATAAAATGTTCTATAGATATCTGTTAAGTCCATTTGTTTCATAACTTTTGTTAGTTTCTCTGTGCCCCTGTATAGTTTCTGTTTCCACTATCTGTCCATTGATGAAAGTGGTGTGTTGAAGTCTCCCACTATTATTGGGTGAGGTGCAGTGTGTGCTTTGAGCTTTACTAAAGTTTCTTTAATGAATGTGGCTGCCCTTGCATTTGGAGCAAATATATTCAGAATTGAGAGTTCCTCTTGGAGGATTTTACCTTCGATGTGTATGAAGTGTCCCTCTGTATCTTTTTTGATAACTTTGGGTTGGATGTCAATTTTATTCAATATTAGAATGGCTACTCCAGCTTGTTTCTTCAGACCATTTGCTTGGAAAATTGTTTTCCAGCCTTTCACTCTGAAGTAGTGTCTGTCTTTTTCCCTGAGATGGGTTTCCTGTAAGCATCAAAGTGTTAGGTCCTCTTTGTGTAGCCAGTCTGTTAGTCTAGGTCTTTTTATTGGGGAATTTAGTCCATTGATATTAAGAGATATTAATTGTTGCTTCCGGTTATTTTTGTTGTTAGAGTTGGCATTCTTTTCTTGTGGCTGCCTTCTTTTAGATTTGTTGAAGGATTACTTTCTTGCATTTTCTAGGGCATGGTTTCTGTCCTTGTATTGTTTTTTTTTTTTTTTTTCTTCTGTTATTATCCTTTGAAGGGCTGGATTCGTGGAAAGTTAATGTGTGAATTTGTTTTTGTCGTGGAATACTTTGGTTTCTCCATCTATGGCAATTGAGAGTTTGGCTGGGTATAGTAGCCTGGGCTTGTATTTGTGTTCTCTTAATGTCTGTATAACATCTGTACAGTATCTTCTGACTCTCATAGTCTCTTGTGAAAAGTCTGGTGTAATTCTGATAGGCTTGCCTTTATATGTTACTTGACCTTTTTCCCTTACTGCTTTTAGTATTCTATCTTTATTTAGTGCATTTGTTGTTCTGATTATTATGTGTCAGGGGGAATTTCTTTTCTGGTCTATTTGGAGTTCTGTAGGCTTTTTGTATCTTCATGGGCATGTCTTTCTTTAGGTTTGGGAAGTTTTCTTCTATAATTTTCTTGAAGATATTTGCTGGCCTTTTAAGTTGAAAATCTTCATTCTCATCTACTCCTATTATCCATAGGTTTAGTCTTCTCATTGGGTCCTGGATTTTCTGGATGGTTTCAGTTAGGATCTTTTTGCATTTTGCATTTTCTCTGATTGTTGTGCCCATGTTTTCTATGGAATCTTCTGCCCCTGAGTTTCTCTCTTCCATCTCTTGCATTCTGTTGCTGATGCTCGAATCTATGGTTCCAGATTTCTTTCTTAGGGTTTCTATCTCCAGCGTTGCCTCACTTTGGGTTTTCTTTATTGTGTCTAGTTCCCTTTTTAGGTCTTGGACAGTTTTATTCAATTCCATCACCTGTTTGGTCGTGTTTTCCTGCAATTCTTTAAGTGAGTTTTGTGCTTCCTTTTAAAGGTCTTCTACCTGTTTAGCAGTGTTCTCCTGTATTTCTTTAAGTGAGTTATTGAAGTCCTTCTTGATGTTCTCTACCATCATTATGAGATATGCTTTTAAATCCGGGTCTAGCTTTTCGGGTGTGTTGGGGTGCCCAGGACTGGTTGGGGTGGGAGTGCTGCTTTCCGATGATGGTGTGTGGTCTTGGTTTCTGTTAGTAAGATTCTTAGGTTTGCCTTTCGCAATCTGGTAATCTCTGGCATTAGTTGTTATAGTTGTCTCTGGTTTGAGCTTGTTCCTCAGGTGATTATGTTAGCCTCTATCAGCAAACCTTGGAAACTAGCTCTCTCCTGAGTTTTAGTGTTCAGAATACTCTCTGCAGGCAAGCTCTCCACTTGCTGGGAAGGTTCCCAGATATCTGGCATTTGAACCTGCCTCCTTGCAGAAGTTGTGTTCCACTCTCCAGAGGTCCTAAGATCCAGTGGAGAGTCCTGTGGGGACCTTGGGGGTGTCCGCAGACTCAGCACCCAAGGTGCCCCGGTGCTGGTCCTACCTTGAAAAATTATGTATTGTAATTAATTTAAATATTTTATTTGGTGTGTGTGTTCGCGTGTGTGTGAACATTCATGTAAGCACACATCTATGTGAGTTAGAAGACAAGTTGTGAATGTTGGTTTGTCTCCTTTCTCCATGTGTGTCCAGCGGATTGTACTCAGCTTGGCAGGTTTGACATCAAGTAACTGTACCTGCTGAGCCATTTCACTGTCACCAAATCACCCATTTTGCACACTGAATGAAAATTAAAAGCAATTAGATTTTAAGTCACAATATTTTCTGTGCTCCTGTAATAAGCGATCATATATCAAGAACTGTAATGGGATGAACAATGAAACACATTCTCATAAGTTTTTACTTATGAGTCCAAGAGACAAGAAAAGAAATGAGGGGGCAGTGCAATAAGCACCAGAGATTGATCAAAAATCTGTTCTGAAAACCAAGCTATCCAAACCCAATAGCAATATCTTTAGAGGAATAAATAGTAAAATATAACTTATGATGACATGCACTTTCCTTTGGATAAAGGCAGAACATAATCACACACACACACACACACACACACACACACACACACACACACATAAACATATAGATTTTTCTTTTATGTTTTAAATTTATGTTCATGATCTATTTTGAATTAATGTTTAAATAGAGTATGAAGTTTTTGGAGGCTTATTTTTCTGATAAGAATATCTATTTACTCCAGATCACTGTTTTTTATAATTTATGTTCTCAAAAAAGAATGTCTATCTGCAGTGTTTTGATTATTCAATAAGACTATATTTTATATAAAATATGCTCATAAGGTAGATACTGTCCTATTTTATATCATAATTTAAAGGCAACAGCTATAGCAGACAGTATTATTTTTGTCAAATGATACATAGTAATTAAATAACTACCATTATTCAGATTTCCATGCAATTTTATAATTCATAAGACATTTACAATTTAATAAACTACATAGTGCCTAATTATATTAAAATGCATGAATATAAAATAGAGGAATATAGGTTATAATACTCATTTTGAATATTGTACTCTATATTAATTCTTCTTCCCATTAGATAATTAAAAAGAACATTAGATGACATTGGACAAGCTTGTCATAAAGTCATATAGATAGGCAATGCTTAATACAGCCAACTGTCTTGTAGGAAAGAACATTTTATTTAAAATAAATTGGATTAAATACAGAAAAGCATAAAATTTATATCCATTGTTAACTCCCAAGTTGTATATGTCTTTACAGATCAGTCCATTACTAATAGCAGAAATATCATATGATAGTAATATTTGTTATAAAAGGGAATATGTATATAGCATTCATTATAGGAAATACCGATTTTGTGGACTAAAATGATTATATGTTTTCTTCTAGAAATTTGTTTATTTAGATATTTATGCATATTAATATAGTAAATGGAATTTCAATAGGTTGCATCTTAACACCCCTCTAATTTGAGGAGCCATGATAGGCAACCTATTTTGGTTGAATGAGACTTGCTCCAGCGACCCAGTAGAAAACTCTACAAGGGACAGAAAAGTGAGTCATGTTCCCAGAGTCAGGTGCCTGACACCACAGAGTCCCCAAGTCCGTGATTCTGTGACAATAAGTCACACAGACTATGTCCCAAGTTTCTGGCATTCTGGCTAGACTCCACCCCCACAATTACTTGACTATAGCCAGGTATGCTCTTCCCCACAGTTACCTAATAGCCCAGCCCACTAGAAAAGGAGCTGCTTGGTCCCTGCTCACACTCTCTAAGCTTTCACCTTTCTTACTCTTATCTCTATCCTTTCTTCTCTCTCCATGTGGCCATGGCTGGCCTCTCTCCTTCTTTCTACCTTCTCTCTTTGTCCCTGCCTTTCTACAATAAAGCTCTAAAACCATAGAGTGTCTCTGCTCATCAAGGCCTTCCATGCTTGAATAATGGAATAGGCTTTTCCCTAAAGAGCCACGTCTAACCTCCTGCCCCAAGGCCTTGCTATGCTCAAGCCACAGACTAGACCAAGGACTCTTGCCCATGTGAGAACCATCCAGCGCCCCCCCTCTCCCTGCCCTTTCCTCCCTTCAGCCTCAGGGCTGACGAGACACCCCGGGCCCCTATTTTTTTTCAGTTCCTAAGCAGTTTCCAGCATGGGATGGCAGAGACTGAGAACCTTTTATCTAGGACTGCCCCTTGTCCATCTCCCCACACCCCGGGGAGCTGGGATTCCATGGCTTCCCACAGCCAGACACCCACCAGGGACCCCATTGAAAGCATGGTGGCAGTCCTCCCGCATCTACTTGCCCAAAGCACCGGAACTCTTGCAGACTCGGGTTTTCTCCCACTCTCTTTATTCCCCCACACCCACTGTCCCGCACTAATTAATATCCTACTTAGTAAAATTATTGCAAGCAAAAAAATTATTTAGGGGTCCAAATCGTCACATATCATCTACTTCACATTATTCATCATCTACACATTAGGTGTACACATTATGCTAATATTGAGTGATGAACGGATTTCAATATGTATTTCAATTTTAAGTGTTTAAAACTCAGAATACCCACGATACAACTCACAGATCATATGAAGCTCAAGAAGAAGGAAGACCAAAGTGTGGATGCTTCAGTTCTACTTAGAAGGGGGAACAAAATAATAAAGGAAGGTAGAGGGAGGGTGGGCTGTGGGAGGGAGAGAGGAGGAGGAGAGGGGAAAAGAGGGTCAGGATCAGGTACAGGAGAAGTCCATAGGATCAGGAAATTGAACAGAGGTGTATAGCAATGGAAGATGGGGAACTGTGGGCAGCCACCAGAAAGTCCCAGATGGACCCAAAGGGGGTGATATTAGCTGAAATGCCCAAGCAAGTGGAGATAGACCCTGTAGAGACTATATCCAGTGGATAGGCATAGTCCCCAGTTGAGGAATAGGGTCATGCACCCATCTCCAAAATTTTAACCCAGAATTGCTTCTGTCTAAAGGAAGTACAGGGACAAAGAGTAGAGAAGAGAATGAAGGAAAGGCCATGCAGAGACTGCCCTACCAAACCCATACACTATTGCTGATGCCAAGTAGTGCATGCTGACAGGAGCCTGATATAGCTGTCTCCTGAGAGGCTCTGCCAGTACTTGACCAATAGAGATGTGAATGTTGGCAACCAACCATCAGACTGAGTGTGGGTACCCCAATAGAGGAGTTAAGAGTACTGAAGGAGATTTAGGGGTTTGCAACCCCATAGGAAGAACAACAATATCAACCAAACAGACCCCCAGAGACCTCGGGGACTAAACCTCCAACCAAAGAGTACACATGGAGGGACCCACGGCTCCAAATGCATATGTAGCAGAGGATGGCCTTATTTGGCACCAATACGAGGGGAGGCCCTTGGTACTGTGGAGGCTTGATGCTTCTGCATAGGTGGATGCTAGGGCAGTGAGGCAGGAGTGGATGGGTGGGTGGGGGAGCACCCTCATAGAAGCAAGGGGAGGGAGGATGGGATAGGGAGTTTATGGAGGGAAAACTGGGAAGGGGGACAACATTTGAAAAGTAAATAAATAAAATAACCAATTAAAAAAAAAAGAAGTTCTATGATATAGTGGAAATTTAAAAAAAATTTAAAAGTAGACAGTTGCACATTTATATGGCTCATTTTAATGTTTGTCTTCCTTTAGAAATTATGGTAATGACTTATATTCCACTCCCTAAACTAATATTTCTTTAGTGTATATACGTGCAATCCACAGAACTTTCCTAATTCATTATGGTGCTTTCATCTGCATTGTTTTTATATTCTAAATTGTTTTGTTCCCTCAAGTTCTTATTTTTAAACCTATTCCCCATTGTTTTGGAGGAGTAGTTTTAGGAAGAGGGGTCTTTTGGAGTTGATTAGTCATCATGCGTGGAATTAGTATAATAGGTACCCTTATAATAAGCCTACAGAGAACTATTAGTCTTTTCCACTTGATGAGTATAAAGGGCAAGGTTACTATTTCTGAAGTAATAAAGGGGTCTCAACAGAACTGAGTTTTCAAATCTATTTGATCATGAAATTCCCACACTCCAAACTAAGAAGCAGTCATTTTTTTGTCATTTATCACATACTCTGTGTGTGGCATATTCGAGACACGGTTTCTCTTTGTAGCCCTAGTTGCCTTAGAACTTACTCTTTAGACCAGGCTGGTCTTGAACTCAGAGATCCATCTGTCTTTCCTTCTTGAGTGCTGGGATTGAAGGTGTGTACCACTACCACCATCGCTTTTATTGTTGTGATCGCTTAAAAGATGATACAGAAAGCAGTTGAAAAAGGAAATAGGATTTGAGCTCAGGTAAAATAAAATGGAAACTTTTTCTCTATTAAAATCTGGCAAAGGTCATACTTGTATTGGTTTTGGGTAGGGGAGGGGGGAGGGTATGGGGGACTTTTGGGATAACACTGGAAATGTAAATGTGGAAAATATCTAATAAACATATTTTTAAAAAATCTGACAAAGGGGCGTGAGTGATGGCTCAGAGGATTAGAGCATAGTCTGATCATCCAGAAGACCTGGGTTTTATTCTCAGCATCCACGTGGCAGGTCACAAACATTCAGAACTCAAAATCAAGGGGATCTCATGCTCTCTTATGGTATCAGAACTCTAGTGGTACTAGACTCTATGAATAAAATGCATAGACTTATACATCAATACATAACATAAAGTAAAAGTGTAAAAAATGACTTTACTTCAGTGTATCTTTTTACATTATGGCATCTATATTGAGATTAAGATATACATTCCTTAGATAGAGATCCTCTTATTTTATTATTTTATTATAACGCTAGAGGCAATGATGAGAATAAGAGAAAAATCATTGAAGGTTAAAGATGGTGCCAGGATATAAAATAGTAGTCACATATTTTCTCTGACTATGCTGTTCTCCACTAACCAGTGCCAGCTTCTGTAGTCATTTTGAGATAATTGCTCTATTGCTCTTACTTCATAGAATTTTACTCCACATAGCATTTACCCTATAAGAAATTACTAATGAATTATTCTTCAGTAGTAAGAATGCAATGAAGTATAAAGCAACAAAGCAATAGGGATAAAAATAATTTAAATTATAAATTCTTCTAATATAAATTATTATCACCTTACTGTTCTAATACTATATATTGTAATAGAAATATAACAGGTGAATTCTAAGGCCATTTTTCAATGAAAGAAGATGGGGTGGCTATATCCAAGATAATTCAATTGTTTTCAATTTTTATTAGATATTTTCTTCATTTACACTTTTTTGTTGTTTTTGCTTTTCGAGACAGAGTTTCTCTGTATAACCCTGTGTTCCATCCAATAGATGACTGTGAGCATCCATTTGTGTACTGGCCAGGCACTGGCATAGCCTCATAAGAGACAGCTATATCAGGGTCCTTTCAGCAAAATTCTTGCTGGCATGTGCAATAGTGTCTGCGTTTCGTGGCTGATTATGAGATGGATCGCCTGGTGGGGCAGTTTCTGGATGGTCCTTCCTTTTGTCTTAGCTCCAAACTTTGTCTCTGTAACTCCTTCCATGGGTATTTTGTTCCCTATTCTAAGGAGGAATGAAGTAGATAATTCAGTTTTTAAGTAGATTTTTCTCTGAAGTTGTGGACTTGGATAAGATAAAGATTTTTCTTATCACACTGACACTTTATATATTTTTCAAATATTTCACCAAGTGTCATGTTAAAACCATCTAATAAAATGTCATGTTTTATTGTGTTATGATTACTCAGAAACAGTGACTGAGAAGTCTTTGATATTAAGTAATTTATTTCTCAAGTGATCTCAAAAACCATAGTAAAGAAGCAAGTAAATAAAACAGTGAAGAAAATAAAGGCAGTAAAAAACTATGAGTTGATGAACAGGGTCTTGCTATGTGCAACTAAGGCTTAATATCATATGGCTGTCTAGGACATCGATATTTATTCCCTGGGGGCAAGAAAGATGGAGTTCTGATTACTCCTTCTATGTAATGTGCTAGATCCAATGACATTAATTAATTCAACTCTGTTTTCTAGTATGTTGACTGTTGCTGGATATAACATTTTGCAACCTTAAAGACAGATCTCATTTTATACATGAAAAATATTAGAAAAAAATGAGATCACCTGAAAGCCACCAAAATTATCAGAAGATTTATCTGCACGCACAGTGTTTTTCTCTGATTTCACTACTGATGCTTCCCACGTTGACTGACACCACCATACTGACTTAAACAGTTCTAGAGATAATCCATATGATAATGCAATCAGTTCTTTCAGTTTTTCCATATCCTTTGGAATTTATTTTTCAGGTTTGCCAAACTGTAACTTACAAAGGTTCTTCCCCTGATTTATTGTATAGCATAGATGAATATCAATATCAAATTAGTTTATACTATACAGAAGGGAAACACTTATAAATCAAATGTTCCCTTAATAGACCATTATAGGTTTTGGGCTTGTCTGCACAACTGATTGCTCTTTTTTTTTTTCCACCTTTCTTTCTATTTTGGCCCTTATTATAACTAATATCAATATGTTTACTCACAAATTACACAAAAGTATCACAATGCTTAATGTATTAGTAAATATAGTGAGGGTACTTTATTTTTTGAATAATAAAATATATGATCTGCTTTGTCTAACACAATATCAAAAATACATATTAACAATCATGTAACAGCTGGATTCTGTCAGGCTCAATGTGCTTTTTAAAATACAGGGGATTCAATTTTGCTATCTGTAAAGAAAATAGTATTTAATGTCAATGAAGTATTATAAAATTGATGTGAAAAAATCATCAAAATAAATAATTAAATGTATATAACTCCTGGCATGTGTCTTCCTGTCACAGAGATTTGTAATTTTAAAGAATGGATATGTTTCAGAACCAATTTGTTATACCCTTATGCATCTTAGAGATTTACTCTCCTCAGAGAAGATCTTGGAGATTATAAAATAATGAATTTGTTCATGTCTTTATTAAGTTCCCATCACAGAGCTGTGCATAAGACAAAGTAGGTATTAACATGTCATATCATTTGACACATCTTTTCAGTTCTTTTATTCTTTGGAATCTCAGGCTGCCTGGGAGCTTGTAGACCGTCCAGAGTGAACCACAAGATTAAGTTTTAAGCAGGACAACATTTGTTCTGCTTTCCTGTGGCTGGTCCTGTACATCCTCTTTGGTACATCCATCAGAATGTAGTTCTCATTTGCCGGGGAGCAGGTAAAATTAAGGGAGGAATGGAGTAGTAAACATACTTCAGGTTTACCTAAGATAATCATGCTGCATACCATAATTTGGCAATTGGTATATGCCATTATTTCCTATTAGTAATAAAAGAAGATCAAGGAGTGTGTGTGTATGTGTGTGTGTGTGTGTGGCGGGGGGGGGTGGGGTGGGGGGTGGTGACAGTATGTCTGTTGCTCTCATGACCTTACAGTAGTGTTGGATACCTGGAGAAGAGCTTCACAAGACTGGATAAGATTTGACTTGCAAACATAAAATCATGGATGGGAGACAGGTTCTTGAGGCCTTCACTACTCTAGAGGAGTTACAGATATTTGCTACAGATAGTTGCTGGGAGGAGTGACTCAGATTCCACAGCAGTACATACCCTGGTACATTGCATTTGCAATTAAGGTTTTACTAGAAAAGATGAGCCTAGCAGCTCTGTGAAGTATAATCCAGAGAGAAACTGGACTAGACAGTATAGAAAACTACACCTGCCATGTTAAGAGAAATTTAATATAAAACAATAGGAATTAGTTCTATTTAAAGGACATGCTTCAAATGTCCTTTTTATGTTTTCTGATTTGCTTACATCACTTGCTTCTTATGTAAACAAAAGAAGCATAAAATTAGTTTTGTTAATTTTAAATCTCATTTCACATACTTATGAATTAGGGCCTTCAGTTTACCAACATTTCTTTTGTTTGTAAATGGTGAAAATATAATTATAATTATGATTTTGAAACTATGCTTCAATTGCTCGATGGGAGCAGTTTAGTCTGTTTGGCTAGGAAGGCAGGACAAAGGGTTGAAAGCAAAGGATGGGGACCAGACTGTGTCTCAGGTACCCCAGGAAAAGATCTTAAATGCATAGCCAAGAGAAACATCTGGAATTAAAATTGTATTCTAAAGAATAACAGAATATGTTTCTGTATAAAATCAAGGTCAGAAGTTAATAGTTGACTTTACATCAAAAATTCAGCTCCGATCTAGTTTCTGGGTATGAACATTCCTCTCAGTATTAAGACAAAATACTAAGAAAATGTTCCTATCAATGTTTCCATTTTTTAATAAATTGAAATAAAAACTAGGGCCCAAAAGATGCTTCTCTGGTTACTATCTTGCAAAAGTAGATAATGTGCTAAGAGAAGGGGCATACCCAGGGAATATCTGGCAGATACAACAAAAAGCAGGTTATAGTATAAATCTTTCTCCCTACATCTGTTTCCTTCAGGTGCCTCATTAGCACAGTAGGTACTGTGTCAGTCTCACACATCTGTTTCCTTCCATGTGGGCAGACACAGATTGTACAATGAAGGAGATGTCAAAAGTCTGATAAATCTGGTTCCAATTCTAGGCGTCTATAAGTGTTCCAATTCTCCAAGGCATAGATTCTAGATCTAGAAAGTATAAGTAGCAAAGCTCAGTTTTGGGTTTACCTAAGTAAGAGATAAAAATCATCCATGAAGCACATTGAGTACTGTACCTAAACTGTAAGCATTCAGTAAATGGCAGGTATTTTCAACTTAGTAACTATGTTTCATAATACAAATTTCTTTACACTTAAAGACAAATACTATAGAAATATCTTTCTTCTTAGTTTACTAAGAGTAACTGGAATTTAAAAAATATTATCAAACTTATAAGCAAATTTAGAGTAAAAACTTAGAAGCAAAAACGATGACTATAAGAATCTGAATATAACAATAAGGTTGCTGGCCATGATATTACATACTATTAATTCCAACACTCAGGAAGGAAAGGTAGGCATATCTGTGTGAATTTAAGGCCCGTCTAATCTACATCTTGAGTTAGAGGTCACCCAAATCTACAAAGCAAGAACCTGTCACAAACAAACACACACACACACAAACAACAAGAAAAAAATCCACTGAAGTCATGACAAATACAAAGTAAAACTTGATTTGAAAAGTAAAATATATCTTTAAATGTTGCATGCTCATGGAATACAAAAGTTGGCTAAGTATAGAGATCAGTAAAATGAATTATGTGTTCCTCCATATTTACTATTTTAATTATATTATGGTTTTCTTTAGCTTTCTTAGGCACAGAAAAAAATTGAAGCTGAGGTTAGCAAAAATTGAGGATTAAAGAGAAAAACAAACCCTCTTAATTATTAGGAGAATTGTGGAAGTTTCTTTTTCTCTGTAGTTTATACGTCAAACTTAGAAATAAAAATGAAGTATCTTCTAGCATCTCTGACCTATGAAAATTCAGGATTCTACAAATATTTTTCTGTTTAAATATTTTCAAAGCCTACAGTGAACACAGAAAAAGTGTAGTTTTATATTTGATAAATAAAGATGTATATCAATAAAAAAGGGCATGCAGTGGGCAGGCAGATGCCTTAGTGGATAAAAGTATTTGCTCTGAAAGTGTAAAGACCTGAGTTCAAACCCATAACCCATGTAAATGCTAACTAAGTAGCTTATGCATATTCCTAGTGCTTCTATGGGAAGATAGATAGAGACAAAAACCATGTAGGGCAGCCAGACTGGTGTGCACAGTGAAAACCAACAGAGAAATCCTATTTAAAACAATGGAGAAGAAGAGGACGTAAATGTATGCACTCTGTCTCTCTGTCTCTGTCTCTCTGTCTCTCTTTGTCTCTGTCTCTGTCTCTGTCTCTGTCTCTGTCTCTGTCTCTCTCTCTCTCTCTCTCTCTCTTTCTCTCTGTCCTGAAAGAAATAATGGGAATGTGACTACAATAGGCTAAATAATAAACTCATATGACAAACATGTAAAGTGTCTCAAACTCGTTAATCATAAGACACCATGCATGGAAACCCCAATTCAATACCATATCACAATATCCAGAACACCATAAATTAAACATGAATAATACTAAGCACTCAAAGCTTCTATCTATAATATTTCTAATAAGCATTCTATCTATAATGTTTATAGAATGACCATGGTTCAGTAAACATTTTAGCTACCTTGAGAAACTGCATGGCATTATCATCTGAAGGTGATCGTTTGGCTTTCTATGATCTAACACTTTCATTTTTAGCACCATGTAACAAAAGTAGAAGCATTCATGCAAAATAATTACAGGTTGGAGAGAGTGGCCTTTTAAAAAAAAAGAGTTCCCCAAAAGAAGCAATGCAAATGTTCATCCAGCATACATAAACAATTGCTGTTATATTTGTACAAAGGCACCTTATACAATTGATGAAACAATAACTAAAACCAAATTCATGTCCACCATTTCAAAAAAACTAACATATGCTTAGTCAATATGATATCTTTTGGGGGAGAACATTGTCTGAGGAGGTATAAAATTGGGGTTTTCACATGCTGGCAATATTCTTTTCTTGTCCTTGATAAATATGGATCTCACTGTGAAAATATACTTATTTATTATATTAAATGTAGGTGTCTTTTTAAAGTTCAGTAAAACATTTTAAATTAATGTAAATTATTTTATTAATGTATATTGAGATTTTTTTTCTTATCTTATTCTCTATCTAAGTTACTTCTGTGACATACATGGATAAAAATAGAGGTGTCAGGTCTGAAGACACATGGAAGCTGCTTGGGGGGAGGGAAGGGACAATCCTGATGGAAGAGGAATGACAAATGAGGGTAATGTGTGGCAAGAATGGACAAAATCGGGTACACAAATGAAAATTAACCATTAACCCATTCTTAAAAAATTAAAAATTAGTAATAACAAAGAGATGTAAACCTGTTCATATACATTAACATGCATCTTAGATAGCGGGGAAGGGATCCAAGAATTGGAAACAAGAAGAAAGTATGAGACAGAGATTTTAGAGACAATTTATTCAAATATGTGCTCTTTGAGGGAGTAGGGACTGACTTTCTGCAAATTCCTATTTTTCAGAAAATGTCCAATTTATCCCACCTTCCAAACTAAAATGTAAATTTATGTCTTAAAATGTGTTCTAGACACAGTTCGGTCTGATAATGAAGTCCACCTAGACTGGCTGTTAAATGTTCTTGTCAAAAGTGTATAGGTGCCAACCTAACCTATTGATGACCCTATGTCTCTAGCCTTTATAATCACTTGTACTCTGATGGATTTAACCGTAAACACTGATAAGATATTTTCAGTTAGCTTCTAATTAAAATACCAAGTTAAACCAATGTAAAAAGCTTTCTAAATATAGCATAGGAAAGAGTGTCTGGGGATAGAAGCAAAAACTACCAGTAAGAGGGAACACACGTTTCCAATCCTCCTGAGACAAACATTGGAGGCCCATGCTCAGTGCACAGAGAAAGCTATTTATCTGATTGTCTGTAACTGACTTGCAAGAGTTCACTCCTTTTCTTGTAGGTTTGATGTTAGTGAAGCTGAACAGCAGCTGCTAGGCAAGCTTCTCATTAGTTCATGTGACCCTTTAAATTTGTCATTTCACTCGTTCCTTTGAATGATTGTTTTTCATCAAATTTGTTCTTTTTCCTTTCAGTTCTTACTTTGTCCTTTTATGAACTCACACGTTTTAGCATATCTCTGAAAGTAGGGACCCAGGAAGCCTGTCTCTTACTAAGCTGGCTTTTTTTCTCTCAGGATCTGCAGCTGCGGCTGCTCCCTGGAAAGCTGTCACTATAGATATTTCCCCCCTTTTATCCACATAAAGCACATTCGTCTGTAAATCCTCAGGGACTGTATCTTAGTCCATAGCTCGAGCACCAAGCAGGGCTGCTAGACTTTACCAATAAACATTTGTTGGATGAATGGAAGCATCCTGTCACTTGAATCGGTGTGCTCTAATCATGATCTGGGTCACCTAATGGAGAAATAGCCTCTGTTTGGTGTCACTTTGAGGTCCTCTATGAGTGGTTAGGCAGTGACAGGGAGGTAAACTAGCAAATCCTGGTCACTACCATTCAGGTCATGGGTGGGCTTTTCCTCAATATTTTCTTTTCATACATGTCAGAGAAAATAAATGGGTTCTGTACTTACCCTGAAGCCCACAAAATATCACAGTAGCCTTAGTGTCACTTCTAATAATCTACTTTATTGTCGTTGGATAATTCTACCCATAATATGTAACAAGGAAATCTGTGTTAGTGAAAGCAGATTGTGAAGTGTTTACCATGCCTGATCCCGCAAGTGTTGCTAATGAGTGGCAACAAGGAACAAGGACTTGACTGGAAAAGAATGATTCTGGCAAATTTACTCACAGGACTGTCCTTCTTAATCCTTTATATTTACAAGTGTGTCATTAGGTATCCAAATAATACCAATATTTATTTTTGGAAAACTTACAAGCACCTTTGACCTTCTAGTGTATATGGACATTTTCTGTACTGCTCAGATATACAAGTCAGCTATTTCCCACCTTCTATAAAAAGATGCTGGACTCTAACCTCCTCATTTTCTTCTTTACCTACTGCTATTGTGTACACTATCATTTTACTTATTTTCTCCTTCTTTATATTAGACATTTGGCTATACCATCAAAGTCTAACAAAATATTTTGTGGTGGATGTCCATGTTACATATAAATTATTTATGCTCCTTAGTTATGCTGAAGTCTCGTTTACAAGAGTAGTGCATATAGTTTGTGCTTAAAGTATACTCTTTACAGAAATTATGTTTTCCAAGGGAATTAGTATGGCTCCTAGGGTAAAATGTATGGAGCTGTGAAAGAAAAAAAAAACCAAAATGGTTTCCTATAAAATGATTACTTTTAGAAATTACCTGAAGTGTCACTGAAATATTATAGTTAACTATTGTTTTAAGATTTATTTTAAAGTCAGTGTGAATAGGTTTGGCAGATATCTTATCTTTTATTAATATGCACTCAGTGGATTAAATTTGTGAAAAGTTATGTATGCAGAACATCTATAAATCTTTTCCAATCAAAGTCTAAACAATGAAAGGACTTAGCTTAGTTTAAAGCTTTTAACATTATAGCCTGCTAGTAATAAATACTAAGTAAATATCTGCTAATTTGATCTTAAGCATTATGACTTTGACTATAAATTTTCAACCCCTAAAGTACTGATTTTTTTCTTCATAAAATTGTGAATATTCTCAATTTTGTCATGATTGTATTGCTTATTTGCCTGGATACTAAAAAGTGATATTAGTATATCATAACATCCCCAAAATCAGTATTAACAGTAAATCTATGAGAGATTTAATCTACATAAAATGCAACTAATTTCAATTATATATAGAATCACATAGTACATAATATTCTAAAGATGAACAGTTATATTTATGCCTTATTTTCTATGTAGAAAATAAGATAATGAAAAAGTAAAGTGGTTAGAAGGGCAATTAATCAATTACATTCAAACTTCTTTGGGATTTTTTTTCTTAACTTGCTTTATGTTTTGATGGTACTAAAGATGGTCCCTTGGACCTCACACATGGTTGGCAAGTACTCTATTACTGATTAACAACCTATAGTTCCTTTTTATTATTATTTTGATATGAGAAAGTAAAATGGCCACAACTAAGTATAGTGGAAACATGCTCAGTTTTCCAGTAAGCAGAACTTTTTGTCATAATTGACTCTGCTTTTTAAAAACAATACACTGAAGGGGCATTGCACTTTAATAATTCCATGAGATGCCCCAGTGACTGAGAAATTCCAACTAGTGTTCAATACTCTAACTCAGGGAACCAAGACAGAGAAAATCCTTTTAAAGATCACAGTAACAACAACTGAATTTGCCAGAGGTATAGCCTTCCTGTTATCAATTTCAGGGAAGATGAAATTGTCTTTCCTAAATAGCAAAAAACAAGTCTACTAAGGGAAAAGTCTGTGTGACTTCCATTACACAGATTTAACTGGAAATTGAAAATAACATTAAAAAAATCCCTTTTTTGTTTCCTTTTTTAAAAAGAAAAACACTTTATAGTATGTTTGTTATTTCCTTTTGAGATGGATTAAGAGGTCATGAAATTGTTTTCATACAGACACCAAAAAAACTCCCTGTGACAACTTTTATTTTTTTTCTCAATTGGCTTGTTTGCCTTTGCCTAGCCCTATCCTCCTCTTCTGTGAGTTTCCTTCATTGCTCCATACTCCAAAGCCACAGGAAGAATTTTCCTCAGACCCTTAAAGGCTTGCATCTGTTACCATAGAGACAGGCATCACAAGATAGTTGTTCGTAACATTCACATAGAAATAAAACAAAAATCCTAAGGGTTTTACGGGAATTTTCAATGTAACTTGCAAAAAAACTATTGTCCTCTTCACCACAAAAGTAGGGATTTCACTTTCAAAAAGGAGAAATATAAAGATTATAATCTGTGATGGAAGTTCATTATATTTATGTTTATAATCGAACTATGAATTATCCTGTAAATCAAAACAAATCCTTCTCTTCCTAAATTCAGGAAAAAAAAATTTCCTGACCATCTCTTTGCTAACTTTTATTTCTAGCATGTTTTACTAATTCTTTATAATCACTGTAACCTGTGCATTTATTTTATCTTGATAGTCTTTGATCATTTCTAGAACATATTTGATCAAGGATAGTCTTATCATTTGAAACAGTAAATGAATTCCAGAAATTGTCAATATCAGAATCCCAGAAAATGTATAGGCTTTGGAAGAAAAGAAGGGTAATTGCAAGATGTGATGTGGTGGTTTCCACTTCCTCTAACATGTCTGCCATTCACTTTTCTTTAAAATCTTAAGGCTGAAATCACATAGGGGCAGAATAAAAACCATTAATACTGAAAAAAAAAACCACAAAAGAAAAAAAAATCAAAACCAGAAATGTCCCCTTAGCCAGCACCTCTGTGTCTTACCATACAAGTAGGTGCAGGGACACAAGTCAGTCACCGCAGAAACCTTGTATTTACCTACAGCAACATCAAACTTTTCTCCATAACTACAATCTTTTAACAAGTTACCGTTTAATAAGCTACCTTTAACTAGCCCACTTAATATTTGGACGACTTTTCAAAATGTTTGTGGTGCTCAAGTGACTTTTGCTTTTTTGAGTCAGTAAATAACATCTATTTTTTTTCTTTTGTCTGTATAGAGTGTAGGCAAGCTTTTACTGTTTAGGGCCAGAGAGTAAGTATTTGGCTTTGTGGCCCATATAACTTCTGTCGTCACCAGTTAATTGCTGTTTTAAAATGAAAGCCACCATAATTTCTGTAAAATACAAATGTATATGGCTAGTCTTTTAACTGGGAGACCTGAAGAGGACAGAGACTTCACAGAAAGACCAAAAGAGTCAACTAACCTGGAACATTGGGGGCTCCTAGAGATTGAACCATCAACCAAAGAGTGAGCACAGGCTGGATATATGTAGCAGATGAGCAGCTTGGTCTTCATGCTAGTCCCCCCAAAAAAACTGAAGCAGGGGCCTTCCCTGAGCCTGTTGCATGCTTACCTGCCTGCGGTTCCCATAAATGGACTACCTCATCAGACCTCAGTGGGAGATATCGTGCCTAGTCCTGAAGCAACTTGATGTGTATGGAGAGTTGACTCTCAGAGGGGGTGGGCGGTGGGGTCTGCCCTTTTCAAAAGAGAAGGGAAAGGGGAAGCAGGGTAGCACTTTCTTGAAGGGGTACTGGGAGGACAAGAATGGGTGATAATGAGTTGTAAAGGGAATAAATCAATAAATTAAAAGAAAAAGAAGTCTTTTAATAATCTATTTAGAAATATTAAAATAATCTCAATTAGCTGGTTGAATGGAAATTTGGGTGGCATATCCCCGATTATATACAGCTCAATTACAACAATGAAGACCTTCAAATTATGCCTCAGAAGAGAATGTTTCATTGTTTTAATTGTCTCATAGAATCGTCAGTTTCCCAGATAGTTAGCATTCAAAATGACTTTAGGTATCTTAAAAGAAAGCACTGTATTTTATGCATAGGTGTCTAAATATTCATTCATATATACTTTTACATGCCATGTGCATGCAGGAGCCCACATAGTTAGAAGAGGGCATCAGATACTCAAGAGCTGGAGTTACAGGTAGTTGTAATCCACCTTACTCATTGAGAGAACTCATTTGAAATTCATTCTTGACTGTTCCTTCCACCATTCTAAATCCTTTCACCTTTCTAAGTATAATCAGTGTCTGTTGAGTGTTATAGTTTCTAGAAACTTTCATCACCCATGCTTTTTTCTTTTCTTTTCTTTTTTCTTTTAAATTACTATTCTTTAATCCTTTTTTTTTTTTTAACTGCCCACTTGTGTTTCCTCTCCTGGCGGTTCCTCCTTTCATACCTCCCCCCACCCGGTCTCCAAAAAAAAAAAAAAAAAAAATCGATGTTCTCCCCCACATACCTCATTCGTGCTTTTCTTAAATAAATTACAAATATTTAAGTAGGAACCAATTTTTTTTTTGTCTTTAAGACACTATTTCATACTGGGATTCAGGCCAGTCTTGAACTCATAGAGTAGCCCAGGCTCATCTTGAACCCATGAAAATACTTCTAACTCATCTTTACAAATGCTGGGATGCAGACTCTTTTGTTTACATTTTCAGCATATAGGCTCAATTTTACTTTTTAAGATTGAATTTTGTAGCCATGTTAATTAATGCATTAATTTTTTTTATTTACTCACTTTACATCCCGACCACTGGTCCCCTCCCTCTCATCCCCTCGCACAATGAATTAACATTAAATTTTAACCCTCCCACATACTGGTGTTTTGAATTTTGTTGTAGGATTTTACACTTATTCCTATTATATTTGTCTTTGGAGGAAGAGTATGACCAGTAACCTGTAGGTGAAGGCAGTTTTATCCTAGCCTGGGCTAGAGTGAATCTGTTACAAAGAAACAAATTAAAACCCAATTTGGAATTTTGGCTTTACCAGGTTCTTTACGTAGCTACTTTGCTTCTCTTCTAATTCAGTATATTTATTTGTTCTACTTCACAGTAAGGTATCTATTCTGATAGTTTTAGGTCCTGCATATTAATATTTCACAGAACAAGAAGGCCCAAGGATATGGTCAAAAAGCATATTCTTACAGATGAAGTTCAAGTCATATAAAAGCCAGTATTCTAGAGCTCTTACAACTCTCCTATGTGAAGTTTTCTTTCTGATTTGCAATGCTTCAGTAAGTGAAACAATAAGTGCAGGACAATATAACAAGCTTATATTTATTCACCAGTCTATTATATCAAACAGTAATCATTTCTTCACCCTGTCTGTATGTGCACCAACAGTAATTTTACCAAGTTAAGAAAACAGAACATTGAAGAATTGTGTATGCTATTCCTTTCCCTAGACCACCGCATCCTCTTCAGAAATACCTAGTTAACAGTAGTGATGGAAAATATTGCTCATTTGTCAGAAAAATTATTTCTAGTTACAAGCAATTATTTAATTCTCCTACCTTATTTATATACTTCCCTTTTTAAATTATTGCTTGCTATCTCCTGGACGAATTTATGTTCTTTTATTTTTAAAGAATTGAGAAAAAAATTCAAGATTGTGTGTATGCATGTTCTCTCTCTTTCTCTCTCTCCTTCTCTCTCTCTCTCTCTCTCTCTCTCTCTCTCTCTCTCTCTCTGTGTGTGCATGCATATGTGGTCTGTTTCTTTTACCCTTTTCATTTGTAAAAGATGGATGGTATGAGAATGGGAGAATAATAGGATGGAGGGAAACAAACCTTCCAAAGCATATTTCTTAGATGATAGTCTCTCCTCCAACTCATCTTTCCAGATGAAGTATGTGTGGCACACTAAAAGGCAGCAAGTGTATCACAAGTGGAAATTTCAGTGGACGGGGTCCTCAGTAAGAGGGAACCAAAGGGCATTTTTTTTTTAAATTGGGAAATACATAGTGGTGCTACATGAGGTTTTTACTTAAAGAAACAAATAATTGCTTTTCTCACACAAATGCTGTAGGGGGAAAAATACAATATGTGCTTGTACAAACAGGAATATCAACAGCCATTTCTAAAATCTATCCATTTTAGGGTTTGGAAATATATGCAGATATATATCCTATTTCATTTTGTCCCACCTGCCTTTCACATTCTCTGTTTTTATGCATTTCTATCTTTTAAAAAAAAATGTTTTTCCCTGTATTACTTCAGAAGCCACAGAATTAAGCAGTTGGGATTTGGAGACTGTACATTGCCTCGCTTTGCATGCTGACGGTATTCCAGAGCCAGAAAGATCGGCAAGCATTTCTAAAACTCTTAAGATGCATTTGTCAGAGAGGGTGTACTGCCTGCTTTTTTCAGGTGTGTGGCCCAAAGCCTGTAAGATTTCATTAATAATCAACAACTGGTGCCACCTAGTGTCTGTCCTTCCCAGTCATCAGCAGAACCAAATAGCAAGCGCTTCTTAAGTCACAAATGAAGGAAGCATAGACTACAAACTAATAAAAGAACTCACAGTTTGGGGAGTCCAGTGGCTGATTTAAATTTCATTATCTCCATTCAAATCCCCCCTCCACCTTTTGTAAGTAACTATGGTAACAACAGTGCAGTATGAGTGAGCAGGAAGCTCACATTTTTCATAGGAGACAATTCACAAAAGAAGAGTTCTACTAAAGAATTTAGGACAAGAGTGTCTCCCCAACTACCACTTAAAATCACAAAGAAAAGTTGAGAAATGAACATGAGAGGGGAAGGAAGTATTTTAAACAATATTTAGATACCATTAAGATTTTGGCTTCTAGCGCAAATCAGCACTGATTTGGATGCAAAATTCTGTTAGTCTTTGAGTGCCTCAAATATCAATCAAGTATTAGGACAGACCATACAGGACTCAATCGTACTTCGAAGAAATAATCAGACTTTAAAAGCCATATTATTAAAACCGTTGCTGCTAATTGCACATCTTGAAAACTATTTTCATTGCTGCTATACAAATGAATTATGAATGACACAGATGACCCCATTCTGTATGCTTCAAGGTTAAAAAAGTACTCTTCAAATTCTTGCTTATTTTTCCAAACATATGCTAGTAATTAATTTGAATGAATACAAACAAGTATAATTAGCCTGCCAGTTTGCAATTGGTTCACTGATATTTAAATACATGTTAGCTCACTCTTTCTAAGAGGAATACGTAATTGAAAAACATGAACTAACATTCAGAAGAAAAAAAAAGTTACATAACAGCCAGTGGCGTTCTTAGACCAGTCTGACTGGGATATTACAATTACTAGAAAAAAGATCCACTGCCTGGGAGCAACACTGTGTATACTAAAAGGTCACATAAGATATTTGTGTATAATAGTCTATTAACTTGGGTAATTTAGCAACTTGGGCTACTAAGGAGATAGGGTAGAGAGCTGAAAGCTTCTGTATTACTTAGTGAAAAATCATGCTTTTCCTACTCAAGAAAATCTATTTCTATATTATTTGACATCTATTTTAAGCAATCACTTGTTAAAAACAGCTTTGAATGTTTTATTTTCTTGTTACCCTAGTGGTGATAAAATTTATTTCAGTATATTCAGTCCAATATACACCCATTGATAGATCTGTATGATAGTATATAAAGATAGTATATTGAAACAAGGCATAGTTTTTATTAAAAGCCTAAATTGTTCTCCTTTTCCTCAAAACTTTATTTTTGGAGCAAAATCCAATCCAGGCCAGTGTTATGTTTGTTTAAAACTACTTTGTAATCTACTGATTGAAAGCAATATTGCCAAACAGAAAGAGGGCTTTGGTAATTGTACACAGGCAGGGAATAATGTTAGGCAAAACTCATTAAGATCCCAAATAAATAAATAAGTGCTCTAGTTTTCAATAATTTATCATTTTCTGTCATTTTCCATTAACAGATTTCAAAGCTCTATCTGAAAGAAGCTGATACAGAGAAATTAAGAGCAGTAATCAAGCGAGAAATGATAGACCAGCTGGGTCGACATCAACTTGGCAAAACGTGAATACAGTTCAATAGCTGAAACAGATGCTGGAGTTGTTGGAAAAGCCTGCAGGAGATATTGATATATTTTCTTCATATAATGCAGAATGACTGAATTAATGTCAAAAGCTAGAAATTGATGAGTAGAAATGACTGACAGCCAAACTCCTTATAATATAGAAACCAAGTATAGCAATTCTAACCTATGCAAACACTCTGTACATTTTCATTTCTCCCAGTGTCTGAATATGCCAATATATCAATCAGTCCTTGCAAGCAAATTACATCTGACTAAGCTGGGATAGATTTCCACCTCTCATGTCATCATTTACCTGGAGAATGCTAGACCCCTGAAAAATACTTTATTCTAAAATCTTCTAACACTGAATTCTATCCCAGAACTGTTTCACTGAGGTTGGAAGCCCCTCCTCACCCCCTCCTCACCCCAAATATAACGCAGCACAAGGTAATTTTAAAATCCATTCTGTAAAAGCAACACTGTTTGCAGAGTTTGAAGAGCTCGGCAACAAACCCCAGCTGCCAACAGCTGCTTTCTCAAACATATGCTTTGTCATGGTCAGCTTCTAATTGTATTCATAATGATGCAATAGCTTTAATAATCCTACCTTCCATGCCAGCTGTTTTTCCTGTCACTCCATCATGCCAATAAGTTGGCTGCTGTAACAAATCAAGATAGCGCAAAACAGCATCTTTCTCCTGATTCTGTCATCTTCCTGAAAGCATTCTATTACTGCCGACTGCTGGGAACCAGAAAGTCTATTTGAATTCCAACAGCTCCCCTTTCGCATGATTCAAGTTAGGTTAGGTGGGCATGCCTAACATGATTCTCTCAGTCATTTATTATGCAGCTGCCACAACGTCGGTGTGGTAACCACTCTGACTATCTGATACGTCAGTCGAACAAAACCTCCACCTCGGAGCAAACACATGAGCCGGAGCAGCGTTCTGCATTTAACAAGCATTCTTCCTGCCTAAAAAAAAAAACAGAGGATCTGCGAATCTCTTTCAGTATCTGCTTGCTCCGGTACAGATACAAAGCCTTTGGATTAGATTCTTTTCCTAATTATACTAAAAGGAGAGTTTTTAGCCACACATCATATCATTTTTAGAGAAAATTAGACTGTTTTTAACTTATTTTCTCTGCTCTTTAAGGGTAAAACTCTCTCTTTTGATTCTACTTTTGAAATCAGGGGGTTGAGTGCTCAGTTCTATGCCTCTGTTTTAGTATAAAATACAAGACTTACTTTTTCAAATGAAACTTGCCTAGTGAATTCATGGGAGCAAAATGAAACAAGAGGATTTTTTCAAGAACATATTGGCTATTTTGCACATGAAGGCTTTTAAAATCTGGTACTTTGTGTGTTTCTCCTAAGGGGAAGAAGCATGCACTTGGTATTTTGACTCCAGACAAGTGCTCTCATCAGAAAGTAGGAAATGAGATTCAATGATCCTCTACTCCAACTGACCCAGCAAGTAAATAACTACAATTTTAGAAGAAAAAACAATGTCTTTAGAAACTACTATTCATTAATCACAATTTTAAAGATGAAGTGACAATTGTCCTTAATGTATGCATTTTTTTAATTGTAAAACTTCCAAGCATGCCTCTCTGTTGGGGAACTAATATAGTCTGGATTTATGCTACAGAAAATGTTACATGTTTTTATTAAAAAAAATCTTTAAGAGAGGATTTGCCAGATTTCACTTTTCCTCTACATTATGATACAATAAAATATTTTATTCAGCATATTTAAGTTCAGCCAATACGAACATTAGAATCATTGTTTCTCTAAGTAGTGTGTGTTTCTGTGTGTGCACATAAGCATATTATTAGCTACCATACCACTGTTTATAGATATATATATATAGCATATATTATATATATATACATTATACTATGTTTACATGCAATATGAATTGTATATATACAACATACATATTATACAATATATTATGCTATACATACAGTGTACATATAGTATATATAGCATATATATATATAGGATAGCAGTCATTTTTATTACATATGTATATTTTATATAAATTGTGATTTTATGATGAATACTACAAATATCTACATAATTTTCATTCTTAAAAAATACAAAAGTAGAAATATGGATTGATGATGAAACACAATGTGCAGTATCTTTTACATAGGAAGGAGTACAATATATTTTATAAATAAGGCTATTGTCACTAGACCAAACAATGAAGGGAGGAAAAGAAAGAGTTAATCTAGAACATGAAGCAGAACCCAAGGACACAACTAAAACATGTTCATGTATTTATGCCGTTTGTAGCCATAAGAGAGATATGCCAAACAAAAGTAATTTTTGAGTAAAATAATTGTTACAGATAATCTGGAATGTTTAGAATTATTTTGTGAAATAGTCTGTTATTTTATAAAAACTTTGGCAAGTTCAATAGGATTCTGTTTGTCCTTTTGCTTAGGAATAGAATTGAATATTTCCATTATTTTGTATATTAAGCAAATTAAACTATAGGTTGTTAATACAGTTATTGCTTCTGATATATGTATGTATATTATTATGTATACAGATAATAAAAATACCACTTACACTAAAAATTAACATACCCAATCAGTCATAATAGGTGATCCTATATTTGTGTTTACTGAAAATACTGGATGGAGGCAATCAGCAAATTTCAGGCATAAAACATTGCATTAACTACATTATTTATGCTTCATATTAGATTTCTATAATTTGTCCATCTGTTGAAGTACATTTTTGTTCTTTTTGCTTTCACTCCTGATAAGCATAGTCTAGTCTTTGTTTCTATGAATTAGACTTTTTTCAGATTACACATGTAAGTGAGATCTTGAGGTATTGCTTATTTTGCATATATTAACTCAAGGCTCAACTATGTTGTCACAAATAACAAGATTGTCTTCTTTAAGGGTCAATAATGTAGAATAACAGAAGCATATACTCACAATTATCACAGCAGCTTCACATATATGTGTATATATATTCATATATTTATCTATGAATTTATCTATGAATGTGATATTTATTGAATAACTCATCAGTATATGCCTATATGAGTTCTATATTTTGGCTATTGTGAATAATGCCACAATGAATATTAAAATGGAAACACTTCAATATTATTGACAAATTGGTTTTATGTCCTTTAGATATACACCTAGGATAGAATGTCTAGGGAAGTGTACTATGTTGATGTGTGGTCCTTCTATAGCAGAAATGCTGTAATCTGGTAATATGACAGCCCTATCTCTAATTTTAAGGAAATAGCATACGATTTTCATTATTACTAATTTACATTCCCCACCACAGTGAACAATGGTTCTGTAAGTTTTTATTGATATTGTTTGTTTTGTTCTCTTTTGGTCTAATTGCTAATACTCAGTTTATTGTTCTGATTTTGTGCTTTTCTGATGATGAATGTCCTTCAGCAAGCTACATATTCTTATTGGCTATTTCTATGTATTATTTGGGGTAAAAAAGTCTATTTAACTTTTTCAACTTTCTTCTAGAAGTATTGTTTGTGTTTTCTTTAATTTTGTGAGTTCCTTAGGCATTTAGTGTATTATTCTCATATGGTTTGTTAATATTTTTACTCATCATTTATCACCTAATAATTTTATTATATCTTCCAGTATAATTTGAGGTAACCCACTTGGTTATTTTGTACTTGGTTGCTGTATTTTTGCTATCATCTCCAAAAACGTATTGCTAAGACCATGTCAAAAACCTTTCATGGTTTGATTATGCCTCTCTGTTGTAAAGTATTTGCTTGCTTCCCATTCAGAGATCACTGGTTTGGTTCCTTGTGGACTCTTCAAATATTGTCTACATGGGCTTTGATTAGGTTTATCATTTAGCTCTTACATTTAAATATTTAATTCATTAGTTAATTTTATGTGTCTGTAAGAATAAAATTCAATGTAATTATTTTCCTTGTGAATATGCATTTTTCACAACATCATTTATTGGATAGACAGTTCTTTTTAATTTATTTTTTATTGCTTCTTTGTGAATTTCATTTCAAGCGCCTCTATCACACTAATTTCCCTGTCCCTTTATACCTGTCCTCTGCCCTAATCTACTCCCTAAAAGAAAAAAAATCTTGTTGTGGAAGCTATAATGTGTGACAGTGTATCCCAAAATATATTCTTCTGGCCATACTTCTTTTCTTGCAAATATTCACTGCAATGAGTCATTGGTCAAGTTCAAGGTTTTTGGCTCTTGCTACACTATCAATACTGGATCCTTACTAGGATGCTTCTCAAATATCCTATTGTTGGGCTATGTCATGGAGATTCTGCACCTTTGAATTTATACACCCCTTCATCATCTGCAGCAGTTCATAGATGGGGAAGATGTTAGGGTGAACCAACTCAAAGCCCTGAATTTGGGCCTGTGTGGTCACTAAGCAGGCCAGCCCACCAGCTCTCCTATACTCACACTAGGGGAAGTTCTCCAACACTGCTCCAGTCTAGCTTACCCAGTAATGCAGCCAGAAGTGGCAGAGCCAGCTCTCCTGCTTTCAGCCCCTCAGGGCTGGCTCACCAACACCCACACCAGCAGGGACAACTCTACTGTTCAAGTCCTAATCTTCAGAGTGCTGCATCTGGCAAGGGACTGGGTCAACTGGAGAGACATTTTTTACTCTGTATTATTTGTGCTCTTTTCAGAAAGGAGTTGCCCTATAGGCATAACATTCTCTATTGGATCTCTCCTAAGTTCCATTGACCTGTATTCCTGTTCCCTACCCGAAGGAACTATAGTTCTGATTGTTAGACTAGATATTTGTCATACTATCTGGAAACAGTGTGACATTTCCAATTTCCTTTTTTTTCCTTCTCTATTTTTCTTTAAGGATCTTTGGATGATTTGGGTATGAGAAGGTTCCATGTGCATTTTGCATCTTTACCCTTACAACAAAAAAGTCATTAATTCATATACTGGAGTAATTTTGTTAAATCTACAGAACACTTTGAACAGTATGGACATTTTAATAATAGTAAATGCATTGATCAACAGGTGTAAAGTATTGTTCTTTCCATTTGCTCATGTTGTCTTTAATTCTTTCAAATGTTTTCCCTTTCTAGATAGTTAACTTCCCTGGATAAATGTTCTTTTATTATTACTTTGATGGGGCTTACTTATTTTTTTCTTTTCTGGTAATTTACTGTTAGTAAAGTAACATATAGGCCTTTATACATTGGTTCTATTTCTTTTAACTTTATTGAAATTGCATATTTTTTGCTTTATTCAGAATAACTAGGAAATAGAACCAAGTTCTGCATCTATCAATTGATGAATATGTAAGGAAAATGTGCATATACACAATGTAATATTACTCTTCTCTAAAGAAAACATGAAATCATGAAATTTTCAGGTAAATGGATGAAACTGGTAGATAATTATATTAAATTTGGTTATAATTTTATTGTAAATAGTGCTGACTATTTTTCCAGTCTATTTCAGCCAAAGGGCATTTGTGTATACAACATGCAAGTTTGTCCATGCATGCACACACACACACACACACACACACACACACACACACTTACATGTCCTATCATCATGTCTCTTTGGTCTTATCACCAACAAGACACCCTTATCAAAATTGACAAGATCTTGAAAATTTGTCTCCTCATTCTGCTCCCTACTTTCTCCCATACGATCTCTCTCTTTAAAAAAAAGATTTATATTTTATTTTATGTGTATGAATACTGTATGTGTACCCCTGAAACTGGAGTTACAGATAGTTGTTAGCTGTGAGTCCTGGAAAATGAATGTGGGTGTAAGAGCAGCAGGTATTCTTAACTCTCCATGTCTCATCTCTGTACCATATTCTTCTTTGCTTCAATCATATGGAATGTCCTCATTTGTCCTAAAACATGTTAAATTGAAATTAAAGTGACATGTATTGTCACTTGCCACATTTTCATTACTTTCATTTTATACCAAGAATATCTTTCTATCACATCTACTTCCTCATAGACAGCTGTGTTTAGATGTCACAGCCTGAGAATGACCATTCTTTGTTTCAAAAAATAACGCTGTTTCAGGAGGCACAATTCTACAGAATACTCCCTAATCCTCTGGTTCTTTCATTTCTGTCTTTCCCACAACCTTTCTGGAGCCTTAGGTGCAGGAGTTGTTTTGTAGATGAGGTCTTTTTTGACTGGGCTCCACAACTTTGCATTTGATTGGTTGTAGTTTTCTTTCAGGCTCGCATTCTGCTGCAAAGAGAAGTTTCCTTGCTGAGGGTAAGCAAAGAAAAGACAATAGGTATGCTAAAGTGGATAAGGAAAAGACCCGGAGGCCTAACTCAACACAAAGAACTGTTGGTAACTAAGGAATGCTAGGACCTGGAGAAATTGTTTTCCCAAGGGGAGAATACCCAATTAGTTATCCAAAACCAAGGGTCAACCCAGAAGATGTATGCACACAAGTAACAAATAGATGGAGCAGGCTGTAGTTATGTATTTAAGGATGTATGTTCAGGAGTGTGTGTGTGTGTTTCTGTGTGTGTAGACCAAGAATTAATAAAACAAAGACACCATAAATTTGAGAGTGAGAGCAAGAACAATATGGAAAGTATAGAGGGAAGAAGGTAAGGTGAAAACGAAGTAATTATAATCTGAAAATATAAAATAAATAAAAATACCACTTTCCTGACTTCAATTAATTTTGCTTCATTGTCCTGTTTCACTTTTCTTTATCACACTTTTCACTACCTGATAGCCAATTGTTGATTGGTTGACTGTGTAATTTCAACTCTCAGTAGATTACAAATTTCACAGTGGGAGTTATTGTTTATACCTGTTTACCATGATGTTCCTAGATGAAAGAGTTTATAACAGAGTAGCACATTTTATCTACCTTATCTATCATCTATCTATCTATCTATCTATCTATCTATCTATCTATCTATCTATCTATCTACCTATCTATCACCATGTGGATATATCAGTAAGATTAGGTAACAAGAAAGTTTGTCCTTTGAAAAACCTCTAGTTACCTTGATATTGGGTTCCACTCTTCTTCCTTTCTCAGCTTGTCTTTACAGTTTGATGGAATTGCTCTCAGTCAGGTTACTGTGTCCTAAGCACTTCACTTTTTAGTCCTATTCTTACTCTATCTACAAAGTTTGACCCAACTGACAATTTGCACTTGCATTAAAATCTTTATCCCCTTAATGTTCATAAAGTCCCCATTCTATTTGATTTTTCTCTTCTTTCTTTTACACCCAGCCAGTAATTGTTAGAGCTCTTGAGGGTGCAATCACAGGCTCTTGATTCCTTTCATGACTTACCCTTTTTCTGAGCTCATTTTTTCAAGTGAGTGGTTTCATTTGCTGTCAAATCTGAAATGCTTATATATTCTGAAATCCAGAACTTAATATCCAGCTCTGTTCTCCAGAATACCTTTGCTTGATCATGACGCCTAAATTTCAAACTGAAACAAAAATCAAGCCCTCATTTTTCTTCCAAGTTGCCGTTTCTAGAAAATCTGATAACATTTCTTCAGTTGTGAGACTTCTTTACCAATAACTTGTATTATTTCCAGTAAAAGCATACATACGTATATATTGTAAGAATAACACATATAGAACTATAGATTTTGAAAGTCACTTTTTGTCTGCCAATTAATAAGAGTAACACTAGAATATCAAGTAGGTTTTCAGAATATAGAATGTATGCTATAATTTCTATTGGTGTAGACCTTGACTTTTTCAAACTAAGTTACTTCATAAGTCTATAGAACATTAATTTAAGGACTAGAGAGATGGATCAGAGGTTAAGAGCACTGTCTGCTCTTTCAGAGGTCAATTCCCAGTAACTACATGGTGGCTCACAACCATCTGTAATGGGATCAGATGCCCTCTTCTGGTGTGCAGGCATACATGCAGACAGAACATTGTATACATAAGAAATAAATGAATCTTTTATAAAAAGAACATTAATTTTAAAAAAAGCTTATTGAGTGAGGCTGAAGAGAGGGCTCAGTGGCTATAAGTGTTGCCTGCTTACAGAAAAACCAGATCAATTCTCAGAAGATACATAACTGCTCACAAGTGTCTGAAACTCCAGTTCTAGGGGATCTGACATCCTGTTCTGGCTTCCATGAGCATTATGCATAGACACACGTGCACAAAACAGCCATACATATGAAATAAAAATGAAAAAATCTGAAAAAAGTTTCATTTTCTCAGTAGTAAAATGTTTGGAAATATAGCAGAATGCCACAAAGACGACTTTCACAATGTTATCCAAATTCTATTTGCTTCTTTTGAGAGCACAGGCACTTTTCAGATTATATATAGCCAGTATTCTAGACTGTTATGTTTATAATGTATGTAGCTATTTCCATATGAAGTTCAAGAAACTTTTATATATATATTTTTCATACAATGAACAAAGTCATAATCCATAATCACACCACCATAAGAATCTTTCATAAATCCTTTTATTATTACTTCTACCTTTTTATTAGTTCTTGCCTTCTAAAGATATTAGAAATTGAAGAGTAACAGACACAAAGCAAGGAAAACAAAGAAAATAATAAGGATAAGGACATAAATGAATAGTAAAAACAACAAAAATCAGAAAGAATAAAATATAACACAATATGATCTTGTAGAAAAGTCAATAAAATTTAAAGCCTTAACAGTAGTGGCAAGGATAAAACACCAATCATCAGAAACAGGAAGTAAAGCATGCATGTATATTGTAGGTACCAACAAAACGACATTAAAATAATTTTATGAGCTATATTACACTCATAAATTTCACAGCTTAAAAGAAATATGATTTTTGGAAAACTGAAAAATATCAAAACCCAGTCAGCATGTGAGAAACAGTATTAGTAGTACTTTGAACATTAACAAAACTAAAGGTAATTTGAACTCTATAGAAAAGGTAATCTCCAGAAACATATAAAGCATTTTTTAAAATAGCACACATTTTATGTTCCTGATGGAAATGAAGAAAGGAAGGAGTAGTTCTCAATGTATTTTATTAGTAAGCATTACCGTGATATTTCAAAAGGGACAGAAGCAGAAAAGAATAGAATGAGGGAACAAGGGAGGGACAGAGAAATGACGTGAAACTAATATTTAATACTACAAAAGAAAAGAAAAACAAATAGAATGCCACAATACATAAAAATAGTGATATAGTACTACCTTTGAAATGATAATACATTTAATAGATGTTGTAAATGAATATAGGTTCCATATAACTGTTACCATATTTTTCCTAATACATTTTCCTCCTGTGTGTGTGTGTGTGTGTGTGTGTGTGTGTGTGCGCATCTCTGCAAATATGAATGTGCATGTGAAGCCAGCGGACAACTTCTTGTGTCTGTCAGGAGCTGTCCACCTAGGCTTTTGAAATACAGTTTTTCACTTATCCCTGAGATGGGCTGATTAGATAGGGGTGGGTGGTCCCAACGATCCACCTCTTTTCCGTTCCCAGCGCTGAGATTATAACTGTGTGCCAAGTCTCCCAAATTTCGTGTGGGTGCTGGAGATCCTTACATTTGGATGTGAAACACAGTCTCAAAATCAGGAATAAATACTAATATAATTTGTTTGAGCAATTTTAGCTTATTGTATCCTTTGGAAGGCTTCTGTGAATACCACTATAATGATAATGGCAAACAGATTCCATTGTTGCATAAATGTTCCTCATACTTTTTCTTTGTCATTTGTTGTTGTATTAGTGCCCCCTCATTCTCATCTCTAGACTCCTCATAATATCAAAATGCTGTCCATTATCTTAATTGTGTTATTTCCATTTGTACACAGATGGAACCATAGAGTATGGTGCTAATTAAATTGGGTATTTTAATCTCTCACCATAACAAGCTATATGTAGCAAACCTATATTTATTAATCTTCCTTTCATTTTTATTCAAGAGTAATATTATATAGTATAAACTATTCATTTTAATGATTCCCCTATTGTATATTTTTTTTTGTAGTTCTTGGCTATTAAAACCAAAGCGGCTATAAGCAATAATGTACATTCTTTGAATAGACATGGGTTTTTAATTTTTTAGAATAAATGTTCAAGAGTGTTACTGGTGTATCATATGGCATTTTCATACTTTTTTTTTTTGAGAACTGCCAAAATTTTCTCCAAAGTGGTTGAATCATTACACATTCCCACCAGAAATCTATGGGGTGTCTAATTTCTCTGCATCTTCTGCCAGTATTAAGCATTGTCCGAATTGTTTTTTGTGTTTATCTAGTACCTCTTATATCTCATTAGAATTTAATAAGCAGTTTTGGATGACTAGTGATGTTGAATACACATTTTTATGTGCTTATTAATTAAAGATCTGAAAGGGTCACTAGTTCATGGTGCTAAGTACTTCTGAATCCTTGATTTTTCTCTCTGCTTGTTTCAATCAGTCTTCAGAGTGTTAAACTCTGCAACTAAAACAGTGAATATTTATATTACTATATCTATTTTAATAAGCTTAAATTTTGCTTACTTTGAAATTGTTTTGTTTCATGGGTATTTAAGATTTCTATATTGCTTTAGTATATACCATTTTACAAATACACCCTCTTCATTTTGGTAATGTTTCTTGCTTTGAAGTTGAATGTTTCTGTAATAAATATACCCATTTAATTAACATTTGCATATATATATACATATATATAATTTTACTTCAACTTACATAATAGTTTATTTAGGTAAGTATTTCTAAACATTATTTTTTTCATTTACTAATAGTACTTATACAGTAACTATTTTACACAAAGCTATTACATTTAATAATAATTTATTTTAGATTAAATCTTTCAACAATTTATTTTTGTTTCTCTGTTCTCTTTTTTTTAAACTTTATCTTATATTGTGCTGCTTGATTTAATTTTAGGCTCCAAGTTTGGTTTTTAATTTTTATGTATTGTACTGTTTGCATATAGTTTATATACATCAATAACTTTTCCTGTTTTCCTATTGTCATTTTTACAATTCCAAGTACAGGTACCTTTGTCTCTGTATATATCTTTTTAAAAATTGGTTATTTTATTTATTTACATTTCAAATGTTATCCCCCTTCCTGGTTTCCCTCCACCCACCCCCCCCATCCTACTCACTCTCCCACTCCTGCTAGCATCCCCTTACCTTGGAGTATCAAGCCTCCAAAGGACTAAGGGTCTCATCTGCCATTGATGCCAGATAAGGCAGTCCTTTGATACATATGCAGCTGGAGCCATGAGTCCCTCCATGTGAACTCTTTAGTTGGTGGTTTAGTCCCTGGGAGCTCTGTGGGGTCCGGTTAGTTGATATTGTTTTTCCTATGGGATTGCAATCCCCTTTAGTTCCTACATTCCTTCCCCTAACTCCTCCATTAGGGTGCCCATGCTCATATTGACGGTTGGCTGTGAGCATCCACATATGTATTGGTCAAGCATTGGTAGAGCCTCTCAGGGGACAGCTACACCAGGCTCCTGTCAACAAGCTCTTATTGGTTTCAGCAGTAGTGTCTGGGTTTGGTGTCTGTGGATGGGATGGATCTCCGGGTCAGGAGGTCTCTGGATGGTTTTTCCTTCAGCCTCTGTTCCACTCTTTGTCCCTGCATTTCCTTTAGACAAGAACAGCTCTGGTTAAAATATTTGAGATGGGTATGTTCCCCCATCCCTCAACCAGAGGCCATGCCTATCTACTAGATATGGTCTCTACAGATTCTATCTCCCCTTTGTTGGGTATTTTGGCTAATGTCATCACAGTTGGGTCCTCGGAGCCTCTTACTTTCCTGGCATCTGGGACTTTCTAGTGGCTACCCCCAGTTCCCCATCTCCCACTGCTACATACCTCCATTCAATTTCCTGACCCTCTGTACTTTTCCCCAGCTGTTTCCTCCCACACCTGATCCTGCCCAACTTTTTCCCTCGTCCTCCTCTCTCTCTCCCAGGCTCCTCCCTCACTCTAGCTCCCATGATCATTTTGTAGCTCCCTTCTTAAGAAGAACTGAAGCATCCACACTTTGGTCTTCCTTAATCTTGAGCTTCATACGGTCTGTGAGTTGTATCATGAGTATTCTGAGCTTTTGGGCATATCCAATTTTTATTGAGTACATACCATGTGTGTTCTTTTGTGACTGGATTATCTCACTCAGGATGATATTTTATAGTTCCATCCATTCACCTTAGAATTTCATAAGTCCAGTGTTTTTAGTAGCCGAGTAGTACTCCATTGTTTAAATGTACCACATTTTCTGTATCCATTCCTATGTTGAGGGACATTTGTGTTCTTTCCAGCTTCTGGCTATTACAAAAAGGCTGCTATGAACATAGTGGAGCATGTGTTCTTGTAGTATGTTGGAACATCTTTTGGCTATATGCCCAGAAGTGGTATAGCTGGGTCCTCAGGTAGAATTATTTCCAATTTTCTGAGGAACTGCCAGACTGATTTCCAGAGTGGTTTTACCAACTTGCAATCCCATGAGCAATGGAGAAGTGCTCCTTTTTCTCCACATCCTCTCCAGCATCTGCTGTCACCTGAATTTTTAATCTTAGCCATTCTGACTGGTGTGAGGTAGAATCTCCATGTAATTTGAAAACACACTTCCTTTCCATATAATATTTTATTTGTGTACATTCATTGCCTAAACTTATGAGTTTTATAAAGTCATTTTTCTTCATTATGCACTCTGATAATTTTCACTTTTCATGAACAACCCCTGCTCCCTGCTAATACTCTTCTATTTTTGTATATTTTAAGTGTGTATATTTGTTACTGTGTTAGTATTTCCTCTATACCTTAAGCCAGTTTGTGCATTAATATATTATTATAGTGGTTTTTAAAGGCAGAGTCTCACTATGTAGTTGGCCTGAAACTCATTGTGTTGATTAGGTTGGACTTGAATTCACAGTGATTCCCTTGCTTTTTGCCTCTGGAGAGTTGGAATTAGAGCTGTGTACCACTATATTTGGCTGTTTTTTGTTTGTTTGGTTGGTTGGTTTTTTTATTTTTTATTTTTTGAGACAGGGTTTCTCTGTATAACCCTGGCTGTCCTGGATCTCACTTTGTAGACCAGGCTGGCCTCGAACTCAGAAATCTGCCTGCCTTTGCCTCCTGAGTGCTGGGATTAAAGGCATGTGCCACCACGCCCAGCTATATTTGGCTATTTTATAATTTTTGATTTTGCTAAGAAATATTTTGAATGAGAACACTACTTTATTAGGCAAAATATTATTTTAATCAAGTCAAAGCTTTGGTTCCTAAGTTATAGAGTGTTAGAGTGTTAAAACTTTTCCCTCTTGGTTTAAGCCAGTGCCCTGAGCAGAACTTGGGCACAGGATCTGTACCCAGTCCAACAACATGCAGAAGAAGCTCATCTTTCAGATGCTTTACCATTCCCAGGATCACAGGATTTCAGGAGGTTGGTCACACCAGGATTTTAGGATCCCAGAGGAAGCTTGACTCTCAGGAGCTCTGACACACCTAGGATCTCAAAATCATAGGATCACAGATCACAGGAAAACAGAGAGAGCGGAACTCTGAGGAGTTCTAACACAACCAGGATCACAAGAGGGACAGGCTCCAGTCAGAGACAGCAAGGATGGGTAGCACTAGAGATAACCAGATGGCCAGGACAAGCATAAGAACCTAAGCAACAGAAACCAAGGTTACTTGGCACCATCAGAACCCAGTTCTCCCATCATAGCAAGTCCTGGAAACCACATCACACCGGAAAAGCAAGATTCAGATTTAAACTCACTTCTCATGATGAGGACAGAGGATTTTAAGAACTCCCTTAAAGAAATACAGGAGAACACAGGTAAACAGGTAGAAGCATTAAAGAGGAAACACAAAAATCCGTTAAAGAATTACAGGAAAACACAACCAAACAGGTGAAGGACTTGAACAAAACCATTCAGGATCTAAAAATGGAAATACAAACAATAAAGTAATCACAAAGGGAGAAAACCATGAAGATAGAAAACCTAAGAAAGAGATCAGGAGTTATAAACACCAGCATCACTAGCAGAATAGGAGATAGAAGAGAGAATCTCAGGTGCAGAAGATATCATAGAAAACTTTGACTCAACAGTCAAAGAAAATGCAAAATGCAAAATGCTCCTAACCCCAAATATCCAGAAAATGTGGGACACAATGAGAAGACCAAAACTAAGGCTAAAAGTATAGAAGAGAGTAAAGATTCTCAACTTAAAGAGTCAGTAAATATCTTCAACAAAATTATAGAAGAAAACTTCCCTAATCTAAAGAAAGAGATGTCCATGAACATACAAGAAGGCTACAACTAGACTAGGCCAGAAAAGAAACTCCTCCCATCACATAATAATCAAAACACCAGATGCACAAAACAAAGACATAATAAATATTAAAAGTAGTAAGGGAAAAAGTCAAGTAACATATAAAGGGAGACACATCAGAATTACATCAGACTTCTCACCAGAGACTATAAAAGCTAGAAGATTCTGGGGAGATCTTATATAGAAACTAAGAAAACACAAATGCCAGCCCAGGCTACAATATCCAGCAAAACTCTCATTGCCATAGATGGAGAAACCAATATCTTTCATGACAAAAACAAATTGACAAAAAAAATCTTTCATGGCCTATACCTAAACATAGTAAAAGCAATATACAGCAAACAAGTAGCCAACATCAAACTAAATGGAGAGAAACTTGAAACAATTTTACTAAAATCAGGGAAGAAACCTGGCTGTCTACTCTCTCCATATCTATTCAATATAGTACTTGAAGTTCTAGCTAGAACAATTAGACAACAAAAGAAGGTCAAAGGGATACAAATTAGAAAAGAAGAAGTCAAAATAACACTATTATCAGATGATAAGATAGTATATTTGAGTGATCCCCAAACCTCCACCAGAGTACTCCTAAACCTGATAAACAACTTCAGCAAAGTGGCCAGATATAAAATTAACTCAAACAAATCAATAGCCTTCCTATACTCAAAGGATAATCCAGCTGAGAAAGAAATTAGGAAACAACATCCTTCACAATCATCACAAACAATATAAAATATCTTGGTGTGACTCTAACCAAACAAGTGAAAAATATGTATGACAAGAACTTCAAGTCTTTAAAAAAGAAATCAAAGACCTGAGAAGATCAAAAGATCTAGCTTGTGGATTGGCAGGATTAATATAGTAAAAATGGCTATCTTCCTGCAATCAATCTACAGATTCAATGCAATCCCCATCAAAATTCCAACTCAATTCTTCGTAGAATTAGAAAGAGCAATTCTCAAATTCATTTGGAATAACAAAAACTCTGAGATAGTTAAAACTTTTCAACAATAAAAGAACTTCTGGAGGAAATCACCATCCCTGACCTCAAGTAATATTGCTACAAATAAATAGTGATAAAAACTGCATGGTATTGGTACAGTGACAGACAGGTAGACCAATGGAATAGAATTGAAGACCCAGAAAGGAATCCACACATTTATGGTCACTTGATCTTTGGCAAAGGAGGTAAAACCTTCCAGTGGAAAAAAGAGCATTTTCAACAAATTTAGCATGTTCAACTGGTGGTCAGCATGTAGAAAAATGCAGCTCTATCCATTCTTGTTTCCTTGTAGAAAGCACAAGTCTAAGTGGATCAAGGGCCTCCACATCAAATCAGATACACTGAAACTAATAGAAGAGAAAGTAGGGAAGAGCCTTGAACACATGGGAAAGAGGGGAAATTTTCCTTAACAGAAAACCAATGGCTTAAGCTCTAAGACAGAAAAATGGGACCTCATAAAATCTCAAAGCTTCTGTGAGCCAAAGGTCACTGTCAATAGGATAAAATGTCAACCAACAGATTGGGAAAATATCTTCATCAATTCTACATCTGATAGAGGGCTAACATCCAATATATACAGAGTACTCAAGAAATTAGACTCCAGAAAATCAAATAACTCTATTAAAACCCTATTGAAGCTCCAGAAGAAGGAAGACCAAAGTGTGTATGCTTTAGTGCTTCTTAGAAGGTGGAACAAAATACTCACAGGAGGAAATATGAAGACAAAATGTGGAGCAGACATTTAAGGAAAGACCATCCAGAGACTGCCCCACCTGTGGATCCGTCCCACATACAGTCACCAAACCAGGACCCAAGTGTGGATGCTGGGAAATCCTTGGTGAGGGGAGCCTGATATGGCTGTCTCCTGGGAGGCTCTGCCAGAGCCTGGCAAATACAAAGGGGGATACTTGCAGCCAATCATTGAACCCAGTCTATTTGTTCCCAAGGCTTGTTGTTATTTGTGATTCTCTTTAGTTTCTTCTTATAGTTTTATGAAATTCTTCAATACTTAAATTGTGTATACCTAATTTCTTTGTGTGTCACATTATCCATTTTATTTATATTTTCTTTCCTACTTAGAAGAGGATGCAAGACTCCCAAACATGGAAATCCCAACATCCTTGACCCAATAATGGTTCCTATTGGCTGTATCTTATTCTATATCATTTAGTTAGAACACCAAACACAAAATATTTACTTTCTTTTATGGTCAGTGTATTGTCAGATGCTGTTCTAGAAAAGATGTCATTTGAAGTAGCCAGAGGCATGACTTTTGATTCTTAGTTATTCAACTTGTCTTTTGCTTATTTCTTCTTAAGTGACCCTCATACTATATATGCCCTTTCTAGTTCTACTACTATGCTACTTTATGTTAGCAGCAAACTTTCTTACTCCTAAAATCACTGGTCTATCTAAAAGTTTCAGGCAGCAACCCCTTACATTCTATAATTACAGGCATTGTTCATGTTGTTAATCAGGTTCATTCTAGCATGGCATTCTTCAATGTAATAACAAACTTAGCCAATTATTTTCCACAATAAAAGAGTTTGTGGACTCTCAAATGACATTATAGGTTGGAACTAAACATAGATAAATATCAGGACTTATTTTTAGCAGCATTGTCTGGAGACAAAATAGTTATCACTATTCCATTTTCAAATTTAAGAAATTATTCCATCATGGGAAATTCAAATTCTCAAACAAAACAAAACAGAACAAAATGGAATGTCATTGTACCCTAGGCATTTCCTATAAATAGATCATTTAAATATATCATAAATCTTAAATTGTATAAAATCATTCATTCAGAAAAATTTTTGAAAAACAATCCTTTTAGAATTTGAAATCTCTAAGAAATAGTTCAAACTCACTTTGAAAATGTTCAATTCTATGTCTCAGTTATTGCCTTGTTCAGAAAAATTTGAACTAAAATGTTATACTAAAGATGTTTATTCTCTAAAAAGTATTAGGTTGACATTCACTAAACAATCATACTTTCTGTAAGATACAAAGTCAACATATTAATGCATCTTAGGGTCACAGTGAGTACATTGATATTGGTTTAGTTCAATGGATAAATTAAAATGTTTTTCAAGACCAAACAGCACTTGATAATCATATTCGTATACATAATTTAGAAGAAAACATTTGGTTTTGCCTACTTTGCCAACATTTCAGAGGAATGAGAAACCCTTTTGTGAAAACACATAGATACATTTTGGTAGAGGAGAATGCTAGTTCTTTCTATCAGATTTTAGAATTGTAAAGTAGCCTTTTGTGATAAAGAATGGCAATTTAGCTCAAAGAAATAATAATCACCTCAAAGGAAGGAGCAAATTTACCACTAACCATGAGTACTGTGCACTTAACAGTTACCTTACCTTTCAGTTAACAGATGTAATTTATAAATGACAAAAATTGCCCTTGTCTTCAGATCACTGATACAAATTATAGTCATTACAAACATCACATATAATTTTGACTGAGAGGGAATTCCTCCTTGTATATATTTTCAGTGTGTTGTATTAACTCTAAGCTCAGTCATTTCTGGTTTGCTGCCAAAGGAATTCATCAGGGAGATGAATTATTTTTGGCAACCCACAGTTGTGAGTTTACTGTATCTAAGTTTACAGTGGTGCACCAGGTCATTTATTTACAGACAATAATACCTTTTGAAATCACTGTTGCTTCACTTTGTACCTTGCTTGGTTCCTTAATGCAAAAGTACTAATTAGTAATGAAAGGAAAAAGAGTACAAAATTCACAGGGAAATAAAAGCCGATGTTGGCTAAAGTGATAGCCTCTGTAGGGTTTCAGAAACCTATAGTAGCACTGTGTAAGCAAAAGGCATTTTAAAGTCTTTCTTCATGAATTGTGGGTATTGCTCCTGTTTCATTGCTAACAGCAGAGCAAACACATTGCAAAACAAGGGTTTTTTTTTTTTTTTAATGTGATCAACCAAAAACAAGGCATGAAAAAATATATATATAAAACTTCCCCTTTACTTAAAATTAGTTATAATAATAACATTTCCTTCTGCATCCTAAATAGAATAAGCATTAGAATACATACTATTTCTCACCAGTAGTATATTATGGACATCATTGCCCATCAAGAGGGAAAATAAGGATTCTGTGAAATAGCCAATTTGTATTTTTTTTTTTTTTGTAAACTATAATGTGGTACACAATAAATTTGGTTTCTATTTTTAAAGTATTAATTTGAATAATCAATAATGATGTTTTGTGGGTCCCCAAAATATATCTTTCCTATTGTATTTTTGCAAATACATGTGCCAGTCAAGTAGGTCCTGGGAAGTTTAATGGCCCACAAGTGGAGAAGAATCCATCCGGTCATTGAATGACAGATTTCCTTTGCCTAGTCAACAAATTGACTCTTTTCACTTTTTCTTTTTCTTGAGAATCTATACTTTATACATATCACCACTGAATGTTGAAAAAATTTTCAAGAACTGACATTGTATAGACTTTTATCACAATGCCTAGAATAAGACTGAATGCAGTGGAATGTATCTAAGAACTCCTGAAGGTCATAACATTTTAAGGGAGGTTGGCACCAGATATCTACCTTAAAAAGTGCTTATTGAAATCAACTCTTGCTGAAGAATGTTGAGGGTGTTTTCTACCAGGGTATACTATTCTACCTATTTCACATATTGTGTATGCTTTTACCTTAGGTAATTCATATATCAAAGAGAAGTGTAAATAATATAACCGCACAAGGTTGAAGTGAAAATTGAATAAGTTAATGTATGTAAACCTGTTAACAAAGTGTCTTATACACATTGTGATACTAATTAATGTTAATTATCACCAGCGGGTAAACTATGCTTAATTTCTCCCTATAAGTACGGATAGATGGGGAACTGTTTGAATATTGAGAAATTATAATGTAGGAACCACAGCAACTGTTTGTGACTATTGCCATGCATTTATCAATTATAATTCATATAATATCTAAGATCTAAATTTAATGCATCTTCCTAATTATGTCTGAAATTATAGAAGCTTTCACAAATGCAAATTCTCAATATATAATTTCATGAGTTCATGACTTAAATGTCCAATCAGTATATGAGATAGATACTTTATGAAAGAATAAGATTTCTTAAGTACCCGAATATCATAAAATCATGATAATGCCTATATGACAATATATTCCAAGTTTATAGAGTTGAAATATACTGATTAAAAAATAAAAAATAAGTAAGCTTTTTTCATCATTGTTTACTGTTGACTATGTATGTGGACTGAATTTAACTCTCTCAGTCTTACCAGATTTTAGTATACAAAGGTTATAAGGGTATATTAATAAATCTTTTATATAAATTTATAAAGCATGATTTGCAATTTGATAAATTACAAACTTCCAGAGTTTTTGAAAAGGATTTCTAAGAATCAGATTATATCTTTTGTTTTCTGTGGCACAGGGATAGAAGCCAAGGCTTCAAACATGCTAGTCAACTCTTTTCCAGAGACATGCACCATCAGCTTTTTAAAAAAATATTATTAGATATTTTCTTTATTTACATTTAAATGATATCCCCTCTCCTGGTTTCCCCTCTGTATACCCCCTATCCTATACCCACTTCCCCGGCTCACCAACCCACCCACTCTCACTTCCCTGCCCTGGCATTCTCAGCTATTAAAAAAATGAATTCATGAAATTCTTAAGCAGAATGGGTGGAACTAGAAAATATCATCCTGAGTGAGGTAACCCAATCACAAAAGAACACACATAGTATACACTCACTGATATGTGGATATTAGCCCAGAAGCTCGGACTACCCAAGATACAATTCACAGACCAAATGAAGCTCAAGAAGAAGGAAGACCAAAGGGTGACTACTTCGGTCCTTCTTAGAAGGGGGGAACAAAATATCCATGGGAGGAGATACCATCAGCTCTTTTATAACTTTATTTTACCCTCAAACCAAGAAACCTTTCATTTTAACATCACAAATAGTTGAGATTGTAGGTATGAATAACAACATCCTGGTGCTATATTATCGTCTTATAATGCTACATTACCATTTTATAATCTGAGCTCTCAACTTGAATCCTGTTTTTATATGGTGATACATTTTTAACTTTTGGAATAAGCGATTTATCAATCTGTGCCTCCTGAGTGGTGAAACATAAATGGTGATATTTACATACCCAACAAAGTGCAGAACAACCTGTTTCTGTGTTTATACTTAAAATGGTGTCTACCAGGGCAAACTATGTTCTGAAAATTTCTTTTACATAATTATATGAAGGAACTAAGGGTAGGTCACAGTATGATTTAACTGTGTTCTTTTTGTTTTTTATTGATTTTTAAAATGAAAGTTGTTTTCTTTTTAGTTTTTAACATATTTAATTTTTATTAGTTCTATGCAAAATTTGTATGATGTGCTTTGACCATATTCCTCCATCTTTTCGCAGATTCAATCCAAAAATGTTAATGATGACTTACAATGTGTAAGGACGCCCTTTAGTTTTGAGTGAAAGTTCAAAACTAGGACCCAAAACACAGTGGTTTCCATATGGCAAATTACAGATAGGATATAAATTACAGTTACAAAAGAGTATCATGAAAATAATGTGAGTGAAGTAAATTAGCTCTTATCAGCATTTCTGGTAGATCCTGTTTACAAGGATGCTAGGGTTGGAACAACATTGAGGGTCTGCCTTTTACATACTAGGTTTCAGTATATTTATGATAATCTAAAAATCTTTAAACACTATATTACTTTTGTACCATTTCTCATCTTCTTAAATGTTAGTTCCTTCTTCAAGTCTAATTCAGTAGTAGCAGGGCCAGAAAAATATTCGTTTTTAGTTTTCAATGAATTTTTCTTCTTACAAAGGCTACACAAAGTAGTTATGTACATCTCAAATTAAAAAACATGTAATTTTAACAAATATAAATTCTGAGCAACATAAATCACACTAAATAAAGGCAGAATCTATTATAAAACACGAATTAAGATTATTAATATTAAAATTCTCATGGACAATTTAATTAGGTGTTAAAGAAGAACCACCAGGAATATTTTTAAAATTGTCAAAACACAGATAGATACAGTCAAGGATAAACAAGTTACACGTGAAAGGCAGTGCTCAGAAAACCATGAAAATATAGTTAAGTTTAAGATGGGAGAAATATCCTTTATTTTTTTTCTGAGTATGATTTGAGTATCCAAATGTTTATATGTATATATTTTTGTGAGAAGGTTAAATGAGAAAATGAAACAGCATTTACCATATGGTTCTAGAATGAAGATATTATGGAACGCGTCAGACAAATGTGAGGTGATCTAGGCTCTTATAAGCACTGTAATGGATTAAATTTGTATTTTTCTCAAAATCAGTCTCTAATATTCACCATATAACACAAACTCATTTCATCCTTCTTACTTGAATTTATAAATATTTCATATTTTCACTCCTATTCTAGACACTTTAGGTATATTATCAGAAAACCATGGTATCAAACTTATAAGGCATATAGTCTACGGGAGGAATGTGTATCAATTCATGTTAAAATTACACATAATAATTACTATAGAAAGGGCAATATTGCTGGATCCTCCAGTAGTACTATGTCCAATTTTCTGAGGAATCGCCAGACTGATTTCCAGAGTGGTTGTACAAGCCTGCAATCCCACCAACAATGGAGGAGTGTTCCTCTTTCTCCACATCCACACCAGCATCTGCTGTCACCTGAATTTTTGATCTTAGCCATTCTGACTGGTGTGAGGTGGAATCTCAGGGTTTTTTTGATTTGCATTTCCCTGATGATTAAGGATGTTGAACATTTTTTCAGATGCTTCTCTGCCATTCGGTATTCCTCAGGTGAGGATTCTTTGTTCAGTTCTGAGCCCCATTTTTTAATGGGGTTATTTGATTTTCTGAAGTCCACCTTCTTGAGTTCTTTATATATGTTGGATATTAGTCCCCTATCTGATTTAGGATAGGTAAAGATCCTTTCCCAATCTGTTGGTGGTCTTTTTGTCTTATTGACGGTGTCTTTTGCCTTGCAGAAACTTTGGAGTTTCATTAGGTCCCATTTGTCAATTCTCGATCTTACAGCACATGCCATTGCTGTTCTGTTCAGGAATTTTTCCCCTGTGCCTATATCTTCAAGGCTTTTCCCCACTTTCTCCTCTATAAGTTTCAGTGTCTCTGGTTTTATGTGAAGTTCCTTGATCCACTTAGATTTGACTTAGTACAAGGAGATAAGTATGGATCGATTTGCATTCTTCTACACGATAACAACCAGTTGTGCCAGCACCAATTGTTGAAAATGCTGTCTTTCTTCCACTGGATGGTTTTAGCTCCCTTGTCGAAGATCAAGTGACCATAGGTGTGTGGGTTCATTTCTGGGTCTTCAATTCTATTCCATTGGTCTACTTGTCTGTCTCTATACCAGTACCATGCAGTTTTTATCACAATTGCTCTGTAGTAAAGCTTTAGGGCATATAACCAGAAGATGCCTCAACTGGTAAGAAGGACACATGCTCCACTATGTTCATAGCAGCCTTATTTATAATAGCCAGAAGCTGGAAAGAACCCAGATGCCCCTCAACAGAGGAATGGATACAGAAAATGTGGTACCTCTACACAATGGAGTACTACTCAGCTATTAAAAAGAATGAATTTATGAAATTCCTAGCCAAATGGATAGACCTGGAGGGCATCATCCTGAGTGAGGTAACACATTCACAAAGGAACTCACACAATATGTACTCACTGATAAGTGGATATTAGCCCAAAACCTAGGATACTCAAGATATAAGATACAATTTGCTAAACACTTGAAACTCAAGAAAAATGAAGACTGAAGTGTGGACACTATGCCCCTCCTTAGAAGTGGGAACAAAACACCCATGGAAGGAGTTACAGAGACAAAGTTTGGAGCTGAGAAGAAAGGATGGACCATGTAGAGACTGCCATATCCAGGGATCCACCCAATAATCAGCATCCAAACGCTGACACCATTGCATACACTAGCAAGATTTTATTGAAAGGACCCAGATGTAGCTGTCTCTTGTGAGACTATGCCGGGGCCTAGCAAACACAGAAGTGGATGCTCACAGTCAGCTAATGGATGGATTACAGGTCTCCCAATGGAGGAGCTAGAGAAAGTACCCAAGGAACTAAAGGGATCTGCAACCCTACAGGTGGAACAACATTATGAACTAACCAGTACCCCGGAGCTCTTGACTCTAGCTGCATATGTATCAAAAGATGGCCTAGTCGGCCATCACTGGAAAGAGAGGCCCATTGGACACGCAAACTTTATATGCCCCAGTACAGGGGAACGCCAGGGCCAAAAAGGGGGAGTGGGTGGGTAGGGGAGTGCGGGTGGGTGGGTATGGGGGACTTTTGGTATAGCATTGGAAATGTAAATGAGCTAAATACCTAATTAAAAATGGGAAAAAAAAAGAAAGAAAGAAAATCTACAACAACAAAAAAAAAAAAATGAAAGAAAGGGCAATATTTAATATTGAAAACCTAGACCGTGCCAAAGAAGTTAAATCTTAGAAAAAGAGATTGTGGAATAAAACATGACATATAAAGGGGAAAGTAATTGTAAGATTTCAAGTGTGATAGCAATATAAATGCACATTAAATTATTTACCAGCTAGATTTTTTATTATTATTTCCTTTATTTACATTTCAAACGTTATCCCCTTTCCTGGTTTCCTCTCTGAAAACCACGTATCCCCTTCCTCCTCCCCCTGCTCACCAAACCACCCACTCCCAATTCCTGGCCTTGGCATTCCCCTGTACAGGGGCATAGAAACTTCACAGGACCAAGGGCCTCTCCTCCCATTGATGACCGACTAGGCCATCCTCTGCTACATATGCAGCTAGAGACACAGACACAAGTCCCACCATGTGTTTTCTTTGGTTGTTGGTTTAGTCCCAGGGAACTCTAAGGGTACTGGTTAGTTCATATTGTTGCTCCTCCTATGGGGATGCAAACCCTTTCCATCTGAAACTTTTTAATGTTATCTAGACTACACTCAACAACACAAAAAAGGTTTATTATCTAGCAGGTGTTTGTTTGTTTTTGTTCTTAGGGGTTCTGTTTTTTGTAGACTTTTCAAATGTTCATTTTAACTGTGAAATAACTGGTTTTTCATATCTGTATATTCATCCATCTTATATTTATGAATCTGTCTATCATAGATAAAGATACAAGTACACAATGTACACACACACACACACACACACACACACACAATTTTCTTAAGAAAATAAACCACGCTGGGTGTGGTCGTGCACGCCTTTAATCCTAGAACTCAGGAGGCAAAGGCAGAGGCAGGCAGATTTCTGAGTTCGAGGCCAGCCTGGTCTACAAAGTGAGTTCCAGGACAGCCAGAGCTATACAGAGAAACCCTGTCTCGAAAAACCAATAAATAAATAAATAAATAAATAAATAAATAAATACTACAAAACATAGGAATCTGTGTTTTAGTGGTAACAAATGCTGAATTATTTGCGTATATGTTGGGGTATAATAAGAAGGTTCAGTAATTCACAGTTACATCCCTAAAATGAATGTTGCATTATTATTGGCTGTGAAGGTGTGTTTCTTGGGAACTCATTAAGAAATCTTGACCTTAACTCCAAGCCAGGGGAAAAAAATGGCAACAAATAGAACACATATACACATTTAAAAATAAATATAAAACATTCTCAAATATATTCCTTAATTCACATTGTTCCAATGATTCTCCTTAATTGAAAACCATTTTTTTTCAAAATGTGTATACTCAGTTATTCTGAGCTAAAAGACAGAAACATCACCCTTTCTGCCCTGCCCCCCTCCCCAAATCAAACTAACATCATATTTAAGATGTAGACTCCTCCTTGGGATGGCTTAAACATTTTGTTCCTATATGTAATGCTTTTCTGTAATTTACCAAATAGTTCATGGTACATTGTTGGGGATTAGTTCTGATACTTTAAATTAATCCAGCCCCCAAATTGGAAATCTGCCTCTCCAAACATTGAAGGTCCTTGTCCCTAGTTGGTTTTTGATTGATTGATAAAGAACCAATGGTTAATGGATGGGCAATTAGACCCAGGCTAGATCTTTAGATTTGCACAGGCTAGGAACTGGGAGAGAGAAAGGAGGGACTGCCTTGACTCGGAGGAGAAGGATGGGATGTTAAGACCTGGAAGAGAGAAAGCCAACCAGCCATGTAAGGATTTGGGCAAGGGGCCACTGGCCAATTCCCCAATTGGGCCTGGGATAGCAAGGGAAGGTTTAGGAGTCTCAGGAGAACCAGATGAGAGCATTTCCTATCAGCAGAAGATTTAGGAGTGCTCAGACTTTGAGGTAGTCACTGTATGTCAAAATTAATTGATGCATGTGTGCATGTCTTTATTTTGTGTGTGTGTGTGTGTGTGTGTGTGTGTGTGTGTGTCTTTATTTCACAAATCCAAAGAGCTCTTGTGCAGGTTGCTGGAAGGTCTCTGCTATGGGAGCCAAAGTGGTGTAGCTAAAATTACCACTACAGTACATAGACACAGTGCCTCAAGAACATTCATATCAGCATCATACAGTTCTTGATTCATGGTTTAGTTGTACATCAATAGAAAACTAGGTTTACCACTGCAATTTCTCAATCACACTATTGTTCTAAAGTGTCATTTATTTCTTGGTATTTCTAAGATGAACTGTTTTCTAAATGATTATGATTAATCTTCCTCCCAAGCATTGATATCTTCCTGATTTTTCATTTTTCTTAACATTTTCATAATTTTTCATGCCATATCACATGGTTTAATACTTACCATAATTATACGTGTGACAAGTATGAACACTGACACCTATTTTTTTTTAAGTATTACACAACATGAATCTGGGCATCAGATGTAAATGTAACTTTTATTCTCTAGATGTAGTTGTTGTCTCAGAGGCTTACTGCTGAATACTCTCATCTTTTCAAGCTCTTTCTGAATTTTGGCTGGCTGGTTCAACTCACCTGTTTCAAAAACTCCTCTTGAAGCTGACTGATTCAAACTGGCTTCCCTTTGCTTCTTGTTTTCTCGTTGATTTGATCTATTTGGCCTCAAACTAATTCTGGTGATTTTGTTGTTGTTGTTGTTGTTGTTAATCTTCTGGCTCCTTCTTATTCTCTGGGATCAACTTCCTTCTGCACAAACTCATGCATGAACTCAACTTCACTGCTCTGGATTCATTCAAATGCACATAACTCAACTCCATTGAACGGAACTCACTCCCAACAGACTGGACTGCTCTCCTTCTCTCTACCTTAAGTACCCTTTCTTCCCTGTGTGTTCTCCTGAGAGTTGGGCATGTCCTGTCTCTGACTCATTCTGTCACCTCTTTCTGTGATTCATTACTTTGTCAGTTACTTAACACTTAAGTGTATGTTGTCACTTACAAATATGGTTGTTTTTGTTTACAAACTAACCTACCTATGTTTGGGATTAAAGGTATGAACTAAGGGCATATCTGCATTCCAGCCAGATCACATATACCTAAAAGGTCTTTGTATATGATCCCTTGCCAAAGCAGCCATGTTGCTGAATTAAAATTCCTTTACAGACAGACAACTGTATTGATATTATTGAAATAGAGTGAAAATTTTAAGGCAAACGTGCCTTCCAATCTGACAGAAACAATATATCTCTGATCTTCCAAGTTGGGATGTTCCTCAAGTGATGAAACCTGGTAGTTTAGATACCTGAAAATTGATATAAATGTCTCCAACTACATAAAATATTGTAAGATATTAATTTACAGAAATCAGTTTACTATGATCTGATGTGAATATATAAGTGTTGCTTTAGTAATTTAATTATTTTCATTTTCTCAGTGCTATCATCTATTTACATATCCAAGATATTTTGACACATAAGAAATATGTGGGTAGAAGTCATTAATGACTTTTTCCTACTAAATCAACTGCCTTGTGAGAATGGCAAAATTGGTTATTACTGGGTATCAAGAGGATAAAAGAAGAAATGATGCTTTCTGTCTGCATCAGCAACCAGCACCGGGGCACCTTGGGCACGGAGTCTGCGTACACCCCTAAGGTCCCCACAGGAACATCCACAGGATCTTAACACCTCTGGTGAGTGGAACACAACTTCTGCTCCAATCCAATTACATGGGACCTGAGACTGCATTAATTAGGGAAGCAGAAAACCCGGCCTGACCAGGGTCACAAGTCCCTTACAGTCTGCACCTGCACCGGGACTTTGGGCTCAGAATATGTGGACACACCCAAGGTCCTATAGGACTCTCCACGGGACCTTAGGACCTCTGGTGACTGGATCACAACTTCTGCCAGGAGGCAGGTTCAAACACCAGATATCTGGGCACATTCCCTGCAAGAGGAGAGCTTGCCTGCAGAGAGTACTCTGAACAATGAAACTCAGAAGAGACCTAGTCTCCGAGGTCTGCTGATAGAGGATAACATAATCACCTGAGGAAGAAGCTCTAACCAGAGACAACTATAACAACTAACTCCAGAGATTATCAGATGGTGAAAGGCAAACATAAGAATCTTACTAACAGAAACCAAGACCACTCACCATCATCAGAGTGCAGCACTCCCACCCCACCCAGCTGTGGGCACCCCAACACAACCGAAAAGATAGTCCCGGATTTAAAAGCATATCTCATGATGATGATTGAGGACATCAAGAAGGACTATAATAACTCACTTAAAGAAATACAGGAGAACACTGCTAAACAGGTAGAAGACCTTAAAGAGGAAGCACAAATATCCCTTAAAGAATTGCAGGAAAACACGACCAAACAGGTGATGGAATTGAATAAAACCATCCAAGACTTAAAATGGGAACTAGACACAATAAAGAAAACCCAAAGTGAGCTAACGCTGGAGATAGAAACCCTAGGAAAGGAATCTGGAACCATAGATTGGAGAATCAGAAACAGAATACAAGGGATGGAAGAGAGAATCTCAGGTGCAGAAGATTCCATAGAGAACATTGGCACAACAATCATTGAAAATACAAAATGCAAAAAGATCCTAACTCAAACCAACCAGGAAATCCAGGAAGCAATGAGAAGACCAAACCTATGGATAATAGGAGTAGATGAGAATGAAGATTGTCAACTTAAAGGGCCAGCAAATATCTTCAACAAAATTATAGAAGAAAACTTCCCAAACCTAAAGAAAAACATGCCCACGGACATACAAGAAGCCTACAGAACTCCAAACAGACTGGACCAGAAAAGAAATTCCTCCCGACACATAATAATCAGAATAATCAGAAAAACAAATGCACTAAATAAAGATAGAATATTAAAAGCAGTAAGGGAAAAAGGTCAAATAACATATAAAGGCAGGCCTATCAGAATTACACTAAATTTTTCACCAGAGACTATGAAAGCCAGAAGATTCTGAACAGATGTTATACTGACACTAAGAGAACACAAATGCCAGCCCAGGCTACTATACCCAGCCAAACTCTCAATTACCATAGATGGAGAAATCAAAGTATTCCATGACAAAACCAAATTCACACATTACCTTTCCACGAATCCAGCTCTTCAAAGGATAATAACAGAAAAAAAAAACCAATGCAAGGACGGAAACCATGCCCTAGAAAAAGCAAGAAAGTAATCTCTCAACAAGCCCAAAATAAGAGAGCCACAAGAACAGAATGCCAACTCTAACAACAAAAATAATAGGAAGCAACAATTACTTTTCCTTAATATCTCTTAATATTAATGGACTCAATTCCCCAATAAAAAGACACAGACTAACAGACTGGCTACACAACCAGAACCAACATTCTGCTGCTTACAAGAAACCCATCTCAGGGAAAAAGACAGACCTTATCTCAGAGTGAAAGTCTGGAAAACAATTTTCCAAGCAAATGGTCTGAAAAAACAAGCTGGAGTAGCCATTTTAATATCTAATAAAATCAACTTCTAATCCAAAGTTTTCAAAAAAGACAAGGAGGGACACTTCATACCCATCAAAGTAAAATCCTCCAAGAGGAACTCTCAATTCTGAATATCTATGCTCCAAATGCAAGGGCAGCCACATTCATTAAAGAAACGTTAGTAAAGCTCAAAGCACACATTGCACCTCACCCAATAATAGTGGGAGACTTCAACACACCACTTTCATCAATGGACAGATCGTGGAAACAGAAACTAATCAGGGACACAGTGAAACTAACAGAAGTTATGATACAAATGGACTTAACAGATATCTACAGAACATTTTATCCCAAAACAAAAGGAAATAACTTCTTCTCAGCACCTCATGGTACCTTCTTCAAAATTGACCACATAATTGGTCACAAAACAGGCCTCAAAAGATACAAAAATATTGAAATCATCCCATGCATCCTATCAGACCACCATGGACTAAGGCTTATCTTCAATAACAGCATAAATAATGGAAAGCCAACATTCACATGGAAACTGAACAACACTCTTCTCAATGATACCTTGGTCAATGAAGGAATAAAGAAAGAAATTAAAGACTTTTTAGAGTTTAATGAAAATGAAGCCACAACATACTCAAACTTATGGGACACAATGAAAGCATTTCTAAGAGGGGAACTCAAAGCTCTGAGTGCCTCCAAAAAGAGAATAGAGAGAGCACACACTAGCAGCTTGACAACACACCTAAAAGGTCTAGAACAAAAGGAAGCAAATTCACCCAAGAGGAGTAGACAGCAGAAAATAATCAAACTCAGGGGCAAAATCAACCAAGTGGAAACAAGAAGAACTATTCAAAGAATCAATCAAACTAGGAGCTGGTTCTTTGAGAAAATCAAGAAGAGAGATAAACCCTTAGCCAGACTCACTAGAGGGCACAGGGACAGCATCCTAATTAACAAAATCAGAAATGAAAAGGGAGACATAACAACAGATCCTGAAGAAATCCAAAACACCATCAGATCCTTCTACAAAAGGCTATACTCAACAAAACTGGCAAACCTGGACAAAATGGCGAAATTTCTGGACAGATACCTGGTACCAAAGTTAAATCAGGATCAATTTAAGGATCGAAACAGTCCCATATCCCCTAAAGAAATAGAAGCAGTAATTAATAGTCTTCCAACCAAAAAAAAAAAAAAGCCCAGGACCCGATGGGTTTAGTGCAGAGTTCTATCAGACCTTCAAAGAAGATCTAATTCCAGTTCTGCACAAACCATTCCACAAAATAGAAGTAGAGGGTACTCTACCCAACTCATTCTATGAAGCTACAATGACTCTGATACCTAAACCACAGAAAGATCCAATAAAGATAGAGAACATCAGACCAATTTCCCACATGAATATCGATGCAAAAATACTCAATAAAATTCTTCCTAATCGAATCCAAGAACACAATAAAACAATCATCCATCCTGACCAAGTAGGTTTTATTCCAGGGATGCAGGGATGGTTTAATATACGGAAATCCATCAACATAATCCATTATATAAACAAACTCAAAGACAAAAACCACATAATTATCTCCTTAGACTCAGAGAAAGCATTTGACAAAATCCAACACCCATTCATGATAAAAGTCTTGGAAAGATCAGGAATTCAAGACCCATACCTAAACATGATAAAAGCAAACTATAGCAAACCAGTAGCCATCATCAAAGTAAATGGTGAGAAGCTGGAAGCAATCCCACGAAAATCAGGGACTAGACAAGGCTCCCCACTTTCTCCCTACCTGTTCAACATTGTATTTGAAGTCATGCCAGATCAATTCAACAACAAAAGGAGATCAAGGGAATACAAATTGGAAAGGAAGAAGTCAAAATATCACTTTTTGCAGATGATATGATAGTATATATAAGTTACCCTAAAAATTCCACCAGAGAACTCCTAAACCTGATTCACAGCTTTGGTGAAGTAGCTGGATATAAAATTAACTCAAACAAGTCAATGGCCTTTCTCTTTACAAAGAATAAACAGGCTGAGAAAGAAATTAGGGAAAGAACACCGTTCTCAATAGTCACAAATAATATAAAATACCTTGTCGTGACTCTAAATAAGGAAGTGAAAGATCTGTATGTTAAGAACTTCAAGTCTCTAAAGAAAGATATTAAAGAAGAATTCAGAAGATGGAAAGATCTCCCATGCTTATGGATTGGCAGGATCAACATTGTATAAATGGGTATCTTGCCAAAAGCAATCTATAGATTCAATGCAATACCCATCAAAATTCCAGCTCAATTCTTCAATGAATTAGAAAGAGCAATCTGCAAATTCATCTGGAATAACTAAAAACCTAGGAGAGCAAAAACTCTTCTCAAGGATAAAAGAACCTCTGGTGGAATCACCATGCCTGACATAAAGCTTTACTACAGTGCAATTGTCGTAAAAACCACATGGTACTGGTATAGTAGACCAATGGAATAGAGTTGAAGACCCAGAAATGAACCCACACACCTATGGTCACTTTTTCTCAACAAGGGGGCTAAAACCATCCAGTGGAAGAAAGACAGCATTTTCAACTAATGGTGCTGGCACAACTGGTGGTTATCATGTAGAAGAACGCAAATTGATCCATTCCTATCTCCTTGTACTAAGGTCAAATCTAAGTGGATCAAGGAACTCCACATAAAACCACAGACACTGAAACTTATATAGGAGAAAGTGGGGAAAAGCCTCGAAGATATGGGCACAGGGGAAAAATTCCTGACTAGAACAGCATTGGCTTGTGCTGTAAGATCAAGAATTGACAAATGGAACCTCATGAAACTGCAAAGCTTCTGTAAGGCAAAAGACACCATCAATAAGATAAAAAGGCCACCAACAGATTGGGAAAGGATATTTACCTATCCTAAATCAGATAGGGGGCTAATATCCAATATATATAAAGAACTCAAGTAGGTGGGCTCCAGAAAATCAAATAACCCCATTAAAAGGTGGGGCTCAGAGCTAAATAAAGAATTCTTACCTGAGGAATACCGAATGGCTGAGAATCACCTGAAAAATATTCAGCATCCTTAATCATCAGAGAAATGCAAATCAAAACAACACTGAGATTCCACTTCACTCCAGTCAGAATGGCTAAGATCAAAAATTCAGGTGACAGCAGATGCTGCCAAGGATGTTGAGAAAGAGAAACACTCCTCCATTGTTGGTGGGATTGCAAGCTTGTTACAACCACTCTGGAAATCAGTCTGGCGGTTCCTCAGAAAATTGGACATAGTACTACTGGAGGATCCCGCAATACCTCTCCTGGGCATATATCCAGAAGATGTTCCAACTAGTAAGAAAGACACATGCTCTACTATGTTCATAGCAGCCTTATTTATAATAGCCAGAAGCTGGAAATAACCCAGATGCCCCTCAACAGAGGAATGGATACAAAAATATGGTACATTTACACAATGGAGTACTACTCAGCTATTAAAAAGAATGAATTTATGAAATTCCTAGGCAAATGTTTGGACCTGGAGGGCATCATGCTGAGTGAGGTAACCCAATCACAAAAGAACTCATATGATATGTACTCACTGATAAGTGGATATTAGCCCAGAAACTTAGAATACCCAAGGTATAAGATACAATTTGCGAAACACATGAGACTGAAGAAGAACGAAGACCAAAGTGTGGCCACTTTGCCCCTTCTTAGAATTGGGAACAAAACACCTAATACCTAAGAAAATACCTAATAAAAATATTAAAAATATTAAAAATATTAAAATATTAAAAATTATTAAAATTTAAAATATTAAAAATATAAAATATTTTTAAAAAAAGTTTCTTGAGTATAAAGATCATGACATCTGCATGAGTCAAAGCACTATTGGGTGATGGGTAGAAGAATATTAGAAACAGACAGGGATTCATAGCTGTACCTTATAAAACAATAAAAAAAGAAAAGATGACAAAGCAATAAATTTTGATTTTTCTGTGTATTAATTGTATATATTAGTTCCAACCTTCTGTGTTATTTTCTCTACATTGTTTACATTAGGCCCTTAAATACCTTTTCTGTTTTTAGGGAACACTTCTCTAATAATTTGATTGTACGATATAATCCTAAAAATATCTTTATTCTATTTGTCTCTTATGAGTTAGGATTACAACAGAAGTTGTCAATCTTGGTAAACATGCAGATGCTTGTGAATCTGCCTCTGTAATCTGATACAGTAAGTTTAGGATGAGCAGAGGAAGGAACAAGTTTTTAAAAACTATTCTAGATTATTGGTCTTAACTTACTTTTGAACAACCATTTAAAAATTTTGATATATAGGGTATATTTGCTTCTTTTTGTTCTAGGGTTTTCAGGTGTGCTGTTAAGTTGCTAGTATAGGGTCTCTCCAATTTCTTTACCAGGGCACTCAGTGCTACGAATTTTCTTCTTAGCACTGCTTTCATTGTGTCCCATAAATTTGGGTATGCTGTGTCAACATTTTCATTGAATTAGAGGAAGCCTTTAATTTTTTTTATTTCTTCTCTAATTAAGTTATCATTAAGTTGTTAATTTCTTTCTTTATTCCTTCCTTGACCAAGGTATCATTGAGGAGAGTGTTGTTCTGTTTCCATGTGAATGTTGGCTTTCCATTATTTATGTTGTTATTGAAGATCAGCCTTAGTCCATGGTGATCTGATAGGATGCATGGGATGATTTCAATATTTTTATATCTATTGAGGTCTGTTTTGTGATCAATTATATGGTCAGTTTTGGAGAGGGTACCATGAGGTGCTGAGAAGAAGGTACAATCCTTTTGTTTTAGGGTGAAATGTTTTGTAGATATCTGTTAAATCCATATGGTTCAGAACCTCTACTAGTTTCACTGTTTCTCTGTTTAGTTTCTGTTTCCATGGTCTTTCCATTGGTGAGAGTGGGATGTTGAAGTCTCCCACTATTATTGTGTGGGGTCCAATGTGTGTTTTCTGCTTTAGTGAAGTTTCTTTTACTAATTTGGGTGCCCTTGCATTTGGGGTATAGATGTTCAGAATTGACACTTTCTTTTGGTGGAATTTTCCTCTGATGAATATATATTAAGTGCCTTTCTTCATAACTTTGGGGTAAAAGTTCATTTTATTGGATATCAGAATGGCAATTCCTGCTTGTTTCTTGGGACCATTTGCTTTGAAGAATTTTTTTTTCTAGCCTTCTATTCTGAGGTAGTGTCTGTGCTTGTTACATGAACATATCATAATAAGTCATTGTTAGAATTATAAATACTTAACATATTTCACAGGTTAGTCTATTCTTGCTTGAGCTGTATTCCATGTACCCCCTTCAAATGGTGTGTATTCATTATTCATGGTACTGGGATACATAAAGACATTTTCATATAAGTCCATAATGTACTTGGATTATGTGTCCCTTATCGCATCTCCTTTCATCAACCCCCCCCCATTAATTTATGTTGTTTTCCTTTACAGTTTTCTTTACTTTTATGGCATATGTACATACATGATGTTATACATCTATTTAATATCTAGGAGCTACACATTCAAGAAACATGATACTTATTTTTTTTAGTGTAATTTAGTTCAATTTCTGTTATTATCTGTAATTGTATCCATTTTCCTACAAACACTGTAACTTCAGTCTTATTTGTGGCTGAGAGGGGAATACCAGGGCCAAGAAGTGGGAGTAAGTGGGTAAGGAAGCAGAGCTGGGGGAGGGTATAGGGGACATTTGGGATAGCATTTGAAATGTAAATGAAGAAAATATCTAATATTTTTTTTAAAAGAACTTTACATTATGACTATATATTACATTTTTTTGTCTTCTCTTGATAGGTACCTATAGGTTATTTCTATTAGGTGACTAGTGCATCTGGCATGGAAGTATCTCTGAGATATGCTGACAGAATGTCTTTCAGGTAAATACATAGAGGTAATGCAGCTTTATCATATGGAATATCTGATTTTAGATTTTTTTTAAATTGTTTAAGGGAACTACCATTCTAATTTCTGCAATGACTCGACTAATATATATCAGTACTGTACTGGCTAGTTTTGTGTCAACTTGACACAGCTGGAGTTATTACAGAGAAAGGAGCTTCAGTTGAGTAAATTCCTCCATGAGATACAACTGTAAGGCATTTTCTCAATTAGTGATCAAGGGGAAAAGGCCCCTTGTGGGTGGGACCATCTCTGGGCTTGTAGTCTTGGTTCTATAAGAAATCAGGCTGAGCAAGCCAGGTGAGGCAAGCCGGTAAAGAACATCCCTCCATGGCCTCTGCATCAGCTCCTGCTTCCTGACCTGCATGAGTTCCAGTCCTGACTTCCTTGGTGATGAACAGCAGTATGGAAGTGTAAGCCGAATAAACCCTTTCCTCCCCAACTTGCTTCTTGGTCATGATGTTTGTGCAGGAATAGAAACCCTGACTAAGACAAATTGGTACCAGCAGAGTTGGGTATTCCTGTGACAACCTGACCATGTTTTGGGGAGGACTGTGGAAGAACTTTGGAACTTTGGGCTTGAAGATCCATCCGTTGTTAAGAGCTCTGTCGGATGTTGTGTAGGAGCTTGGAAGATAACGTTGAGAACACTGCAGAAGATGGAGGTCTGGTTTGTGAAATTTCAGAGGGAAAATTAAAGACTCTTTTTTCAGGGCCATTGCTGTTTTGATTGTGAAGATTCTGTAGTTCTGGTTAGCTGGGGCTGAAGAATCAGCTGTGATTAACAGGATACCAGAACTACCAAAGCAAAAACTTTGCATTACTGGGACTATTGATGCTTGTTAGCTGGAGCTAAGAAATTAGCGGTGATTAAGAAGAGACCAGCATCATTGAGGTGACATCTTCTGGGAAGTGTTTTCTGAAAGCACAAAGAGGCTGTGTTCCAGAGATGGCCAAGGTTGTACTCCTGCTGCAGCGTGACTTGGTAGTATGTAAGGGTCACCAAGGTGGTACTGGTTTTGAAGGCATGAAGGGGTCACGCAAAGCAGCTGAGGCTCGGCACTGTGAGAGGCCATGGAAGGCCATTGGTGAAGGTGCAGCCTCAGTTGCAATTGACGGCCCAGGACTGAAGGGGTCATGCAGTGTTTTGGAGATGCCAGTACCATGAGATGACCACCAAGAGCAGCAGCAGCAGCAGTGGAGTACAGGCATCTGGAGCCTAGAGGATGACACGTGTGCTACAAAGGGCCTGGCTGGAGAAGTGACACAAGCCCTTGGAGGAGTCCAGAAGATCGTGAGTTGGATCCCAGACATTGGACGGTTGGAGATTGACTTTTGCTTTTGATTGTGACTGTACCCTGATATTTTCCCTCTTGAAGGAAGAAACTGTTTTAGTGGAGCCCACAGTTAAGAGACTTTTAATTGTAAAGAGACTTTGAATTTTAAAAGAGATGGATATTTTAAAGAGATTAAAATTTTAAGAATATGTAAAGACTGTGGGACTTTTAAAGTTATTTAGATCTTGGGGATGAATAAGATTGTAAGGGTTGAGGATTACTAGTGATGTTTTTGTGTGTCAAGTTGACAAGGGGTCAATTGTACTGGCTAGTTTTGTGTCAACTTGACACAGCTGGAGTTATCACAGAGAAAGGAGCTTCAGTTGAGGAAATGCCTCCATGAGATCCAACTGTAAGGCATTTTCTCAATTAGTGATCAAGGGGGAAAGGCACCTTGTGGGTGGGACCATCTCTGGGCTTGTAGTCTTGGTTTTATAAGAAATCAGGCTGAGCAAGCCAGGTGAGGCAAGCTGGTAAAGAACATCCCTCCATGGCCTCTGCATCAGCTCCTGCTTCCTGACCTGCATGAGTTCCAGTCCTGACTTCCTTTGGTGATGAACAGCAGTATGGAAGTGTAAGCCGAATAAACCCTTTCCTCCCCAACTTGCTTCTTGGTCATGATGTTTGTGCAGGAATAGAAACCCTGACTAAGACAAGTACTTTATAAAGTATTTTATATATTTAAAAATATATTTGTAGCTATATATTTTTCCATTTGTTGCCAGATATGCTGTATGGGAGAGGGCTTTGCTATCATTTGGCAATGAAGGATGATTTTTTTTCCTTTTCTTTTCTTTTTGTTTTTGTTTGTTTCTTTGTTTTTGAAACAGGTTTCTGTAGTCCCAGGTAACCTGAAATCTATTCTATACATAAGTGTGGCCTTGAATTCAGATACATCTCTGCCTCTGTCTCCTGAGTGCTGCTGGGATTAAAGTAGTATACCATCATGCCCAGCTGAAGAAATCAAATATTTCATAATAAATCACATGTTACATTTCAATCAAAGCATTACAAATAAATTCTGACTTGACTTAGACATTTATTTATACCTAGTCTATGCATACCTATAACTCCAGCACTCCAGAGGCTATGACAGGAGAATTAAAACTACATGAGGTTTAAAATTACATTGAGATTCAATCTCCTGTCCAATAAAATCCTAGATATTAAGAATACATATATAGTGGGGTGGTGGTCGTCCATGACTTTTAACCACCATGTGGGAAGCAGAGGGAGGTAGCTCACTTTGAGTATTGGGCCAGTTTGGTCTACATAGTGAGTTCCAGGACATCCAGTGCAACACAGTGAAACCCTGTCTTGAAAAAAAGAAACTTACACACACATGTACATATACTTATAAATATACGTGTACATATACATGTGCATATATATATATATATGTATATATATATATATATATACATATATATATATATATGAACCCTTACAAAATTTTAGTAGGATCAGGAATATAAGTGGGACAATGATAAAACCAGTGAAACTGGAACCCAGGAGACACATGCTGCCGAAGATTTGAAAAGCACAGCATGGCTTCTAAAACAAGCTCCCTTATAACAATAGGTCGAAGCATAAAAACCCCTCCATTACAAATGTCCCACATACACTCTTATTCTTACTAAAATGTTTACATTTTGAAAACATGCTAGAAGCATAGATAACCGATTTTTGAAATAGATTTTTTCCCATTTTTCCTTCCTCTATCTATCTGTCTTTCTGACTGCCTGCCTAGTTCTATGTTGTTATTTTTATCTCTACTATGATCTCTGCACTCATTGAATTAGTGTTGCACAACAAACCCAACTTGGTTCCTAAATTATGAAAATAGATTTAAACCTATAAAGGGAAAAATCCTAAAACCCAAATTATATTATTTTCAAGTTATGCATAATGCAGATCAGAATATTTAAGCCTGGCAACCTTGAGTAAGAAATATGTACCTTAAGGATAGGTATGCAAAAGATAAAAGTAAATTTCAAACTCCCTTATAATTAAAAATTAGACAAAAATAATACAGTCTGAGGTAAGGAGTTCCTGTGTGGGAGGCTTATCATTCTGTCAAAGAATGATGAAAACTGTAGACAGGTTTGGGTGAACTAAGAGCAGAGTGGAATTATGATTCATTATATGGGTAAAGAAGATGTACCTCTTACAGTGAATTCCTTCATTTCTGTAAAGCATGATACCTGTGTTCAATAACTGATGACGGAGAACATATAAACAATGATTACTCATGAGACAATAGCATATATATCTGCAGAGAAAATACCTAAATTTTTCATGTTATCCAGGAGAGATGCAGAGATGTCTAAGCAAAGGGCTGCTGTAGGTTTTCCCCACAAACAAAGTCTTTGCAATTTGTCTTCTATCTTGATCCTAGTCATTTTCCCAATGTATGGAAAACTATATGGCGAAACAGGAAATGACATTTACAGAATGGTTGAATGTCTGTGAGGAAAAGGATAACCTTCTAAAATATAAATATATTTCTGCAATTCATCTATAAATCACAAGATTATGACCTATTTTGTATGGACAAAAGGAAGAATAAACTTATAGATGGTTATAGTGTGTGGAATTAGATTTTAGCAAAACTGAGTTCATTTACTTTTAACGTTGATTTATATTCAGAGACTTGAAGATGCAATGTGGTTATTGGAGTCTTTTAATTTCACTTACAAACATGGAAGCTATTACACCTCCTCATGAGAATTCTCTTACATTTCCTGGGCCACATGGAAATTCCCAAGAATATTTACTGTGAACTGCATGCTTATTTGAACATATGAACATATGACATGTATTCTTATGGTAAAGAAGAGATATTGTCAACACCTGATTCAATTATAGTTCTTAAAGATTGAGAAACGTTTAGAAATTCAGCTAAGAAATCTTGATTCTCTTCTTATGAAAATGCCTTTTTTATATTAATAGAACTAGATATAGCAATAGTAATAATTATAAGAATCCTATGCTTTGCGCTGCACCTGTCTTGTAGACCTTGTTCTATTAGATTCTGATGAATCAAAATATTTTGTGAGAGATGTAAACTTTTAAAATATATATAAGGAAAATGAAAAAAAAACTAGGTACATTTAAGGACTCTAATGAAGAGCAAGAAAATGTAACTGAAGAAAATATTGTATATCAAAATGTATACTTATATTGATTTCTATAGCCCAGAAAAATACTATCATAATAATGGACTTATTATAGATTAGACACCAGATTTTGTCTTTTGATTTTTTTTTAAACTGTGGAGTTAACTTGTTTATTTCAGCCTATCCAGAGGGTGGTGAATTATCACACTCTGCTATTTTATTCCAAAGATGCTACACTCCTCAGGGCAAGTGACAACCAGATGAAGTAATTATTAATAAGAGCTATGAAAGTGCATATATTTTAAGAAGAAATCCAACTCTGCTAAATGAAATGATCTCCCATATGCTCCTCATCTGTCACAATTTCAGATATTGGATAAACATTATGCTGAACAAAAGGCAGTATCATAAAAGTGGAAGTACTAGATCTTCAGATTCCAGTACTTATTGTTGTGACATCTTGGTTAGTTATTTCACAATGTTGGTTATATATATACACACATATACGTATATAGGTATATACATATATATATATATATAGTATTTTTTAAAATATTTATTTTTATTTATGTATTTTACATGCATGAGTGTTCTATCTTCATGTACATTAGAAGATGGCATCATATCCGATTACAGGGGGTTGTGAGCCAACATGAGGCTACTGGGAATTGAACTCAGGACCTCTAGAAGAACAGCTAGTGCTCTTAGCTGCTGTGTCCTTTCTCTAGCACCTAATTTCTGAATTTCAGAAATTAGAAATTAGGGCACTTCCGGTCAGCACCTGCTCCAGGTCACCTTGGGCATGAACTCGGCAGATGGTCCCAAAGTTCCCAGAGGACTCTCCATGCGATCTTAGGATCACTGATGAGTGGAACACAACACATCCAATTGCCAGGCCTGAGCCAGCATTAGGGAAGCAGAAAGCCCGCCTGACCAGGGGCACAAGTTCCTTCTGGTTGGCGCCAGCTCAGGATCACCTTGGGCGTGAACTCAATGGAAGGTCCCATAGTCCCCAGAGGACTCTCCATGAGATCTTAGGATCACTGGTGAGTGGAACAGAACTTCTGTTCCAAACCAATTGTGACAGGCCTGTGACAGCAGGAACAAGGACACTGGAGTCCTGCCTGACCAGCAGCTTGGGTTCCTTCTGATCAGTCCTCAGAGGAGACACCACTTCCAGTCACTGGAACTCTCCCAGGATCTTAGGACTCCAGGATCTCAGGATAACAGGAGCTTGGTCATACCAGCATGTCAGGGTCTCAGAGGAAGCTTGACTGCCAAGAACTCAGACACACCCAGAATCTCAGGTTCACAAGGGCCCGAAATCACAGGATTGCAGAGAAAGCCGGACTCTGAGAAGTTCTGAATCAACCGGGATTATAGGAAGGACAGGCTCCAATCAGATATATTGAGGGCAGCAAGCACTTGAGATAATCAAATGGCAGGAGGCAAGCATAAGAACAGAAGCAACAAAACCCAAGGTTATTTGGCATCATCACAACCAAACTCTCCCACCATAGAAAATCTTGGATACACCATCACACCAGAAAAGCAAGATATGGATCTAAAGTCACTTCTCATGATGATGATGGAGGACTTTAAGAAGGAAATACAGGAAAACCAGGTAAACAACTAGAAGCCTTTAAAGAGGAAGCACAAAAATCCCCTAAAGAGTTACAGGAAAACACTATCAAACAGGTGAAGGAATTGAAAAAAAACCATCCAGGATCTAAAAATGGAAGTAGAAACAATAAAGAAATCACAAAGGAAGACAACTCTGGAGATAGAAAACCTAGGAAAGAAATCTGGACCCATAGATGTGAGTGAGCATCAGCAACAGAATACAAGAGATTGAAGAGAGAATCTCAGGTGCAGAAGATTCCGTAGAAAACATTGACAGAAAATGAAAAATACAAAAAGATCCTAACTCAAAACATCCAGGAAATCCAAGACACAATGAGAAGACCAAACCTAAGGATAATAGGAATAGATGAGAATGAAGATTTTTCAACTTAAAGGGCCAGTAAATATCTTCAACAAAATTATAGAAGAAAACTTCCCTAACCTAAAGAAAGATGCCCGTGAACATACAAGAAGCCTACAGAACTCCAAATAGACTGGACCAGAAAAGATATTCCTCCCAACACATAATAATCAGAAAAACAAATGCACTAAATAAATATAGAATATTAAAAGCAGTAAGGGAAAAAGGTCAAGTAACATATAAAGGCAGGCCTATCAGAATTACACCTGACTTCTCACCAGAGACTATGAAAACCAGAAGATCCCAGACAGATGGTCCATCCTTTCATCTTAGCTCCAAACTATGTCCTTGTAACTCCTTCCATGGGTATCTTGTTCCCTATTCTAAGGAGGAATGAAATATTTATGCTTTGGATTTCTTTCGTCTTGATTTTCTTGTGTTTTGCAAATTATATCTTGGGTATTCTAAGTTTCTGGGGTAATATTCACTTATCTGTGAGTGCATATCAAGTGAGTTCATAGCAGCCATATTTGTAATCGCCAGAAGCTGGAAAGAACCCAGATGTCCCTCAAAAGAAGAATGGATACAGAAAATGTGGTACATTTACACAATGGAGTACTACTCAGCTATTAAAAACAATAATTTTATGAAATTCTTAGGCAGATTGATGGATCTGGAGGATATCATCCTGAGTGAGGTAACCCAATCACAAAAGAACAGACATGATATGCACTCATTGATAAGTGGATATTAGCCCAGAAATTTAGAATACACAACATACAATTTGCAAAATGCAAGAAACTCAAGAAGGAAGACCAAAGTGTGGATACTTTGTTCCTTTTTAGAATGAGGAACAAAATACCCATGGAAGGAGTCACAGAGACAAAGTTGGAAGAAGAGACTGAAGAAATGACCATCCAGAGACTGCCCCACTTGGGGATCCACCCCATAAACAACCACCAAACTCAGATACTAGGCAGATGCAAACAAGAGCCTGCTGGCAGGAGCCTGATATAGCTGTGTTCTGTGAGGCTCTGCCAGTGCCTGGCAAATACAGAAGTGGATGCTCACAATCATCCATTGGATGGAGCACAAGGTCCCCAATGAAGGTGTAGAGAAATACCCCGGGAGCTGAAGGGAACAGAATCCCCAGAGAAGGAACATCAATATGAACTTACCTTTATCTTCAGAGCTCCTTGGAACTATATCACCAATCAAAGAAAACACATGGTGGAACTTGTGGCTCTATCTATATTTGTAGCAGAGGATGGCCTAGTCGGTCATCAATGAGAGGAGAGGCCCTTGGTCCTGTGAAGGCTCTATACCCCAATATAGGGGAATGCCAGGACCAGGAATGGGAGTGGGTGGGTTGGGGAGCAGGGGGAGGTAGGAAGGGATAGAGGATTTTTGGAGGGGAGACTAGGAAAGAGGATAACATTTGAAATGCAAATAAAAAATGTCTAATAAAAAATAAAAAAATAAAGAAATATCAAAAAAAAGAAACTGGAGTAAGTTTCTTTTCAAAAAGCACAGGGATAGCATTTGAAATGGAAATGAAGAAAATACCTAATTAAAAAAATTGAAAAAAAAAGCACAGCGATATCTTTGGGAATGTTGAATTACTTTTTTTGTATGAAATGTGTAAAGCATTTTTTTATATACTGAAAATATTTTTCTATTATTTTTATAGTTATGTATTTCATGATTCCTAATTGCATTTTTAAAAATTTGACTTTCAATAGCCACAAACATTTTCTAAATATGAATTAGGAACATTGATTCTTCCTATGGTCTCAAGGAAGCCTTTACGTTGATACCAGACACAAAGTTAATGAGTCTTTTAAAAATGAACGTGTTGAAAGAATAAAATATAATAAAGTCTGTTATTTGATGTACACTGGAACTGAATGGACAAATGAATGACCAGATGTATGACCACATTTTACTTTTGTTCTCATTACTTTTCCAGAAGAAAATTAATTCCCAAGTGAGTTTCTCTCTATAATTTGGTAGGTTGTAACTTTAACTAGGTCATACTTACTAAGCATATTTTAAATAATTTGAACATCATAAGCTTGCCATCTCTATTAATAGATGCTTACAAACACTTTATGGAATGTTTCTTACTTTCTCTTTGTTGTCCATATTTATGAACTATTTTTTTTAAAACAGAACCAAAAATAAGGTTGTCATTTTAAAAATGGTGCCCTTCTAGAAGCCCAACAAGCAGCTGAAAGAGTTACATGCAGATACTAGCACCCAGCCTGGGTCCCCTCTGGTTGAATTAGGGAAGAGATGGAAGAAACTGAGGAGGAGGGCGACCCTATAAGGAAGACCAGCAGTCTCAACTGACCTGGACCCCCGAGATATCTCAGACACTGAGCCATCAGCCAGGCAGCATACATCAGCTGATATGAGGCCCCTGGCACATATACAGCAGAGGACTGCCTGGTTTGGCCTCAGTGAGAAAAGATGCACCTAACCCTCAAGACTTGAGGCCCCAGGGAATGGGGAGGTCTGATGGGGTGGGTGGTGGGTGGGAACATCCACTTGGAGATGAGGTGGGGAGGAGTGTAGGAACTCTCAGATGGCAGACCAGGAGGGATGAAGACTCGACTGAAAATGTATTAATAATAAATAAATAAATAAATAAATAAATAAATAAATAAATATTTTAAAAGTACTTTTTTGAGGTTTACAAGACTTAGTGTTTAGAAATTTACAAATCAAGAAAATACCTTTCAGAATAATGGTGAAGACATTGTGCTATAGTGATACAATAGCACACAATGACAGAGTGGAAGAATTATATCATGTTTTGCTACAAAAATCCAACTTATGCTATTAAAAATATCTTTTATGACATATATTTTGTTTTGGGAGAAGTCCAATATTAAATCAATAGTCACTTCTACTTAGGACCTGGTGTCTGTATCATGCCTGAGGCATTTGCCAGAAGTCATAAAGAGGTAACAGTTCTCATACAAACTGGAAGACTTTGCATATCCAAAGCAAAATATATTCTACATTTTAGATGGATGACAAGTTAAAGTAGGCATATGATTCTTCTTTCATATGAAGAGAATGTGTCTCAATGTACAAGTCATGTCATCATTTACTGACAAAAATTATCACATTTAACAAGGCTATGGACCTTTGTGTATACACTTTAAAACTTTCCCTGGTGACTCCAACTAATGAAATAAACTCTTAAGTATTATTCTTATAACTAATGATACTGCTATGCAAATACATTAGTATGTAACCTATGTCATATTTATAGAGTGACTATGTTTTCTCATTGAGGAAATCATCTCATATACTGAGGGATTAGAAAGTTATGTTCATAAATTGTGTGTGTGTGTGTGTGTGTGTGTGTGTGTGTGTGTGTGCCAGAACTCTAGCAAGGAACTAAAACTTGCATAAGAAACCAACCTGCTCCATATTTTAGACAGTATCCTGATCAAAGCTGAGTTAAACTATATTAACACTTAAGCATTGGTAGCATTCAAGTGATTTTCTAGAATTTTGATGGTTATCTTTAAGTCCTGATATATATTTTCTTCCTATGCTTCCTTATCTGTGATAGAAAAAATATTTTATTCACTACCCAAGATTCAACGGAATGGAACCCAACACAAAAGAACACTGAATAACTCATAAAATTTCTTTACATAAAAATTATTTTCCCTGAAAACTCTCAAGGTAAGAAAAATAATTTCCATCAAGTTGATATTTAAAATCTTGAAAAATTAAGTAATAATGTATATTTTATTTTACAATAATTTATAAATCTCTTACAGTTCTTAGAACACAAGAGAGGGAAAATATTTAGCATTTATTCCCATTGTTTGTTATGGTTAATACTTTATGATATAAATTATAAAATAAAGAAGTTTAGTAATATTTATTGTGATGACATTAAACACAGAAGAAAATGATACAAACTCTGCTGGCTTCCTAAATGTTTATAACATAAATGTGTGTGTATAGGATGTATGTATTTTGTTAAGTAAAAGCAACTAGACACAGAAAGACAAATGTTGTGAACATGTATATGTGTACTATGTTTATAATAAGCAATCTTGTAAACATTTAATGTAAGCCTATGTGTATATGTGGGTGTTTGTGTGCTATGCGTATGACAATAAATCTTGTTGTAAACTTAATCTGACCCAGGATCACCTATGATTTTTTTTTCTCAAAAGACTACATAAAGGCAGAAGAACCTCCCCTAGACAGAGAATAAATTCTGAAAATCTAGTAAATATTGTTGGTTTGTATACGTGCTTTCCTTCCTTGCTGGTGAGTACATGTACACTACTGCTGCTGTCATGAATATTCTTTCCTGGCATCCGAATTCTGTTTCTACAGCCACTGAATGTAGACTAAAGACCAATGGCTCTCCAGAAAATCTCCAGACCTTCAGCATCATACTGGAATGACTGAAGCATTCAATCTCATGGACTGAACATCTACTAGGTTCTCAACTACTCTTGCATACAGACAGGTATTGTTGAGCTATCCATGCTGTGTTGTGTAAATTAACAACCACTTTTAATATTTTTATGAGCTCTGTTCCTAGCAATAATGCTTATTAACAAATATATAAAAGCTCCTCTTATTTTGTGAGAGCATGTCTTAAATTATATATATATATTTTTTTTTTAGTGAAGGAATCTAAACACAGAAAGACACACTGTATGATATCAGTTATATATAAAATTAAAAATCAGCCTTATTTAAAGCTTCCTGTATATTAGGTTTGCATACTGCCCCCCTCCAAATAGCACATATCTCTTTCTTTATTTCCCCCTTCATCCTCTTATTCTGCACTCTCACTTGATCTTCCTATTACAGTTCCACAATCAATTTCCTTCTACTCTATTTTTCTTTGCTATGGAGATCTGTCTGTGCCCCTTCTCCCTGATTCTGTACCTAACTTTTGTGATTCTATGAATTGTCACTTGGTTATCATTGACTTAAATTATAATATCTACATATAAGTGAATACATACCACACTTGGATTTCTGGTTTTGGATTATCTCACTTAGGATCATTTTTTCATCCACTTACCTGTGAAATTCATGATTTATTTATTTTTAAATAGCTGAGTAATATTCCTTTGGTAAATGCACTGTAGTTTCTTTATCCTTTCATCATTTGCAGGATGTTTAAATTGTTTCCAATTCCTGGTTATTATGAGTACAACAGCAATAAGCAGGATTGAGCAAATGTCTTTGTGGTACAATGAAGCATCCTTTGGGTATTTGCCATTTAAGGTACATTATAGAAAAAGAATAGAGAAGAAGCTTCCTAAAATATACATATATGAAGGTAGTGTAAAGAAAAATGACAAATAATGGGGGAGACAGAGTTCCAACTGGATGTTTCTTGTCACCAAATCAAGATTATAGTACCAGAATTGGGACACACCTAGTTGAGTTGTTGAATAATGAGGTCCCATAAAAATTCTCCCCCAAAGCAGGTGATTGTCTATATAGGTTGCAACTATATAGAAACTGTAGGTTGCTTTCTGAAAACTGATGGTAATGCCCTATTGCTGAAGACAACACCTATATAACTTATTCAACACAGAGTATTTCAGCTGGTGCCTACCTAAAGTCTGCACTCCTATGGGCTAATGTTCTTGTTACCAGAAGTTATTCTTCATGCTATAAAATGAGAAACATAAACATCAACTTAACCACAAACACTTTGTTTGAAAATTATCTCTTTTTGACTTTAAAATATGCTAGTTCAATGGTGTTGTGAAGCCTGTGGGAGTAACTACCAATATCTAACTTACCTTAAGGAACATTCCATAAGAAATAACTCATATCTGAAGTGATTGGGGTGACCAAGAACCAAAGACTAGATAGCGCAGACACCTAAAACACAAATAGTATTTATCTACTAAAGGAAGATAGCAATAACATGACTCCTAATGACATTCTGTTATACTCATAGATCATAACCTTGATCAGCCATCATCAGAGAAGGTTCTTTCTACAGTAGAAAAATACAGAGATTCACTGGAGAGGAATTTTAATTAATTAACATGGCTGCTCTGGCTAGAATACAGACATACATTTAGTATACATCTTTAATCTCAAGCAATGTAAAAAATATTTTTGAAAAAATATGTATGAAAGTAATTTCTAATTGAGGGGCAGATATATAGAGACAAATCAGAGAATAAATTGACAGAATGTGTTAGAGATAAGATATGCTCAACACTCATGAGAACAGCATAGAAAAGAAAGTCTAATGAAATGAAGTACAAGGATAGAGAGGAAGTCAGTTCAGTTTGGTGGAGTTCTGTTGGGATAAGTTAGTCAGTTATGTTCAGTCTGTCATTGCAGGAGGCAGTACAGTGGAGTTGAGTTTAGTTTCATTCAGTTAATACAGCAGAGGCAGTTGAAAGCAGAGAATAAGAAGGAGCCAGAACACTAAAACAAGTTGCCAGAATTAGTTTGAAGCAAGGCAAAGAAATTCAGTGAGAAGCTGACAGAAGCCAGATTGAAATCAGTCAGCTTGGGGAGGAGTTTGAGCCAGAATAACTGGGTTGAACATGCCAGCCAGAGTTCAGAAAGAGCTTTCTAGCTTTTTCTAGCTTTCTAGGATGAGTGTGGTGGTTTGAATATGCTTGGCCCAGGAAGTGGCACTATTGGGAGGTGTGACATTGTTGGAGTAGATGGGTCCTACTTGGAGGAAGTGTATAACTGTGGGGGTAGGCTTTGAAACCTCCCTCCTAGCTATCTGGAGGCCAGTTTTCTCTTGGCAGCCTTCGGATCAAGATGTAGAACTCTCAGCTCCTCCCTTGACATAACTGATAGTGGACTGAACTTCTGAACCTGTACGTCTGCCCCAATTAAATGTATTTTATAAGAGTTACCTTGGTCATGGTGTCTCTTCACAGCAATGGAAGCAATGGAAGCTAAGGCAGTGAGCTTGTTCAGGAATAAGCCTCCAACACAATAATTACATCTGAAGAATAATAGTTACTGTTACAACTCACTACCATACAATATACAGAGATTGAGAGTCCTTGGAACATTCTGCCCTAAATGTTTTTATCAAATTCCTCAACTCAGGGATCAGAGAACTCTGAAGAAGAGGAGACTGAAGGTATATAAGTGCCAGAGGAGATGGAGGATAGCAAGGAAACATATGATTTCATAAATGTAGCAGATTGTCAGGTTATGTGAACTCAGAGTCTTAGGCAGAGTGCACATGGGTCTTCACCAGTTGCGGTCCTAGAGCTAAAAGGAGAAGGAGACACATGCCTCCATTCCTAACCCAGAAATTATCTCCAATCCATAACTGCTTGCAAATGAACAATTAGTTTTGTCCAAGGGAATATCATCGGGCAAACAAATTAGTCTTAAGAATAGACCATATGCCCAGAAGTAGATGGCCAACAGAAAAATACATTCAGTTCCCTCTTTGGAAGTCCTCATCTCATAATGTTGTATTATAGCTTTTATTTTTAATGTTAACTTATTTAACTTTTATTTTCATATTTTTTCATTTCCCACCTACAGGTACTTCACACAAGTATGGTTTCTTTTATTGTGTGTTCACGAGAATCCTAAGTGTACAAATGAGTCAATCTTTGCATGGTTTCTGTTTAATTTTTTGTTTCTGTTCTTGAGCTCTTTTTTTCTGTTCATTTCTTCTGTCTTATTCTGATGCATTTTTTTTTGTTTTTATCTATTTTAATATTATATCTTAGAAACCTGGTGGGTCCAAATGGAAGGGAGGTCAGGAGGAACTATGGGTAGTAGAGGGAGGGGAAACTATAGTAAGAACATATTATATTAAAATTATTTTCAGTAAAAGAATACAAAATCTGACTCATAAAAATAGATATTATAAAGGGAGGTTCTATAGGAAAAATAAAAGAGGGAGCTTTGAGAAAGGCAAAGTCTTGATCAAAAAGGCACTGACTTGAAATAAACTGGAGAAATGTACTTTGGCATTGCTGAACCATGTGGTTAACATATTTGACAATGATTTCTATTTCAAATGGCATAACATAATCCTTGAAGTTATTACTACAAAAATGATAAATTGATAAGATGATAGATATTATCTCAATTCAATCTTTCTATAATTTTATAAAGATTAAGGCAAGACATTGAATTCCATAAACAATTATTTGTCAACTAAAAGTACAGAATGCTCATCACAACAGCTATAATAGAAATGTATACCCCGACTCCTGCCAGGGAACAATGTAGGCTGACTGCAGATCTTTAACTCTCCCACTTTCTGTCAGATTCAATTCCCCAGGCCAATGCTCAGATCTTCAGCAGAAAACCTGAGTCAGCATCCCACAACCCCATCTCTAGCATATCCCATAGATCTTTTCTTCATAACATCTCTCCCACTTGTTAATTTATTCCAGTTCCCAACTAACCCATGGCCATTCCTGCCAGAGAAACAGGAATGCAGACTGTAGATTTTCACTTCTGCTCTTCCAGATTCAATCCCCTAGTCACATTCCCAGTTATGTAGCAGATCACCTGCTGTGGTCTCCCTTTCCTCTCTGTTACCATTCCCAGTGAATCAGAAAGCCATTTTCCTCCAACTTTCCTTCCCTTGACATACCACTAGCTCAGCCTCCAAAACCAGAAGGGGTCCCTTGGATACACACCAGGAGAGCAGGCCAGGGAAACTGGTACTCTAACTGAAGACTTCTGTCTCTCCTCTCCTCCAAATCCAATCAATCAACCATCCAATCAATCAACCGCATCCCTAGATCTACAACATAACATCTGCTGCAGCCTTCCACCTCCCAACCCACAAACATCTATGGAACCCACAGACCATCCTATCTTAATCTCCCTACCCTGATTCCTCCAGTATTTTGATTGAGTTGCATTCAATTGAGGAGCTGTTGGAAAACGTGGTCCCATGGAAACCCCAAACCTAGGCAGTTGTTAAGACAACGGGTTGTTCTCTGAAAACTGACGGTGGGGGGAAGGAGGAGGGAGAGACATTATCAAAGACAAAACCCACACAACATAGAGTTGTTGAGCTGGTGCCTACTTAGGACCTTCATTCCAATATTTTAGTGTTTTTGTTGCTGATAGATATTTTTCAGGCTACCAAAACCCACCAACCTAGCCACAAAACCTTTGACCCACAATCGAAAGGGCTAACTAATGTCTGATTTGACTTAATGCCCATCCCATGAGAAAGAACCTATATATAACACTTCTTGGGTGACCAAAAATCAAAAACTAGATAGCCCAGAGACTGTGGGGCTGCTGGGTGTAGGGGAAAGAGGGAGGGGGGGGGCCCACATACAGCCAAAGTTCCTGTGCTTTGGGCAGTTGGACGCAGGAGGACTGCTGGATTCTTTCCACTTGGCCCCAGGGTGGGCATCTAGCTATGTGAAGCCATAGACGTGGGGGGAGGGAGGGGGGTATGGTGGTGGTGTGTACAAGGGGTAGCCCCTGGTACTAGGTTCTCAGTCTCCAGCATCCCATGCTGAATATGGCAGAGGAGCTGAGAACAGAATAGGGGACACAGGGGCAACACTCTCGGGCCCCCAGAGAGGTACAGGAAGAGAGAGCAGGGGGAGAGAGGTTCCCACACAGGCGAGAGTCCTTAGTCTGGGCCTGAAATGGAGAACAGAAAGACCTTCTGACAGGAGATTAGGCATGGCTCATTAGGAGAAAGCCTAATCCATTGTCCAAGCACAGCAGGCTTTGATGAACAGAGACAGTCTATGGTTTTAGTGCTTTATTGTAGAAAGGCAGGGGGGAAAAGAAAAGGTAGAAAGAGAGAGAGAGAGAGAGAGAGAGAGAGAGAGAGACGGGCCATGGCCAAGAGGAGAGAAGGGGGAAAAGGAGAGAGAGAAGAAAGGCTAGAGAGTAAGAAAGCTTAGAGAGAGGAAGAGAGAGAGAGAGAGAGAGAGAGAGAGAGAGAGAGAGAAAGGAAAATAAAAGCATAAGAGAGCAAGGAGAGAGAGAGAGAGCAAGGTGGGGCCAAGAAGCACCTCTTATAGTGGACTTGTTATCTTGTTCTTGCTAGGTAACTGGGAGGAGTGTAGCCTGAAGGTTAGAAGCTTGGGGTATTGTCTACATGACTACTAGCCACCTGCTTCTTTTGTGCAGGCTGTGGGGGGCAGTAACTTCGACAGGAGCCAGGAATCCAGGAGACATGAGGGAACACCTGACTTCCCATGTAGATGGGAATTACCACCACTGGGCTTCTACCTCAGCTCTACTGGAGACCAGACTGTCTGTGCATAGCCCATTCCCCCACAAGAGACCTATTGTAAAACCCAATATTACTAGCCTATAAAACAAAAGGTATTAATAAAACGACTCCTAATGATATTCTACTATACACAAAGATTAGCACTTTATTCAATCATCATCAGAGAAGATTCCTTGTGTAGCAGATAGGAACAGATACAGAAACCCACAGCCAGACATTACAAGGAGCGAGTGCTTGCAAGGCACAGCTCTAAATGGTATATATGTCTCCATCAAATTCCTCCACTTGGAGTTCAGAGAAGCCTAAGGAAGAGGAGGTGGAAATACTGTAATAGCCAGAGTAGATAGAGGACATCAGGATAATAAGAACCTCTGAATCAACAATGCAAGGCATATATGAACTAACAGAGACAGAGGCAGCAAGCACAAGTTTGCACAAGTTTGTACAAGATCCTCTGGTATATGTTACTGCTTTCACTTTAGCATTACTATGAGACTCCAGTATTTGAGAATGAGAGACCTTTGACCCTTGTGCCTTATTTTGGGACTCTCTTTTTCCCAATGAGTTGTCTTGTCCAGGCTCAATATGATGGTTTTTGCTTTATCTTACTATATTTTATTTTTCACGTTTTTAATGTTTGGTTGTTATCTGTTAGAAACCTATTTTTTTTTCTAATGAGAGACAGAAAAAAGAGTAGGTCTGGATTGGTCAAGAGGTGGGGGGAACTGGGAGACCAGGGAAGGGAAATTGTATTGTTATAATTTTTGAGAAAATAATCCATTTTCTATAAAGGGGAACATGTGGACCTTTCATTCACTTCAAATAAATTAATCTATAATGTCCATGATATCAAATATGAATTAGTTAAATTTACGTAATATATGAGATTGGAACACAACGATTTAAATATTAATGACATGAAAGTTAATCATTTTAGGGTTGTATTCCTAAGAGATTCATTTAATAATCATCAAAGCATTTTCCCATTGACACCTCCATTTCTTATCTCCTTATCACTTAAATACATCTATTATCTGTATTAGTATTATTAGAGATGAATGATGTCATTGCTGCACAACTTTTGGTGAGGTGTCCCAGCAATTTAATTGTCAAAAGTTTCAAATGACTGGAAGGTGCATGCATGTTGGCTTAGGAATAAATTTATCATGGAGAAATGAAGCTACATGTTACTGTCAAAACTGTTATTACCAGCAATCAGTATGGTGATTCATGTTACATCCTGAGATTGCCAGAATTTAATATTGTTTCCTTTAATCATAAGCATACAAAATTCAGTAACCAAAACTTCTAAGAACAGTAGGAAAATATAAACACACCTCTCCAAGTGACGTCAGCTTTATGGGATTGTGTCCTGTACAGGAAAGGATGTCATAAATATATACAGAACCATCAAACAGTCATGTTGAAAGTTAATTTCATGTCAGCATGATTTTTTGCTAAGTACACAAATATAGATACTATGTATAATTAGGACATGAAGCTAGCTATAATCAAGATTTCCTTCCAAGAAATCAGAACAGTCAAGAAAAATATTCAAACACAAAGATAAGCTCACATTTTAGCTTCTATATTCCCAACATTTATGACAGATCTTAAGATGAGACCTGTCCAAGGCAATACACATTTTGAGCCAATGATAATTGTTATGGTGTCTCAGAAAACATCACGCACATTTTGACTGTAAGCCAAGATTTATAAGCTTATTTTAGGTATTTATAATATTTACTTACAATTACAAACTTGAAGGTTTCTCTTATCATCTACATAGCAACAGAACTATAATGACCTTTATTTAGACTACCAAAACTGTTACGCCAAAATCACAGTTGTTTTGGATAAAACATTTACAGTTGGCAAAAGATCAAAATCAACACCTTTAATAGAGCCCAGAATCTGATTGGTAACTGATCTGGATATAATTCACAGGTGTTACATGTTCTGGGCATTTGGCCCTTCCATCTGTTATACATTATTCTGATTTTGAATAGGTAGCGTTTTCAGTCAGCTCATGCTAATCCAATATTCAAAATTGTATAGTGGGATCCCAGGACAAAATTATCTGACATAAATGAACATGACAAATATGTCCAGGGAGTACATGATTACATGAATATCTGTGCAAATCACTGGGGCAGAAATTGTCTTAAGATACAATTGTTTTCACAATTGAAACACTCAAAAGTATTATGTAAGTAATACAGCTTGCAGTCATGTCTAATAGACTCTTACATTGGTATATACATTATGGAAAAGCTAGTCTATGCTTCTGAAATACTAATTTATACTATGACTGACCCCAAACTGAAATAAAAAATTTAAATTTCATGTTTAAGTACAGGAAAGTAAGATATCATCAACAAATCATTAGGTGATTAGATATTCTAATGTGATTCTACACAATGGAAAATTCATGCTTATATAATATATATTAAATAAAAATAGTTATTTGTGTATCAAAATTATGAAACTCATGTTACACTTTGACAGAGATGGAATCATTATATAATGATATAGTTTAGAAATTGCATATGCTACTTAATTATTCTCTAACATGTCATTGTAATTTATCTCTGCCTATCTCTGTATATCCTTAGCAAATATTTTATATCAAAATGGTAATTTTTTCCATTCCTTTTGATTTATGAAGAAAGTCATTACATTTGATGAGGGGTTTGTTATATAACTATATAAAAATACATATGCTACTTATGTATTCTTTTTTTTATTACGTATTTTCCTCAATTACATTACTAATGCTATCCCAAAAGTCCCCCACACCCTCCCCCCCACTCCCCTACCCACCCATTCCCATTTTTTGGCCCTGGCATTCCCCTGTACTGGGGCATATAAAATTTGCCTGTCCAATGGGCATCTCTTTCCAGTGATGGCCGACTAGGCCATCTTTTGATACATATGCAGCTAGAGTCAAGAGCTCCGGGGTACTGGTTAGTTCATAATGTTGAACCTACAGGGTTGAAGATCTCTTTAGCTCCTTGGATACTTTCTCTAGCTCCTCCATTGGGGGCCAGTGATCCATCCAATAGTTGACTGTGAGCATCCACTTCTGTTTTTGCTAGGCCCCAGCCTAGTCTCACAAGAGACATCTATATCATGGTCCTTGCAACAAACGCTTGCTAGTGTATGCAATGGTGTCATCATTTGGAGGCTAACTATGGGATGGATCCCTGGATATGGCATTCTCTAGGTGGTCCATCCTTTTGTCTCAGCTCCAAACTTTGTCTCTGTAACTCCTTCCATGGGTGATTGTTTCCAATTCTAAGAAGGGGCAAAGTGTCCACACTTTGGTCTTCATTCTTCTTCAGTTTCATGCGATTTGCAAATTGTACATTATATCTCGCTATACTAAGTTTCTGGGCTAATATCCATTCATCAGTGGGTACATATCATTTGAGTTCTTTTGTGATTGTGTTACCTCACTCAGGATGATGCTCTCCAGGTCCAACCATTTGCCTAGGAATTTCATAAATTCATTGTTTTTAATAGCTGAGTAGTACTCCATTGTGTAAATGTACCACATATTTTGTATCCATTCCTCTGTTGAGGGGCATCTGGGTTCTTTCCAGCTTCTGGCTATTATAAATAAGGCTGCTATGAACATAGTGGAGCATGTGTCCTTCTTACCGGTTGGGACATCTTCTGGATATATGCCCAGGAGAGGTATTGTTGGATCCTCCGGTAGTACTATGTCCAATTTTCTGAGGAACTGCCAGACTGATTTCCAGAGTGGTTGTACAAGCTTGCAATCCCACCAACAATGGAGGAGTGTTCCTCTTTCTCCACATCCTCACCAGCATCTGCTGTCACCTGAATTTTTGATCTTAGCCATTCTGACTGGTGTGAGGTGGAATCTCAGGGTTGTTTTGATTTGCATTTCTCTGATGATTAAGGATGTTGAACATTTTTTCAGTTGCTTCTCAGCCATTCGGTATTCCTCAGGTAAGAATTCTTTGTTTAGCTCTGAGCCCCATCTTTTAATGGGGTTATTTGATTTTCTGGAGTCCACCCTCATGAGTTCTTTATATATATTGGATATTAGTCCCCTATCTGATTTAAGATAGGTAAAGATCCTTTCCCAATCTGTTGGTGGCCTTTTTGTCTTATTGATGGTGTCTTTTGCCTTGCAGAAGCTTTGCAGTTTCATGAGGTCCCATTTGTCAATTCTCGATCTTACAGCACAAGCCATTGCTGTTCCATTCAGGAATTTTTCCCCTGTGCCCATATCTTCAAGGCTTTTCCCCACTTTCTCCTCTATAAGTTTCAGTGTCTCTGGTTTTATGTGAAGTTCCTTGATCGACTTAGATTTGACCTTAGTACAAGGAGATAAGTATGGATCGATTCGCATTCTTCTACATGATAACAACCAGTTGTGCCAGCACCAATTGTTGAAAATGCTGTCTTTCTTCCACTGGATGGTTTTAGCTTCCTTGTCGAAGATCAAGTGACCATAGGTGTGTGGGTTCATTTCTGGGTCTTCAATTCTATTCCATTGGTCAACTTGTCTGTCATTATACCAGTACCATGCAGTTTTTATCACAATTGCTCTGTAGTAAAGCTTTAGGTCAGGCATAACTTCAAATCTCTGAAGAAAGAAATTAAAGAAGATCTCAGAAGATGGAAAGATCTCCCATGCTCATGGATTGGCAGGATCAACATTGTAAAAATGGCTATCTTGCCAAAAGCAATCTACAGATTCAATGCAATCCCCCATCAAAATTCCAACTCAATTCTTCAACGAATTAGAAAGAGCAATCTGCAAATTCATCTGGAATAACAAAAAAACCTAGGATAGCAAAAACTCTTCTCAAGGATAAAAGAACCTCTGGTGGAATCACCATGCCTGACCTAAAGCTTTACTTATGTATTCTTTAACATGTCGTAGCAATTTTACCTTTCTCTATGTCTATATATAATAACATGTTTGCATGTTAAATTATTAATAAATCTCTTAGTGGAACCAGTGTCACTTATTTAAGTAAAGTTTGAAATTCAATTTGAAGGTAGTATTTCATAAGCATTCTAGGTAGAATTACCATACTTGGCTACTTGGGATACACTTTTTGATACCAGAAATAAGAAGAAAACATGTTAAAGAAGATGGCCTAATTGGACACTTCATGGAATATATTTTTAAAGCACCTTTATGGTTCTAAACCTACATGATTGTCATACTAAAAAGTGCAAACCTAAAGATGAAATTTAATATTCTATCCTGCCTGTTATTCATAACTAACATTCTAAGGAGTAGAACAGTAAGTTGGACCACTACTGTGTTTAAAATGTACATACTGGTGAAAATTCAGGTGTCTGTTGTTGAGAGTGATGATGTGGACATGCTGGTTGGTGAGATAGACTGGCACCAGGGAGTCAAACTTCTTCACTTGGAAACTATCTTGATTAGACACAGCCCAGAGACCAAGACTCTGAATAAGAAATATTTCTGACAGCAAATTGAAAGCAATTTGTTCCAAGACATGTGTCAAATCAAGCATTTAGGGTGGTCAGTCCCACCAATATTGACTCTGTCATCATTCGGAAGGAATGAGAGATGAGGCTACAGCCCTGCCAGGTTTTCCACATGGAATCCTGTTCCACTGTAGTCACAGCTTGAAGACTTCTATGAAGGATCCCAAATGCAGGTTTACCAAGATAACCCGGTGGGAGTGGTTAAGAATAAATAGCTCAAGTCCTGTCACCACTGGCTAGTCTTATTGTGGCTTTCCATTTTCATTCTGAATTCTATGACCATTTTGAATACATTGGCTTTCTGAAAAAAAAATATGCACACTGTGAGGGAAAAGGTGATTGCTGATTTTAAGCCTCACTTCTGATGGGGCTACCATGCCATTCCCAGTGTAACACCTGTGCAACCTTGAATTGATCAAGCAAGATTTTTATTCTCCACATCAGGGAAAGAAGAATAAATAAAGGAAGAAAGAAAGAATGAATGAATGAATGAAGAAAGAAAGAAAGAAAGAAAGAGAACGAGAGAGAGAAAGAGAAAGAAAGAGAGAGAAAGAGAAAGTGAAAGAGGAGAAGGAGAAAGAGAAAGAGAAAGAGAAAGAGGAAGAGGAAGAGGAAGAGGAAGAGGAAGAGGAAGAGGAAGAGGAAGAGAAAGAGAAAGAGAAAGAGAAAGCAAGCAAAGAATTATTTCAATGCGAAAATACTTAAGGGAATTGCAAACTGTGACCAAAATTTCCTACAGGCTGGTAAAAATGATGGTTCAAGATAGGACATCTCAAGTCTTTATGTTGCCTCTTCTACACAGTGAGTGTTTACATATGCTGAGCTCTGTTCCACAACTGAAGAGATGCCTCAGGAAGCACTGGAGCCAATGAAGATGCTCCCATGCCCCTGTCTGTTCTGTATTGTTCATGAACACTGCAGTTTCTGGATTAAAACCCGGAGCTTTACAAATGCTAAGCAAACAAACAAATAAATTTACATACCACAGTCAGGTAGTATACAAAATTTAACAATTAAGGCTTCTAAAATGAAAATTAAATACTCTCATTGTACATGTGCTGGTATGCATGAATATACACATAAATCTGTTGTTGAAGGTATGTATTTGTGTGTGTGTGTATGTGTGTTTAGAGTCTCCTGGATAACTAAGGATTTAATAGCAATTGAGGTAGTAAGACTAAATATAATTTACATATGAGAAAACTAACTGAGAGGGCTCGCACCCCAGAATACATAAGGTCCTTTGGCAGCAGAGATAGACCAACTTCCAGGCAACATAATTAACTGGGGGAAGGGCATAATGGGATGTCTCAACTGCTAGAGGTACATGTTACTAAGCCTTGGGAGGCAAGAAAATCCACAGGATACATAGAGTGGAAGAAAGGAACCAACTCCTCCAAGTTGTCTACTGACCTCTACACATGTGCCTATTCACACGCAAGGATATATTCATTCATTGTATTAGGAATGAATAAATAAATAAAGGATGGATGAGCTAAAAGGAAAAATAGGCAAACTAAGAATATTTATTCATCTACTACTATATGTATTTACTCTAAATATACCATAAACCCTAGAGAACATTTTTTAATTTAAGTTATAGCAGTGAAAAGAGCACATTTTAATTGTGAAGAATCTTGCCTTTGTAAATGAGAGCTATATGATGAAGAACTTGTTGGATGGGATGGATGGTCAGGGAAAGCCTGAGTGGGGAACAACCTTTCTGGAAGAGTCAGGAAGGGTGTTCATCTTATACAAAGGGGAAATTTTCAGTGTAGGGGTACTAGTTCAGAAACATGGTGGGCACAGTAGAGAAAAAGCAAACGAAACAATGTACCCAGAAAGTAATCTAGAATGAAAGGTATAGGCAATAAGGTAGAATGGACAGCCAAATCCCATATAAAAGAAGTATGGTATGCAATTTAAAAATTTTTCATGCTGACTGGATGCCAGTGTATCAAATAAACTAGTATATGTTTTAGCAATAATTCTCAGGCTTTTATGTGGATATTATAATACAGAAAGAAAAGTAAATCTTGAAGCACTAATATGTTAGTATGCTACTATGGTTGTCATAAAAAAAGGTGACTTAAAACTTGAATAGTGCTGGGCATGGTGGCACATGCCTTTAATCCCATCACTCGGGAGGCAGAGGCAGGCGGATTTCTGAGTTTGAGGACAGCCTGGTCATCAAAGTGAGTTCCAGGACAGCCAGGGGATCACAGAGAAACCCTGTCTCAAAAAACCAAAATAAATAAATAAATAAATAAATAAATAAATAAAACAAAAAACTTGATTTGTATGAGTTGATACTTAAGATGTATTAGAAAATTGGTTATCAAATTGTGGTCTCTGACCCATCAGCATCAGCATTGACTATACCAACCTAGTCAATAGTCAGCAATCTTTAGTTTCAGCCCTGTAGATGATAGCACTATGTCACAAATTTTGTGAATTATGGCCTAAGACTAAATGTCCCCCAAGTTCTAAATCACTAATCCATGTCCATGCAATATAAGAAGCATATGTGATAGAAATGAAGAAATATGTATACAATGAGAACTTTTGAAGGCACATGTAATAAGAAAGCAGTTAATATACTGAGTATGTGCATTGATTCTCTACCTAAAATCTAAACTTCTTGTTCTAAAATCAGGCAAAACTGGGCTTCATTTGTTCTTCCATAGCATGATACTGAGTACAAGCTTTAATTAAAACTCTCTTTTATGGAAAAGTAGCTGAGTTTAATTATTTCGTTTGTGGCAATGGACAATTACTTTGCAGATTTTCAGAAAAGCTATGTCTTCAGTATTTTAAGATACTTGTTTTTTTTTTTCCCCAATGATGGACACCTACTTTGATAGAAACTGAAAACCCCAAATCAACATTAATTGTCCATAATGAATAGGTTACACAGTCAACAGTGTAAAATTGAAGTGTGAAGAAAAACCTGAATATTTTGAGTAGCTATTTTGGAATGAAAGTATAATAAGTCACAATAGAGATTTGAAAAATGAAAAGAAAACAAAAAAACCGGAATATCAGCCATCAAAAAAAAAATCTAATAGGGAAAGTATTTACACTGGAAATTTCATTTGAAAAGTTATAAAAGAGTATTCATTTCCTGGAGTAAACACTTAAAGGAGATGGTTAAAATGGTTAATGTTAATATAAATAAAATTTATATAGTCTTTTCACAGATACATATGTCTATGCTGATGTGGTTTGGATATGAAGTACCCCTCACAGATACATTTCTGAAGGCTTGGAAATACTACTTTTGAGATTCTGTTAAGGAGCTATTTCTATTTTCAGGTCTTTCTCTGTATCCTCTCATGCTTTGCATCATGATACGCTCTCAAGGCACAATGCAATATTAATAAGATCAGCTACTGAAGCTTTGCTCACACCTGTAATTCCAACATGGGAAAAGCTGAAGCAGGATTCTATAACATGAGTTCCAGGCCAGTCTGATGAGTTTCATCAGCATGAGGTTCTGTCTGGAGCTAAGATGTAAGGATGGACTATCCAGAGACTACCCCACCTGGGGATCCATGCCATAATCAGCCACCAAACCCAGACACTATTTCACAATGCCAGAAAGATTTTGCTGAAGGGACCCTGTTATAGCTGTCTCATATGAGGCTATGCTAGTGCCTGGCAAATACAGAAGTGGATGTTCACAGTCATCTATAAGATGGAATACAGGGCCCACAATGGGAAGCTAGAGAAAGCACCCAAGGAGCTGAAGGGGTTAGCAACCCTATAGGTGGAACAGCAATATGAACTAACCAGTACCCCAGAGGTCGTGTCTCTAGCTGCATATGTAGCAGAAGATGGCCTAGTCAGCCATCACTAGGAAGAGAGGCCCCTTGGTATTGCAAACTTTATATGCCCCAGTACAGTGGAATGAGAGGGCCAAGAAGTGGGAGTGGGTGGGGAGGGGAGCAGGCCGGAGGGAGGGTATAGGGAACATTAGGGATAGCATTTCAAATGTATATAAAGAAAATATCTAATGAAAAATAAATTTAAAAAATACAAACTAAGGAAGGAAGGAATGAAAATCCAAACAAAAACTAAAACCATCCACATGACAGTGAATTACAACCCTTGAAACGATATTCTAAAATTAAAAAAAAAAACTTTTAATGTTTATCTCTATGTGTATTTTTTTACAGAGATTTAAAAGCTAGCATGTATGCACGTTCATCATATACTGAATGTGATATTATACTCTTCATTGGATTTCAAACCATTAGGATTCAGTTATAGCATCAATAAATTAGACAGTGTTAGCACATGGCTGTATATGCTGTATTATTACGTTGGGAATACTGGTGCCTGAAAATGGAGGCCTACTTTCCTTGGAAAGATCAACTAATAGACAGTGTTTAGAATGTAGGATTAGGCTCTTTTTTATTATTAAATTTGTGTAATTTCACAATATGTCCACAGATCAGAACACTTATCGGGCAGGGCAGAACGAGCTGGGCTATAGCCTTAAAAGTCCCAGCCAACTTTATGCATGCTTGGAACAAGAAAAGCTACAAAATCTCTCAAACAGTGCCATATCCTGGAGACCACACATTCAAACACATGAGCCTGTGGGGGATATTTTACATTCAAATCATATAGACTCTAAGTTGAAGGGTAAATTGACACTAATTACTGTGTTTAACCTACTTGTGGCAAATAGTAAGTGAACATTAAAATGTATCCTCTTATATAATATAACCACTTAGATACTATTTTATAGCACAAAAGTTTGAACAACCCCTATAACCACGTATAGTGAATAATAATATAGAACAGTCAATCTTAAATGCCAAGAGAACTAAAAGCACCATATACATTTAAAAATGTACAACAGAAGACTGAAACTTAGTTCTTATTTAGGGAATAGGTCAGATAGGAACAGGACTGATACTCCAATTCAGATGTCCCGTTTTTATTAGCTCTGTGCATTCATTCCCCAGTTCCCATATGCTTTGTTTTAAAGCTTATATCTTGAGCACACTGATTAGTATTCAGGGCACAAGAGTGAGTCTAGCAGTCTAAGAGTGCCTGATAAATTTTATGTCTTCCACCTTCTGGGAATTATCCATTGAGTAATAAAATTTTAGAATGGAAGTCCAATTCCTTTATTCAAAAAAAGGGACAGAGTTTCAAATTTACATTGTACTCCTGGGATCTTCATTGGGTTAGTTTGTGTAGTGAACTTGACTTGAAATTTTCCCTTTCTTTGGTTTCCTATTATCTCTGATGCTGATCTCTCTGCTTTATCACTGATGATAGAAACAGCAGCAAATATAGTATAATTTATATTTGATTTTTAAAAAGAAAGTAGAAATCTCATATAAACATCTATGTTTTTAGAGATAAATAAATTCCACATAGAAGTAGAGATGATAGTTCCACAGAGTGAGAACAGTAATATTATTTCATCAGTCATGCAAGTAATTCTTTTTATTTTTGTCTGTATATTTTCTTCATGTTCACTACTAAGAGCTGTATAATCATTCCTATGATTATCTTTAAAAGATATTTACTTATTTATTCACATGCAAATGTCTGTGTATGCATGCACACATGAGTGCAAGGTCTTGGGAGGCTGGAAGAGAGCATCTAGTTCCATGGAAGTAGTTACAGGAGTTGTTAGACACCTGATATAGCTGCCGGGAACTACATTTCAGTTCTCTTCAAGAGAAGCAAGTACTGATCCAATTCTATAGCCCAATTTTTCTATGATTCTGGATAATTTTCTTGATTCCCAAACTTAAAGGCATTCTATTTTCCCTTTTTAGGCATCTGCATGCATCCTGTCCGCATAAAATAACTTTGCAAATAATTTTTTCTATAGATACCCTTTCTTTTTCCTAGTAAAAAATGTTTCCTCAATGTAAAGATAGCTTATAAAAACTGTATTTCTGGAAATCTGAGCTATAATTCTTTTTCATAGTTGAACTATTTCATTAACATTTAGAATTAAATTGAAAAATAAATATTAAATTTAAGATTTTCTTAGGTTCTTCTTTTATATTTACTTCAGTTCTTTTTTTTAATAGGAAAGTGAGTGTCTCCAAATATTCCCACTACCATGTATTTTGACCTCATACACAATGGCACCATTGATGTCCCTCTGTATGGAGGAGAGGGCGTAGATACAAATGAGAGAATTCCACTGTTCTTTGTAACATTATAGAACAATATAATTTTGTTTTGCTTCTAGCTCCAACACTTATTAAAAATAACTGAACAATAAGCCAAGCTGGATGTACTTTCTATTAGTCTGTACTATACTAGAAATGTTCTCATTATCTGCAAGATCTCTAAAAAATTTCTCAGTATGTTCAGTGATAAATTTTGAGAAAAATCCCATTTTGTTGTACCTGGATGACAGGTTGTGTCACTATTAAAGTGACTTCTTACTAGTGTCAGTACCACACTTTTGTAAATTATGCCACTTGTAGACTGTAATCTAATTTATTTTGAATAGAAAATAGTTCTTTAATTACTTTGTTAAGTTCCAGGACAAGAAATGTAGCCATTTAAAATCATGCTTGGAATCGATTTCATTTAACACTTCTCTGGTTGCCCTGCTATATTATATTTATGTGAGGAAATGCTCATGGCATCTATAAATTCAAGAAGTTACATTTAAAAACCATGTGTATCTCTCTCTATTACAAGGCACACGTAGGTGAATTTGAAATCATTAGTTTTACTCTTTTGAAAACATTCAGGGAAATATAGAATGCCAAGGATTAACCCTAAAGACCCTTACTGTGTTTTCATATAATTTCATGATAAAATACAGTGTAATATTCATATTCATCTTGGTATAAATATAATATATATAAAATATTCTCTAGAACAAGACAGTATTATTGTTTCCACTCATGAGTACTCATCAGAGAAAATTTCATGAGACCCCATGTGTATAGATCTATAAAATTCAAATGTGACTGATAATTTAAAAAAAGCTCTCTGGTATACAAATAATTTATGATTTATTAAAGAAGAGAGAAAATTTGTAGACTGCTGAGATGGATTGTTTTTATTTTTTATGTTTAATACTCCCTGAATATTTGATATTGAGTGATATGGGACACTATCACAATTTTCAGCTGTATCAATATTTCGAACTAATAATTGCCAATCATAAGAATACCGGTTTCCATAAACATATAGTACAAAATGACAAGTTTGTTTGTACCATTTCAGAAATTGTAGGAAATTATGCCCTAATTCCAAGCCACTTTCAGCTGTGTAGAAACTCCTGTCAGTTATCTTCAGGAATATTTTAAATCACATTCTCAGAGATAGGGCTTTTAAATATACATAATAGAAAATAATGGAAAAATATTACAAACCTTTATTTCCCATAATCAAACCATTATGTTTCTATAAAGTCATATACCTCTGTGTGTACAAACAAAACAAAACAAAACACTGTAGTTCATGGTGTACAATAGTTTCAACAGATATTGTAACTAAAGGAAGGTACTTATAACCCCCATTCCTTTGTGATCTTTCTCCCAGCTATTTATTACCATTTAATGTACCCTAAACATATTTTATTTATTTTATGTTCTTTAGTGTTAAATAGGTCAAAAACTCAACGCAACAGAAGCACATTGTTTACTCTTGCATTTCTAGTGACTTAGGCTACATCTAACACACAATGGATGGATATTTTTCACAGTGTGCCACCAATGGAGGTTATATAAATGCTTAATCTTCAGTTATGCTTCTTACCTGTGGTGATTTGAGTAAGGATGATCCCTTTAGGTTCATATATGTGAATGTTTGGTTCCCTGTGAGTGGAACTGTTTTGTGTAGAGGGATTTTAATCTAGCAATATGGCTGCTCTAGCAAGGGATCACATACAGACTTAGGTCCATATGATCAGGCTAGAATGCAGATACACCACACACATTTAATCTCACTAGCTGAAATACGGACATACCCTTAGTATACACATTTAATCCACTTGGCTGAAATTTTTTTTTTCAAATTCTTACATGTTAAAATTTTAATCCTTTTAAAATATCCAATCTCTTTTAAAATCTGAAGTATCTTTACAATTAAAAGTCTCTTAACTGTGGGCTCCACTAAAATACTTTCTTCCTTCAAGAGGGAAAAATATCAGGATACAGTCACAATCAAAAGCAAAATCAGACTCCAACTGTCCAATGTCTGGGATCCACTCACGATTTTCTGGATTCCTCCAAGGGCTTGGGTCACTTCTCTAGCCCTGCCCTTTGTAGTACACACATTGTCTTCTAGGCTCCAGCTGCCTGTACTCCCCTGCTGTTGATGTTCTTGGTGGTCATCTCATGGTACTGGCATCTCCAAAACACTGCTGTCATCCACTGTAACTAGGCTTCAACAACAGCCTCTCATAGGCTCTCTTCATAAAGCCAAGCCTCAACTCCTTTGCATGACCCCTTCAGTCCTGGGCCATCAATTGCAACTGAGGCTGCACCTTCACCAATTGCCTTCCATGGTCTCTCACAGTGCTGAGACTCAGCTGCTTTGCGTGACACCTTCATGCCTTCAAAACCAGTACCTTTGGGTGACTCTTACACATTACCAAGTCCTGCTGCTGCACAAGGTATAACACTGACTATCTCTGGAACACAGCTTCTGTGCCCTCAGAAAATACTTCCCAGAAGATTTCACCTCAATGATGCTGGTCACTTTTTGTTTGTTTTTTGTTTGTTTGTTTGTTTGTTTTTGTACTTTTGTGTGTTGTTGTTTGTTTGTTTGTTTTGTTCTGGTTTTGGTCTTTTTTGGGGGGGTCTTGTTTCTTTTTTTTAATTAGGTATTTTCTTCATTTACATTAGCAATGCTATCCCAAAAGTCCCCCCATACCCTTCCCACCCACTCCCCTACCCATCCACTCCTACTTCTTGGCCCTGGTGTTCACCTGTACTGAGGCATATAAAGTTTGCAAGACTGATGGGCCTCTCTTTCCAATGATGGCCGACTAGGCCATCTTCTGATACATATGCAGCTAGAAAAACAAGCTCTGCAGGGGGGGGTACTGATTAGTTCATATTGTTGTTCCACCTATAGGGTTGCAGACCCCTTTAGCTCCTTGGATACATTCTCTAGCTCCTCCATTGGGGGGGGGGGGGCTCTGTGATCCATCCAATAGCTGACTGTGAGCATCCACTTCTTTGTTTGGTAGGCCCCGGCATAGCCTCACAAGAGACAGCCATATCTGGGTCCTTTCAGCAAAATCTTGCTAGTGTATGCAATGGTGTCAGCGTTTGGAGGCTGATTATGGGATGGATCCCCGAGTATGGCAGTCTCTAGATGGTCCATCCTTTCATCTCAGCTCCAAATGTTGTCTCTGTAACTACTTCCATGGCTGTTTTGTTCCCAATTCTAAGAAGAGGCAAAGTGTCCACATTTTGGTCTTCGTTCTTCATGAGTTTCATGTATTCGCAGATTGTATCTTGTAACTTGGGTATTCTGAGTTTCTGGGCTAATATCCACTTATCAGTGAATACATATTGTGTGAGTTCTTTTGTGATTGGGTTACCTCACTCAGGAAGATGCCCCCCAGGTCAATCCATTTGCCTAAGAATTTCATACATTCATTCTTTTTAATAACTGAGTAGTACTAAATTGTGTAAATGTACCACATTTTCTGTATCCATTCCTCTGTTGAGGGGCATCAGGGTTCTTTCCAGCTTCTAGCTATTATAAATAAGGCTTCTATGAACATCGTGGAGCATGTGTCCTTCCTACCACTTAGAACATCTGGATATATGCCCAGGACAGGTATTGCTGGATCCTCCTGTACTACTATGTCCAATTTTCTGAGAAACCACCAGACTGATTTCCAGAGTGGTTATACAAGTTTGCAATCCCACCCAAAATGGACGAGTGTTCCTCTTTCTTCACATCCTCACCAGCATCTGCTGTCACCTGAGTTTATGATCTTAGCCATTCTGACTGGTTTGAGGTGGAATCTCAGGGTTGCTTTGATTTGCATTTCCTTGATGATTAAGGATGCTGAACAGTTTTTCAGGTGCTTCTTAGCCATTTGGTATTCCTCAGGTAAGAATTCTTCCTTTAGCTCTGAGCCCCATTTTTAATGGGGTTATTTGATTTTCTGGAGTCCACCTTCTTGAGTTCTTTACATATATTGGACATTAGTCCCCTATCTGATTTAGGATAGGTAAAGATCATTTCTCAATCTGTTAGTGGCCTTTTTGTCTTATTGACAGTGTCTTTGGCCTTGCAGAAGCTTAGCAATTTTATGAGGTCCCATTTGTCGATTCTTGATCTTACAGCACAAGCCATTGCTGTTCTATTGGAATTTTTCCCCTGTACCCATATCTTCCAGGCTTTTCCCTACTTTCTCCTCTATAAGTTTCACTGTCTCTGGTTTTATGTGGAGTTCCTTAATCCACTTAGATTTGACCTTAGTACAAGGAGATAGGAATGGATCAATTTGCATTTTTTTACATGATAACCACCAGTTGTGCCAGCCCCATTTGTTGAAAATGCTGTCTTTTTTCCACTGGATGGTTTTTGCTCCCTTGTCAAAGATAAAGTGACCATAGGTGTATGAGTTCTTTTCTGGGTCTTCAATTGTATTCCATTGGTCTATTTGTCACTATACCAGTACCATGCAGTTTTTATCACAATTGCTCTGTAGTACAGTTTTAGGTCAGGCATCATTATTCCACCAGAAGTTTTTTTATCCTTGAGCAGAGTTTTTGCTATCCTAGGCTTTTTGTTATTCGAGATAAATTTGCAGATTGCCCTTTCTAAATTGTTGAAGAATTGATTTGGAATTTTGATGGGGATTGCACTGAATCTGTAGATTGCTTTTGGCAAGATAGCCATTTTTACTATATTGATCCTGCCAATCTATGAGCATGGGAAATCTTTCCATCTTCTGAGCTCTTCTTTAATTTCTTTCTTAAGAGACTTGAAGTTCCTATCATACAGATCTTTTACTTCCTTAGTTAGTCACTCCAAGGTATTTTATATTATTTGTGACTATTGTGAAGGGTGTTGTTTCCCTAATTTTTTTCACAGCCTGTTTATCCTGTGTGTAGAGAAAGGCCATTGACTTGTTTGAGTTAATTTTATATCCAGCTACTTCACTGAAGCTGATTATCAGGTTTAGGAGTTCTTTTGTGGAGTTTTTAAGGTCACTTATATATACTATCATATCATCTGCAAAAAGTGATATTTTGACTTCTTCCTTTCCAATTTGTATACCCTTGATCTCCTTTTGTTGCCGAATTGCTCTGGCTAGGACTTCGAATACTATGTTGAATAGGTATGGAGAAAGTGGGCAGCCTTGTCTAGTCCCTGATTTCAGTGGAATTGCTTCAAGTTTCTCTCCATTTAGTTTGATGTTGGCTATGGGTTTGCTGTAGATTGCTTTTATCATGTTTAGGTATGGGCCTTGAATTCCTGATCTTTCCATGACTTTTATCTTGCATGGGTGTTGGATTTGTAAAATGCTTTCTCCACATCTAAGGAGATGATCATGTGGTTTTTGTCTTTGAGTTTGTTTATAGAGCGGATTATGTTGATGGATTTCCATATATTAAACCATCCCTGCATCCTTGGAATGAAAACTACTTGGTCAGGATGGATGACTGTTTTGATGTGTTGTTGGATTTAGTTAGCGAGAATTTTATTGAGTATTTTTGCATTGATAGTCATAGGGGAAATTAGTCTGAAGTTCTCCATCTTTGTTTGGTCTTTCTGTGGTTTAGATATTAGAGTAATTGTGGCTTCATAGAATGATTTGGGTAGAGTACCTTCTACTTCTATTTTGTAGTATAGTTTGTGAAGAACTGGAAATAGATCTTCTTTGAAGGTCTGATAGAACTCTGCACTAAGCCCATGTGGTCCTGGGCTATTTTTTTTTTTTTTTTTTTGGTTGGGAGACTATTAATGACTGCTTTTATTTCTTTAGGGGTTATACGAATGTTTAGATCATTAACCTGATCCTGATTTAACTTTAGTATCTGGTATCTGTATAGAAATTTGTTCATTTCATCCAGGTTTTCCAGTTTTGTTGAGAACAGCCTTTTGTAGAAGGATCTGATGGTGTTTTGGATTTTTTCAGGATCTTTTCTTATGTCTCCCTTTCCATTTCTGATTTTTTTTTTTTTTTTTTTTTTTTTTTTTGATTAGGATGCTGTCCCTGTGCTCTCTAGTGAGTCTGGCTAAGGTTTTATCTATCTTGTTGATTTTCTCAAAGAACCAGTTCCTCACTTGGTTGATTCTTTGAATAGTTCTTCTTGTTTCCAATTGGTTGATTTCGCCTCTGAGTTTGATTATTTCCTGCTGTCTACTCCTCTTGGGTGAATTTGTTTCCTTTTGTTCTAGAGCTTTTAGGTGTGTTGTCAAGCTCCTATTGTGTGCTTTCTGTAGTTTCTTTTTGGAGGCACTCAGAGCTATGAGTTTTCCTCTTAGAAATGCTTTCATTTGGTCTCATAAGTTTGGGTATGTGGTGGCTACATTTTCGTTTAAATCTAAAAAGTCTTTAATTTCTTTATTCCTTCCTTGACCAAGGTATCATTGAGAAGAGTATTGTTAAGTTTCCACGTGAATGTTGGCTTTCTATTATTTATGTTGTTATTGAAGATCAGACTTAGTCCATGTTGATCTGATAGGATGCATGGGACAATTTCGATATGTTTGTATCTGTTGGGGCCTGCTTTGTTATCAGTAATATGGTCAATTTTGGAGAAGGTACCATAAAGTGCTGAGAAGAAGGTATATCCTTTTGCTTTAGGATAAAATGTTCTGTAGATATCTTTTAAATCCGTTTGTTTCATAACTTCTGTTAATTTTACTGTGTCCCTGGTTAGTTTCTGTTTCAATGATTTGTCCATTGATGAAATTGCTGTGTTGAAGTCTCCCACTATTATTGTATGAGGTGTAATGTGTGCTTTGAGCTTTACTAAGTTTCTTTAATGAATGTGGCTGCCCTTGCATTTGGAGCCTAGATATTCAGAATTGAGAGTTCCTCTTGCAAGATTTTACCTTTGATGAATATATAGTGTCCCTCCTTGTCTTTTTTTTTTTTTTTTTTGATAACTTTGGGTTGGAAGTGGATTCTATTCGATATTAGAATGGCTACCCCAGCTTGTTTCTTCAGACAATTTGCTTGGAAAATTGTTTTCCAGCCTTTCATTCTGACGTAGTGTCTTTCTTTTTCCCTGAGATGGGTTTCCTGTAGCAGCAAAATGATGGGTCCTGTTTGTATAGCCAGTCTGTTAGTCTAGGACTTTTTATTGGGGAATTGACTCCATTGATAGTAAGAGATATTAAGGAAAAGTAATTGTTGCTTCCTACTATTTTTGTTGTTAGAGTTGACATTCTATTCTTGGGGCTGCCTTCTTTTAGATTTGTTGAAGGATTACTTTCTTGCTTTTTCTAGGGCATGGTTTCTGTCCTTGTATTGTTTTGTTTCCTGCTATTATCCTTTGAAGGGCTGGATTCATGGAAAGATAATGTGTGAATTTGTTTTTGTCATGGAATACTTTGGTTTCTCCATCTATGTTAATTGAAACTTTGGCTGGGTATAGTAGACAGGGCTGGCATTTGTGTTCTCTTAGTGTCTGTATAACATCTGTCCAGGATCTTCTGGCTTTCATAGTCTCTGGTGAAAAGTCTGGTGTAATTCTGATAGGCCTGCCTTTATATGTTACTGGACCTTTTTCCCTAACTGCTTTTAATATTCTATCTTTATTTAGTGCATTTGTTGTTCTGATTATTATGTGTCAGGAGGAGTTTCTTTTCTGGTCCATTCTGTTGGGAGTTCTGTAGGCTTCCTGTATGTTCATGGGCATCTCTTTCTTTAGGTTTGTGAAGTTTTCTTCTATAATTTTGTTGAAGATATTTGCTGGCCCTTTAATTTGAAAATCTTCATTCTCATCTACTCCTATTATCCTTAGGTTTGGTCTTCTCATTCTGTCCTGGATTTCCTGGATGTTTTGATTTAGGATCTTTTTGCATTTTGCATTTTCCTTGATTCTTGTGCTGATGTTCTCTATGGAATCTTCTGCACCTGAGATTCTCTCTTCCATCTCTTGTATTCTGTTGCTGATGCTCGCATCTATGGTTCCAGATTTCTTTTTTTAAGGTTTCTATTTTCAGCATTGCCTCACTTTGGGTTTTCTTTATTGTGTCTACATCCATTTTTAGGTCTAGTATTGTTATGTTCATTTCCATCACCTGTTTGATTGTGTTTTCCTGTTTTTCTGTATTTGTAACTCTTTAGTAGTGTTCTCCTGTATTTCTTTAAGTGAGTTATTAAAGTCCTTCTTGATGTCCTCTACCATCATCATGAGATATGCTTTTAAAACCGTGTCTAGCTTTTTGGGTGTGTTGGGGTGCCCAGGACTGGGCGAGGTGGGAGTGCTGTGTTCTGATGATGGTGAGTGGTCTTGGTTTCTATTAGTAAGATTCTTATGTTTGCCTTTCACCATCTGGTAATCTCTGGATTTAGTTGTTATAGTTGTCTCTGGTTAGAGCTTTTTCCTCTCGTGATTCTGTTAGCCTCTATCAGCAGACCTGGGAGACTCGCTCTCTCCTCTGAGTTTCAGTGGTCAGAGAACTCTCTGCAGGCAAGCTCTTCTCTTACAGGGATGGTGCACAGATATCTGGCATTCAGACCTGCGTCCTGGCAGAAGATGAAGGCCCGAAACAGGACCTGTCCCACAAGCTGTGTTGCTTTGGCCTGTCACAAGAGCTGGTAGCTTTTGTAGTCCACACTCTCTCCTGTGCAGACTAGTCTTGGAGGGATCCGGGAACCAAGATGGCTCCCCCAGGTGCCCCAGCAAAGCCCTGTCGAGCAGGGTTGACACCTCTCCTCTGGTAGGGAAGGTGCCCGGATGTTTGGAGCCGAAATAGGTTCTGTCTCAGAAGCTGTCCTCTAGCGATGGTGCGCCCAAGGTGACCCGGTGCTGGCGCAGACCAGAAGGGACTAGTGACCCTGGTCAGGCTGGGTTTTCTGCTTCCCCAATGTTGTTTCAGGTCCTGCGAGATTGGAATGGAACAGTAGTTGTGTGGTCCTAAGATTGTGTAGAGAGTCCTCTAGGGGACCTTGGGGGTATCCTCCGACTGCGCCCAAGGTAACCTGGTACTGGCACCAACTGGAAGGGCCTGAAAGTTTTTAGTACACAACTTTGATCACAATGACAACCAACTGATTAGCACATCAAATCAGAGAAAGATTTGACAGAATTAGCCAGATAGGATACACCCAACTCTCATTAGAACAGCATAGTAAAGATTAGCTATTTAAGGACAATGTATGGAGAGAGAGTCAGTTGGGAGTCAGTGCAGTGACTGCTGTTTAGTGGAGTTAAATTCATTTGTGAGTTCATGCAGTTCAGTCGGGGTCAGCAGAAGCAGTTGAAGCCAGACAATAAGAAAGAGCCAGAAGATTAAAACAAATTGCCAGAGTTTGAGGCCAAGAAGAACAATTCATTGGGCAACTAGGAGAAGCCAGTCAGTTTGGAGAGGAGTTCAAGCCAGAAAAGCTGAGTTGATCCATCCAGTCTGAGTTCAGAAAGAGCTAGAAATGGTGAGGTTATAGCAGTAAACCTCTAAGAGAACAATTACATCTAGTGAATAAACGTTACTTTTACTATTTGTAAAGAATTAGGAAGTATGACCTTGTTGGAGTATGTATGCCACTGAGGATGGATGGGCTTTGAGATTTCAGAATTCCACCCCAGGCTCAATTTCACTGTTTCTGCTTTCTGTCTTGGGATAAGAATGTAAGCATTCAGCTACCTGTCTCAGCACCGTGCCTACCACTCCTGGCCTTGATGATCATGTACCAAAACTCTGAAACTGCAAGCAAGCTCCCAATTAAATGCTTCCTTTTATAAGTAGACTGGACCATTATATTTGATCACAGCAGTAGTATAAGAGAAAAGTTGGTACTAAAAGTGAAGTATTTCTGTGACTGACCTAATCATGGTGTTTTATGGAGAAACAGGGAAGACTTTGGGAATCTGGACTAGAAATATGATTTAATATGTTATGTAGAGATTAATGGTCCATTCAATCAGAACTTGGAAGATAGTAGTTCTGCAAGCAATGCAAACTATGGAGGCCCAGCTAAAAAGGTTTGAGAGGGGAATAATATTAGAGACCATTCTTGTGACATTAGCAAAGAATATGGTTGTGTTTTCTCTTGTCCTAAAAATATACCTCAAGCTAAATTGAAGAGGTTTGGATTAATATCAGCAACATAGATTTTAAGACATTGTAGTATTGACATCCTGGCTATTAATGATGGCTATTATGCCATCACCTATAATGAAAAAGAGCAAGCAGGGCAAAATAAATACAAAACACACAGTTTGAAAAGAAAGTCAGGGAATGTAATGTTAGAGCCAAGTCCTATGCTGAAGCAGATGAGAAAAAGAAAGTACAGATGCTAACTAGAATTAAGGGGGTGGTACCCTCAGGGTGACACCCTGCCAAGATAATCCTTCAACACATGAAAGGAAAAGGCCAGAGGGATTTCTTCCTCATAAACCAGGATAACAGACAACTGACAACAACACCAACAATGGAAAGCTTATGCAAATGTAAATCAATTAGAGGGCTTTGTCATGGTGTTTCATCACAGCCTTTGAACAGTACTAAGACATTACTTTACACTGTGAGAGAGAGAGAGGATGTACATTTCTTCTATCTTAAAAAACACAGTATGTTTAATAAATTTAATCAATTTCTCCATCAATTTATAACCAAACAATTAACTATGGAAAGACTATACTTTTCTCTCAAAATTATTTAAAACATAATTTTAATTTTATCCATAGTCTCAATTTGACTGATGAATAATATTTAGCACATTATAGCTGTGGAATTGACATTTGTAATTTATCAAGATTCAAATAAACACATACAGATATTTTACATGCAAATACAATTGTACATATGTGTGTATGTATGTATATAAAATTGATAAGCAATGAGCAGGTTTATGTTTGTGTGTTTGTGTGCGGTCAATCTTCCTTGGGTGTTTAAGAAGAAATAACTTTATTTGTACTCAATATCCACATTTTTCATGTCTTTATGTCCTAATCAATAAAGGATCATGACTATATAGCACCTGCATAGTACAAGTAATGTACTGATAATTTAGATGTACAAGTGAGTATATGAAGTTTTCACATAAATGCTATCCAATTTCCAATAGAGAACTTGACTATTTACCTATTGTGGGGGTCTAATGGAGCCTGTAATCAGTACTATACAAATACTGAGAGACAGCTGTGTGTGTTTAAGTCAACTCAATGTTTGTATGTGTATATATATAATGAAGAGATAAAGCTCACATATTGGTAGGTATTATCCAATGGATCTGTAATTTTAATTAATTTGTTTTTTCAGAATGGGAAAATGTGAAGCACAGAAAATATAGAAGAAAAGTAGGTATTGTTACAGCTATTGTTTTCCATGTCACTTACATACTAATTAACGGCCCTTACTTATTTGGAACCTCAAATATGGGAACTATTTTTCACCTCTTCTACAAGATGATATATTTATCAAAATATTTTTCTTTAAAAATGACTACCTAAAAGGAAAATTGAAGAAACTTTCCATTGTTTGCAATGATTCATTATGAAACCCCTTCTACTAAAATATTGTCCAAAAAAACTTGTGTAAGCCAGAAAGCATCAGTCAGGCTAATCTTCAACATTAATAACTTTTTTAAATCAAATTTTTATATAAGAGGACAATGTGAAAAATGTAAACTAAATTGCTTAAAGACATTTCTAGTAGGCTAAGGTTTAAATAGTGTTTATAAATTTACTCAAGGAGAAATTACTATGCATATATATATATATATATATATATATACATGTTACTTTGAGAATGTTTTACACATTTGGAGAGAAAATTCTACATAAACATAACAAACATTGATAAACAAGGAATAAGAGTTAATGGATTTTAAATTTTATTTATATGTGCAGTAAAGTGGTAGAAGTAAAAAAAAAAAAATAAGGCCAGGCAGTGGTGGCTCATGCCAGGCAGAGGCAGGCAATTTCTCAGCTCTAGGCTAGCCTGGTCTACACAGTGAGTTCCAGGAGAGCCAGGGTTGTACATAGAAACCCTGTCTCAAAAAAAACCAAAAATAAATAAATAAATAAATAAATAAATAAAATTAAAAGAGTGTCAATGGAAGTGTCTTACAACTTTCCTTGTCCTAGTTATGCAGAAGAATTATGGTTAAATATTTACTTTTACATTATAATATAACCTAGTTAACTATTTCTTAACCATCCAACATGATCAAGAAGGCTTCATTCCAGGGATGCAGGGATGGTTTAATATATGGAAATCTATCAACCTAGTCCACTATATAAGCAAACTCAAAGACAAAAACCACATGATCAACTCATTAGAAGCTGAAAAAGCATTTGACAAAATCCAACAGCCCTTCATGATAAAAGTCTTAGAAATATCAGAAATTCAAGGCCCATACCTAAACATAATAAAAGTAATCTACAGCAAACCATCAAACTAAATGGAGAGAAACTCTAAGCAATCCCATTAAAATCAGGGACTAGACAAGGCTGCCCAATTTCTGCTTACCTATTCAATATAGTACTTGGAATCCTAACCAGAGCAATTCAACAACAAAAGGAGATCAAGGGGATACAAATTGGAAAGGAAGAAGTCAAAATATCACTATTTGCAGATGGTAAGATAGTATATATAAGTGACCCTAAAAATTCCACCAGAGAACACCTAAACCTGATAAACAGCTTCAGTGCATTAGCTGGATATAAAATTAACTCAAACAAATCAGTAGCCTTTCTCTACACAACGGATAAACTGGCTGAGAAAGAAATTAGGGAAACAACACCCTTCACAATAGTCACAAATAATATAAAATACCTTGGTGTGAATCTAACTAAGGAAGTGAAATATCTGTATGATAAGAACTTCAAGTCTCTGAAGAAAGAAATTGAAGAAGATCTTAGAAGATGGAAAAATCTCCCATGCTCATGGATTTGCAGAATTAATATAGCAAAAATGGCTATCCTGCCAAAAGCAATCTACAGATTCAATGCAATCCCCATAAAAATTCCAACTCAATTCTTCACTGATTTAGAAAGGGCAATTCGGAAACTCATCTGAAATAACAAAAAACCTAGGATAGGAAAAACTATTCTCAACAATAAAAGAACCTCTGGGGGAATCACCATACCTGACTTCAAGCTGTACTACAGGGCAATTGTGATAAAAACTGCATGGTACTTGTACAGGGACAGACAGGTAGATTACTGGAATAGAATTAAAGACCCAGAATTGAACCCACACACCTATGGTCACTTGATCTTTGATAAGGGAGCTAAAAACATCCAGTAAAAAAAAGAAAGCATTTTCAACAAATGGTACTGGCACAATTGGTGGTTATCATGTAGAAGAATTCGAATTGATCCATTCCTATCTTCTTGTACTAAGGACAAATCTAAGTGGATTAAAGAACTCCACATAAAACCAGAGACATTGAAACTTATAGAGTAGAAAGTACAGAAAAGCCTCGAATATATGGGCACAGAGGAAAAATTCCTAAACAGAACAGCAATGGCTTGTGCTGTAAGGTCAAGAATCGACAAATGAGATCTCATAAAATTGCAAAGCTTCTGTAAGGCAAACGATACTGTCAATAAGACAAAAAGTCAACCAACAGATTGGAAAAGGATTTTTACAAACCCTAAATCTGATAAGGGACTAATATCCAATATATACAAAGAGCTCAAGAACCAGGACTCCAGAAATTCAAATAACCCCATTAAAAATGGGGTATACAGCTAAACAAAGAATTCTCAACTGAGGAGTACTGAAGGGCTGAGAAGCACCTGAAAAATGTTCAATATCCTTAAACATCAGGGAAATGCAAATCAAAACCACCCTGAGATTTCACCTCACACCAGTCAGAATGGCTAAGATCAAAAATTCAGGTGACAGCATATGCTGATGAGGATGTGGAGAAAGAGGAACACTCCTCCTTTGCTGGTGGGATTGCAAGATTGTACAACCACTCTGGAAATCAGTCTGGCGGTTCTTCAGGAAAGTGGACATAGTACTACCAGAAGATCCAGCAATACCTCTCCTGGGCATATACCCAGAAGGTGTTCCAACTGGTAATAAGGATACATGCTCCACTATGTTCATAGTAGCCTTATTTATAATAGCCAGAAGCTGGAAAGAACCCAGATTTCCCTCAACAGATTCATGGATACAGAAATTGTAGTACATTTATACAATGCAATACCACTCAGCTATAAAAAAAACAATGAATTTATGAAATTCTTAGGCAAATGGATGGGTCTGGAGGATATCCTCCTGAGTGAGGGAACCCAATCAAAAAAGAACTCACTTGATATGCACTCACTGATAAGTGGATATTAGCCCAGAAACTTAGAATACCCAAGATACAATTTGCAAAACACAAGAAAACCAAGAAGGAAGACCCAGGTGTGGATACTTCATTCCTCCTAGAATAGGGAACAAAATACCCATGAAAGTAGTTACAAAGACAAAATTTGGAGCTGAGAGAAAAGGATGGAGCATCCAGAGACTGCCCCACCCGGGGATCCATCCCACAATCAGCCACCAAACCCAGACACTATTGCATATTCAAGCAAGATTTTGCTGAATGGACCCTGATATATCTGTCTCTTGTGAGGCTATGCCAGTGCCTGGCAAATATAGAAGTGGATGCTCATTGCCATCTATTGGATGGAATACAGGGCCCCCAATGGAGGAGCTAGAGAAAGTACCCAAGGAGCTGAAGGTGTCTGCAGCCCTAAAGGTTGAACAACAATATGAACTAACCAGTACCCCTAGAGCTCATGTCTCTAGCTGCATATGTGACAGAAGATGGCCTAGTCGGCTATCATTGTGAAGAGAGGCCCCTTAGTCTTGCAAACTTTATATGTCCCAATATATTGGAATGTCAGGGTCAAGAAGTGGGAGTGGGTGGTAGGTGAGCAAGGCCAGGGGAGGGTATAGGGGACTTTTGGGATAGCTTTTGAAATGTAAATGAAGAAAATATCTTATAAAAAATTGAAAAAAAAATCCAAAAATATAAAACTAAGGAAAGAAGTTGCTTGGTGCATATTCAGTAATGATAGGATACATGTTGTAGAGGGGAAGTTTTGTGAAATAAACAAGCACTCACTTTTTAAAATGACTTTTACACATCAAAATATCTGAGAGAAGGACCAGCAACTATACATGTAAATACTGTTCACTCATGATTAATTATAACTTTCAGAAAATGTAAAAAGAAATCAGTGGGCTTGCTGAATCCTTTAAGCCACCTCAGGTACCCTGAGCAGTCTGCTATCCTGAGTGGACCTCCATTATCTAGCCAACTCCCTGCTCACCATCATGAGACCTGAGGATCATAAACCATACAAAACTCTGCATCCTGAACCATACAGACCTGCTGATATGGAACCATACAGCTCAAGGATATCAATAACAGACTTGCCACAACAGAACCATGGAGGATAATCCCCTTCACAATACCTACTACAACAGAAATATCCAGGGATAAACACCATCCAGATGGCTAAAAGCCTTCTAAAGAACACAATCAACAAAACCCAATGCAATAGTACAGCTTCAGAGCCCACCTACCCTACTACATGTCCTGGATAACCTAACACTAATGAAGTACAAAAAATGATGCTAAGTCCAATATATTAAAGATGATAGAGGCCTTTAAAGAGGAAATTAATGAATCCCTTAAATAAATACAAGGAAACACAATAAAAAGATGAAGGAAATAAATAAAATGGTTCAAGAGTGGAAACTATAAATAGAAGCAATGAAGAAAACTAAAATTAAGTGAATCCTTAAGATGGGAACCTTCTGGTTTTCTTGGTCTCCTTCTTCTTCTTCTTCTTCTTCTTCTTCTTCTTCTTCTTCTTCTTCTTCTTCTTCTTCTTCTTCTTCTTCTTCTTCTTCTTCTTCTTCTTCTCCCTTTCCCCTCCCTCTCCTGTTCCTCTTCTTCCTTCTCCTCCTTTTCCTCCTTCTTCATCTGTTTTGTAGAACTTTCAAGTATATATTTAAATAGCTGGTATGAGAACCTTTTAATTACTATTCTGTTTGCCTTTGTCTTTTTATTGAGGAATTGAGTCCATTGATTTTGAGAGATATTAACAACCAGTGAATGTTTATTCCAGTTATTTTGATGTTGGTGTTGCTAATGTGTATGTGTCTTTGTGCTTGCATTCCATGTTTTCGAATAGATTAAAAAATTGTGGTACATCTACACAATGGAATACTATTCAGCTATTAAAAACAAAGACATCATACATTTTACAGGCAAGTGGATGGAATTTGATAATATCATCCTGAGTGAGATTACCCAATCCCAAAAGGATATACATGGTATGTACACATTTATAATTGGATATTTGTTGTAAAGTACAGGATACCTGTGACAATCCACAGACCCAAAGAAGATAAACAAAAAGGAAGGACTAAGTGAGGATGCTTGAATCTCCCTTAGAAGGGAGAATAAAATAGTCATAGGAGGCAGAGGAAGGGACGAAACTGGGTCGTGGAGGGGATGGGGAGAGGAATGGGATGGTTCAGCGTCAGGTGTGAGAATGGATAGAAGAAATGGCAAGATGGCCATGAGAATAAATGGAAATCTGTAACTGGCAGAGTAGATGGAAGGGGTGTCTCAAAAAAGAGATCTGGGATAGGGTAGGCTCCCATGAGTCAATGGGGTGACCTTAGCTATGACTCACAGCATTGAGAATATGGAACCTTAAGAGGGTACCACCTGTAGCCAGGAAAGAACCCTAGTGGAGTTATTGGGACAACAACCCATCCACAAAAAATTGACAAAAATTTATCCTGCTACAAGAAATTCAGGGATAGGAATGGAGCAGAGACTTAGGGAAGACACAACCAATAACCTGCCCAACTTGAGAGCCATACCATGTTCAAGAACCAATCCCTGACACTATTAATGATACTGTCTTATGCTTGCAGACAGGATCTAGCATGACTGTCCTCTGAAAAGCTTCACAAAGCAGCTGACTCAGACAGATGCAGACAACCAGAGGCAAACAGAACTTGGGGGCTCTTATAGAAGTGTTGGAGGCACAGAAAAGTGTAGTAGCTCCACAAGAAGATGAACAGATTCACCTAACCTGGACCCTTGGGTCTCTCAGAGACTGAACCACCAACCAAAAAGCATACATGGGTTGGGCCTAGCCTCTATACTTATGCAGCAGATGTGCAGCTTGATCCTCAGTCCCTCTTCTCATTTCTAGGTTTTGTGAGAGATCCTCTCTCAAGAAATGAGAAGAGTGACTCAGGAAAATGCCTGAGATCCACCTCTGACCTGACTCATTCCCTATGGATGAGCAGAGTCACACATACCTATGTAGGCATACACCACATACACACAGAAGGAAATACTTAAACATTTAAAAGTTTGAACAAAAGCATTGAAGTAATCAAAAATTCTTAAAACAGTGCACAGTTTGGGGCAGGAATATTTAACAAGTTCTTAATAAATGACCATTGCAGACACGGCCATATAACTATACTTGTAAACTTAGTTTGTTAGGAATGTGTTTTAGGAAGTGAGAGTGGTTCTTTGAGAGGAGGTAATCAAGACAGAAAGAGTCCAGGAATTACTAATTAAGTGTCAATTGTGCTGGGTGAGAATGTAGAATAATTCCCTTTAAATGAAAAATTCAATATCTCACAGGGAATTGGAAGTTAGTTTTCTCTTTAGTCTTGGGAAACTGACAACTCCATGGCTCTACAACTCGGTCCAAGACTTTGTTGGTGATGTCTGAGAATAATAGTTTCAGTCAAACCTATTGACATAAAAACCCTTTGATCTTCATATAGATGTGATAATGTCATGTTACTAGAGCATCTCGGTTTTTACTATGGTTTTTAAAATCCTCTGTTTTGACAGGGCCCTATTTAATCATCAGTCAGTCTCTTTTGGGTTGTGCAATACATCAGTGAAAATGGGGAAAAAAAGAAGAAAATGTGGTACATCTACTCAATGGAATACTATTCGGCTGTTTAAAAAGAAGACATCATGAATTTTGCAGGCAAATGGATGGAATGTGAGAATATCATGCTGAGTGATGTGATATAGACCCAAAAGGACACTGATGGTATGTACTCACTGATAAGATTATATTAGCCATAAATACATGATACCCACGCTATACTCCTTGCATTGACCAAAGAAGATAAGTAACAACAAACACCCAAGGGGGAAAGGTTGAATTTTCCTAGGAAAGGGGGAACAAAATAGTTATAGGAGAAGATGGAGGGAGGGAACAGACTAGGACAGCACATGGGAAAGGGGATGGGAAGGCCAGGATCAGGTGTCTAGAGAGACAGAAGAGATGACCAGATGGTCCTGAGAATGAATGGATATCTGCCATTGGTGGGGGTGGGGATGTCGGAAGCATCTTGAGAACATGTCAGAGATGGGAGATCTAGGATAGAGGAGACACATAATAGCCAATGGGGACGACCTTACCTGTGACTCACAGCATTGGGGGATATGAAACCTGAAGGGGACAACTCCTGTAAACAGGCTGAAATCATAGTTGATTGACAGGGACAACAACTCATCCACAAAACCTTTGACCCAAAACTTATCCTGTCTACAAAAAATGCAGCAACAGGGGATGGGGCAGAGACTAAAGGAATAACCAAGCAATAACTGCCCCAACTAGAAACCCATCCCATGGGAGATCATCAGTCCCTGACATTATTAAAGATACTTTGTTATGCTTGCAGACAGGAGTCTAGCATGTCTGTTCCCTGAGAGGTTACATCCATCAGCTGACTCAGAGAAATACAGATATCCACAACTAAACAGTGGATGGAGCTTGCGGACTCTGATGGAAGAGTTGCAGGAAGGAATGGGAGCCTAGAAGCCTATCGAATCTCCACAGGAAGACCAAAAAGTCAACACGCCTGGACACTTGGGACTCTCAAATACTGAACAACCAACTAAAGAGGTGCTGGACCTCCCTTGAACACATGTGCCAGAAGTGCAGCTTGACCTTTATATGGTCCCCAAACAACTGGAGCACGAGCTATCCCAAAGTGGCTGCCTATCTGTGTGATATGTTCTTCTAGCTAGGCTGCCTTGTCTGGCTTCAGAGGGAGAGGATGTGGCTAGCTCTGAAGAGACGATGTGCCAGGATAGGGGAAATACCAGGGGAAGGGAGCTGTGGGTAGGAATTGTGGGAGGTGATGACTGGGAACATGTGCAGCATTCAGGATATAAAATGAATTAAAAAAAAAACGAGAGAACACACTGTTACCTAAAGGAAGGTCATAAAATATATCGCTTTTCATTTTCTTTTTTTTAAATTAGGTATTTATTTCATTTACTTTCCAATGCTATCCCAAAAGTCCCCCACACGCTTCCCCACCCACTCCCCCACCCTCCCACTCTCACTTCTTGGCCCTGGCATTCCCCTGTACTGAGGCATAAGTTTGCACGACTAATGGGCCTCGCTTTCCACTGATGGCTGACTAGGCCATCTTCTGACTTTTTGGTATTTGTTTTGATACAAGGTCTTGATATGTAGCCTAACTGTCCTCAAACTTACCATGTATTGCAGTTTATCCTTGAGCTTTCAGAAAATCTCTTGCCTCAGCTTCCCTGGTCCTAGAATTATAAGTATGCAACATCACCCTAGCTTTTTAATAGTCCTTTTTAATGAAAAAGAATTGAGAAATAAGAAAAATTTCATAGGATGATTTTTGCAAGGCTTATGCTAATATTTTTAATTTACCTAATGTTTATAAAAGTAACATATGTTCAGATATTGACATTCAAGGCAATATGACACTTGAGTCCTAGGTTGGACACAATTACCTACCTTACTATGAATGCCAAAATTCAAAACACAAACTCCAAATATTTCAGTAAACTTTAAATTTTACGAAGTATACATATTGAATATATAGTAATACATATACATTTTGTGGTCATTAGAAACGAAATGTGTAAAGTTAGCATGTTGAATCAAATGGATAAAGGTGACCAAATTTCATGTCTTCGTACACTGTTGCTTCCCCTGAGACTTATTTCTGTGTGCGAAGATGCCTGAGAACATTTGTATTTGCACTTGAAGCTCAGTTATTAAAATGTAAACATATGTTCATATATGTAAAATATTAATTAAAGGAAAAAAGATCATAAATATGAGGAGTAAAGGTGACGATAGAGTTGTTGGCAGGGGTCGAAACAATATAGATACAGTACTCACGTATGAAATTCTCCAAAAATTAAGACATTTAAACTTATTTCTTATACATCCTTCTTTTCAACTTGTCAATATTCATTCAGGTCCAATACATCTCTGGCTTATTTCCCATGCACAATTGGTGAGCCTCCTTCGGTTTTACAAATTTCATATGTTCATATTCATTAAGACAATTATATCTGTATGAGATAAAGTATAGTTATGTCCATAAAGTGAGAAAGTAACGAGACTAGAAGACATAAAAGTATTTGACTTTTGCTAATATTCAAAATGACAGTGAGAATTGTTTTACTCTGTGATTTTGACTAAGTTTTTATTAAGGTAGCTTGTTAGAAAATTAGACTGTCAAAAATGAGCACACAGAAACAATTTGAAGTATTGGGTATTTAGTACAATAATAATTAAATTAGAAGGCTTTATTAATAACTAGTTTATTTATAGCACCTTTATGTAATTCATATAGAGCAAAAGGAGGCACTAAGAAAGAGAGCTAAAAGGTAAAGACAAGTGTGTTGGATTATGATGCTCAGCTCTTTTGTCTTCCCAACAACATAGCCAGAATTAAAAGATTTGCATTTCTTATGAGATTTCTGACCACTGGACATGCCCTTTTTTTGCAAGCATCTGTAATGTGAAGCACTTGTCAGGCTATAATTTATGGCCACTTAAAGAATGTCAACAGAAATTTCGGTTTACTCACGTTCAATGTTATTCTCTTACTCTAGATTTTAATTCCTGATTGATTTCTGACTCCAGTACACTTTCTAATTTAAAAGTAGTCCATGAGTTTTAGTGGCACTGATGTATCTATGGTTTTGCTGTACATCTGTACTACAGAGCCATAATGTGTGAATTATACAAATTAGGGTAGCCTAGGTTTTGTTTTGTTTTGTTTTGTTTTGTTTTGTTTTGTTTTGTTTTGTTTTGTTTTGCAGGGAGTGGAATTTGATAATGTATTTGAACACCCAGTTGTATTACGACTTATAACTGATAAACAAAATTAGAGATAGGAATATCTGGAAATTTATTTTTCTTTCCTCATCTCTTTACAATTTATCATCACCATATTAATAATATAGGTATGTGTATGTGAATGTGTATATGTGTACATGAGTGGAAGTGCTAACAGAAGAGAGGGTCTGCCCCTCGAGTTACAGTAACAGATGGTTTGAGCTGCTTAATATAGGTGCTAGAAATTGAGCTCATGTCCTGTGGAAGAGCAGCTCCTCGAGTAGCACTAAATTTATGTGTTAATACAGAATCCACTCCAAGATACAGGAGTTATCTAAACAGGTTGTATCTTTCAAGTTGATTTGCCAAAATCTTTTATAGACAAATATAATTTTCCACAGACTATTACAAAATGTCATGATTTACATTTATTGAATGTTCAGCATGTTTTAGCTGTCATTTTGTTTAATAGAAGTGTTTTATATGCCATTTTGTTTAATATTCACAGTAACTTGGCAAATAAATCATTATTGCTATTTTATAGATGAAGCATTTGAGGTGCAGGGAGCATTACTAGTAACACAGCTAAGGGCAGAGCTGTTAAACAGCAGGAAAATATGTATGTCTTTAAAACAAGAGTTCAAGTGTATTTAGATTTGGCATACGATAATTAACTGTATAGACAATTGAGAATTCAGTGATTGTGAATCATTTTTGCATTAATATTAGTTCTTAATGGTATTTTCTATAAACATCATTTGTAGTATAAGTGAGTATTTTTTATGATGAAAAGAGAATATGCCAGCATTGTGGACATCTAGATTTCATCTTAAAATTCTCAGAATTTTTCTGAGAATATTTTCTGATGATGAACAAATGCATTGTCTTATAATAGAATCCCTTGTTAAAATGTCCACATTCACTTTAAATAACCAATAAGCACTTGGTTCACTTGCATTATCACTTTCAAACAGACAAACAACTCCTCAGGGCTGAGGAAATAGTCCATAATAATACTCATGCATGACAAACTGTTCAATCTCCAGAACCCGCATAAAACAGTAGGTGTGCTGGTATATTTTGTCATCCATGAGCTGGTCAGCATGAGTCCATTTCCCAAAACAATGTGTGATACCTCTGACTGAAGGTTGTCTTGTGGCCTCCACACACAGGGGCAAACATAGACATATACCAGCACAGACTCTTGAATAAATCAGCAATGCTGTGAACAAACACTTCCCCACAGAAACATATATACAAAAAGAAAAAAAGATAAATGACCAAGAATGCTGTATTTCCATTAGGGAGAAAACTTATTACAACAAGAGAATGACTTCTCTGTTTTGTTGGAGCAGGTTTTTAAATTTATGGTCCAGTGGAACTAGAGATTTCTGATGTTAGAGGCACTACATACATTTCTGATTTCTTCTCATCTTGGACAACAAGATATAGATATAGATTCTAAATTCCATCAAAAATAGTTGAGATGGAAGACTTTGATTTTGTTACCAACACATAAAGTACCTTGTATGCTACTATGCCATCTATATTCCTGAAGCTCTTCTTTCCTGGTCCTTATGACTAGGTAATTTATAAAGGCAGGCATATTAGAATAATCTTGACTTCTCAATTGATACTCTGGTACAGATTGGCCTGGCCAAAAGTTCTACAAACTCTAAGAGTCCACAGATACCATCCCTGTCTTTGATTCCCAGTAAAACTCTTCAATCAATATGAAGAAATATATTACATGATAAAACCAAATGTTAAGCAATGTTATTTACAAATCTAGCCTACAGAAGGCACTAGAAGGAAAACCTCAAACCTAAAGAGGTTATTGACAGCCCAAAATTGCAAGGAATAGTTGATCCTAGACCAGCAAATCAGAAGAATTGAAACACACAGGCACACATGCGACCACCACAACCACCTCCACCACCACCATCACAACTACAACCATAAAAAAAGGAAAAAGAATTAAGAAATTTTGCTTATTGATATCTCTATTCATCAATGGCCTTAATTCCCCAATATGAAGATACAGGCTAAGAAATGAATCCAAAAACACTGTCCAAACTTCTGCTCCATCCAAGAATATCAAGGATGGAAAACACCTGGGATAAAAGGATCGCAAGTCATATTCCAAGCAAATGGACCGAAGAAAACAGGTGGTAGAGCCATATTAATATCTTACAAAATAGACTTCAACCAAAACGAATCAGAAGAAATAGGGAAGGAAACTAATACTCATCAAAGAAAAAATCTACCAAGAGTACATTTCAATTCTTAACAAAATACCCCAAAGACAAGGGTACCCAAGTTTGAAAAAGAAACACTAATACAGCTTAAATCACATATTGACCCTGACACAATGATAGTGGGAGAATCTAATAGCCCACTCTTGCCAACAGACAAAAAAATAAATAGGATAACAATTCAAGGAACTTCCTTCTTCTTGAGCTTCATGTATTGAGCTTTGCAATTTTATGAGGTTCATTTCTTGATTTTTGATATTAGAACCTGAACCATTGGTGTTCTGGCCATCCAAAGACTGCCCCACCTGAGGATCCATCCCTTATACAGTCACCAAACCCTGACACTATTGTGGATGCCAAGAAGTGCTTGCTAAGAGGAGCCTGATATAGCTGTCTCTTGAGAGTTTTTGCCGGAGCCTGACAAATACAGAGGCAGATGCTCACAGCCAATCATTGGACTAATCACAGGGTCACCAGTGGAGGAGTCAGAGAAAGGACTGAAGGAACTGAAAGGGTTGCAACCCCATAGGAAGAACAACAATATCAACCAGCCAGACCCACCTCATAGGTCCCAGGGTCTAAACCACCAACCAAAGAGTTCACATAGAGGGACCAATGGCTCTATTTGCATATGTAGCAGAGAATGGCCTTGCTAGACATTAGTGGGAGGAGAGGCCCTTCATCTTGTGAAGGCTTGATGCCTCAGTGTAGGGGAATGAAAGTGTGGGAAGGAGGGATGGGTTGGTGGGTGGGTGGGTGTACTGGCTAGTTTTGTGTCAACTTGACACAGTTGGAGTTATCACAGAGAAAGGAGCTTCAGTTGAGGAAATGCCTCCATGAGATCCAACTCTAAGGCATTTTCTCCATTAGTGATCAAGGGGTAAAGGCCCCTTGTGGGTGGGACCATCTCTGGGCTGGTAGTCTTGGTTCTATAAGAGAGCAGGCTGAGCAAGCCAGGGGAGGCAAGCCAGTAAACAACATCCCTCCATGGCTTCTGCATCAGCTCCTGCTGTTTGACCTCCTTGAGTTCCAGTCCTGACTCCCTTTGGTGATGAACAGCAGTACGGAAGTGTAAGCCAAATAAACCTTTTCCTCCCCAACTTGCTTCTTGGTCATGATGTTTGTGCAGGAATAGAAACTCTGACTAAGACAGTGGAGAAACACCCTCATAGAAGCAGGTGGGGGGGGGGGGGATGGGATAGGGACTTGGGGAAAAACCAGGAAAGGAAATAACATTGGAAATGTAAAGAAAATATCCAATAAAAAAAGAGATTAACTAGGAAGAAGAATTAGCAAAAATGAGAGAGGATCAATATGATCAATATGATCAAAATACAGTATGTACATGTATAAAATGTCTTAATGATACCAAACATTATAGACACACAGTATTTGTTAATACAAACAATATGAGAGAATTTTAGATTATTTTAAATAAAAGTAAAATTAAATGAACAACTAGATACACCACCAAAAAAAAAAAATTGAAAGAACTAACAATAGATTTCAAGGGTAGATTTCAAAGATAGAGTGGTGGCAGGAGGCATGGAAAAAAGAGGCATCATGTGGAGAAGGGAGGAATGGAGGGAGAGACTACTGGGAGAGTGAAGGGGAAATGGGGGCCATCCCGAGGGTGAGGTTAAAAACGCAGTGATATGGAAACTCTTTGAAATCGAGGGTGACTATGGTAGTATGAATATGCTTGACCCATGGGAAGTGGCACTATTAGGACTTGTGGCCTTGTTAGAGGAGGTGTGTCACTGTATAGGTGGGGTTTGAGGTCCTATGCTTAGGATCCACCCAGTGAGGAATGAAAGTCTCCTGGCTGCCCTGAGGACAGTCCAATGTCAAAATTAGATTTTTCCTTCTTGTAGTTCTCCTGAACATTCAGTATTATGGTGTGCATTCAATAAACTATTCTTGCTTAACTGTTGTTTGTATATGGTTTGTGTGGTAAACAAACTTCCAGACCCCAACAGACAGATCTCCCTAGAAAAGGGAAATACAATAGATTGTTATTGCTGGGTGTAGAGGTCTGGAACAGGATGATCAAGTAGAGAATGGATAGAAGAGGGAGGTGACAGAGGGAATATGGTGAAAGCTAAAATTAAGGGTTATGTTAAGAGCAATGGGAAACCTAATACAGGACAGGATTCTTAAAATACATACATACATATGCATAAATGAAATTGTCAAATAAAGAGGGTGTCAAAGCCACAATGAATATCTCTTGTCACAAAATAGAGCTTCTAGTAGTGGGATTGTGTTATATCTAATGGAGTTATTGACCAAAGTTTTTCCATGGGAATCCACAAACAACCAAAGCTGTTGTCAAAACTATAGATTGCTGCCTACAAACTGACATGACTCCACTGCTGAAGACAACATCTTCAAAACTCATTAAATCTGAAGTCAAATTGGTGTCGACATAGAGTTTTTACCCCATGTGCAGGCATTTTTTTGGTATAGGTTTCTACTTTGAATGCTACCAAAGGATAAAATTAAACACCAAATGAGCCACAAGTCTTTTGATCTACAATAGTGTCCTGCCTCCAAGATATGTTAGTGCCATGTTGACACAAACCTTTTGAGAGTAACCAGCCAATATCTAGTTTGACTTATAGCCCACTGCACTAGATGCAATCCATACCCAAAAGTGGCTGTGTGACCCACAACCTGAGATTATATAGCTCAGGAACCTAGAGAAAATCCATATACTACTTGTCTTAAAAAAAGAGAAAGAAAATAACTCCAAATGACATTCTGCTTTAGTCATAGATCATGCCAACATCAGAAAAGCTTCCTCCTGCAGCACATAAGAAAAAATATGAAAAATAAGAAAAAAACCCACTGTGAGACAGTAGGTTTCTACTATCTCAATAGAAAAGAATGAGAGACCTTGGAACCCTCACCCCTAAATGTGATTACTCCATCATTTCCCTCCTCTCAGGGATCAGGGCTCCCAGTGGAAGAGGAGACTGAAAGGCTGTAAGAGCCCAGGGGATGAAAGACACCAAGGAAAAGGCTCCCTAACTCAACAAGACTGATGCACATATGAACCAGAGATAATGAGGTAACAAGTCCAAGGTCTGTACCATTTGTGGGCCTAGACCTGAAAAGAGAAGTGAGACTCATACCCTAATCCCTAGCCCAGAAGCAATCTCTTATTGATAACTTGCAAATGAAAATTTTGTTTCCTTCAGGCAAATCTCTCTAAATATATGCTACATGCCTAACAGTAGACAGCTAAGAGACAACAAACTCATATCGCATTTTTGGAGGTTTCTTGTGTCATAATGTCATGTCAGGGCTTTAAATATTTTCATTGTATTATATTATTTTAATTTTATTTATTAATAAATAATTTTCTTCTCTATCTTTACCCTACATATTCTTTTCATATATATTATGTTTTTCAGTTTAGTGTTTTTATGGGAATCCTGTGTGTGTGTGAACTATTGGGTCTATTTCTTGTCCCTTCTCTTAGACTCTTAGACCATTTTTCTTCTGTTTTATCCTGTTCTGTCATGCTAGTTTTCATTTTATCTTATATTTTATTATGTTTTCTTATTATGCCTTACAAGCCTAATTGATTCTGTATGAAAGACAGAAAAGAGGTGGATCAGAAGGGAGGGGAGGTAGAAAGGAACTGGGAAGAGCAGAGGTAGAGAGTATTGTAATCAAGATGTTTTATGTAAGAAAAAAATAATCAATTTTCAATTAAAGTGGGGAAGAAAAAAGAAACACCATTGAACAAAAATAAGATGTTTGACAGTGTCTCTTAGAGATAGAATTGAATTTATCATGCTGGAAGAATTATCCTGTTTTTGGTTTTCCAATACAGTGGTCAGTCATCCTTGAAATCATATATACACAACAACAATAATGGAAAGAACAGAGTAATATATATTTGTGAACATATATATATACATATACATATATATATATATATATATTTATGTATTTATGTAACAATAATTGTCAAAGATGAAGAGTCTATCCACTTGCTTGTGTGGGGGTATCATGGGAAGGGTTTGAGGGAGTGTTAGGAGGGTCTGAAGGGAGGATATTGAGGTTGGAAAATAATTATATTCTATTTCAATTAAAAACAAAAGTAAAAATAAATTAGTCAAATTAGAAAGCTTTGATATGAGGTCATGTTTTTATTTTTCTGTAATATCGTTATATCTTTTTTCAATTCTTACATTTTTTGTATAAAACTTATTAGGCAAATGGATGACACTATGTATTTTATAAAATATAATTGTGATTGCTATTCCTGGTTCTCAACTTGACTGCATCTGGAAAGAACTATAAATCCAGAAGTGGGGGAAACATCTATGATCTAGATCTTGAAGCATAGTGGCCATGAAAAGTTTAGACCCAGGCAAGGTAGTATATGCTCTTAATCCCAGGAAACAAAAACAAGCAGAGATCCAAGTTTAAGGCCAGCCTCGAACACAGTTCCAAGTCTAGGCATGGTGGTAAATACCTTTAATCTGGGACATACCTTCTGATGGAGGCCTACAGAAGGACAATGAAAAAAGGAAGTGTTCATTCTTCTTCATCTGCTTACACTTACTTGCCAGCACATCTGTTGGAACCTACTTCTTCAGGATTCCAGCTTATAGAGAAAATCACCTGAAACACCCAGCCTTGAGGTAGTGAGCAACTACCAGATTGTTGGACTTCCCATTCACAGCTGCCCATTGTTGGGTGCATTGGACTGCAGACTGTATGTAAATTATTGACTGTGTATCAATAATTTCCTTTAATATATAGAGCCATTCCATACATTTTGTGACTCTTGAAAACTCTAATACAATAATGAACATTAAAAAAAAAATCACTATGGATATCTTGCTGACTCTTTAATATTTAGACCTGAAAATAGTTCCTAGAAACTCATGTGTCATTGAAAAATTATTGCCCCTTTCTTCTTTTTCTCACAGCAAAAGTCTTACAAAATAGCTAAGGATTCCTTCAGCTGCATTAGTTTTCTTTTCCTCCAAATTTGCTCTATTTTCTAAATGAGAAACACTTAGTTGCCATGACTACAAAAATTATATAAATAGGTCTGTTGAGCACCTGGTTTAATCTAGCATTTGTTAATAAGCATCAAATGAATAACAAAAGTAATAATAATCAGGAAGGTATACTGAAAAAATATTATATATATATGTGTGTGTGTGTGTGTATTGCAAAAGCTACACAAATTTATGATGTACTTCAAAAGCATATTTACATCATATTATCATTTGATCACTAAATCTATACCAGTGAAAGCTGTCTCATTTTTATCTGTTATATTTAGATTTTCATGAGGAAGAGTGATACGATTATCCTTGAAAGCAACTTAGGTTTCACATTTAAAGCCAAGAGTTTTGATTTTTTTTAGAGCAATAAGTCCATGAACTAATACAAAATAAACTATTATTATTATTTCATAAAACATGTACTGGATTTATCTTAAGACAAATTTTATTTTTAATTGAAAACTAAAACATAGTAAATTGCAAACTGTCATTGAAAAGAAATGAAATCCATTTCAGATCAGATCATTAATTAGCCTATAATTCAGCATCTCAAATTCTCTTAGTAACTTTAGTGTGATTAACATCAGGAACCATCAAAATCCCTATATAAGATATGGCATTTTGTCTTAGCTTTCATTTATCTATCTTAGGAAATTTCCAACCTATAAAGAGATAGATTGTTCAGTCCTATACACACTTTCCTAATACTTGTATCAACTGACAGATGGAGATATTGAAAATCTGCAGCCAATTAGATTCAGATCAAACTGATCCTATACTTCCAGAGGGCAGTTGAGGCCTAGTGTCTCTTCCTTTCTTTTTTGTATGGGAGGTCACTAGATCATCATGGAATTACAATCCTGTAATTAAAATCTGCTTTAGAATTGGGTTCTAATTAGAATTAGATAGATTTAACTGAACTAGAAAAATTATAACAACGAAGTTGCAGGAACAATTGCATCACTGTTAATGATAACTTATGAAGATAACAGAACATTTACAACTTTTTCACTTAGCATTGTGAAACATTAGATTATGACTATAGCTGAAAACCTCATCCTTGCAGACACATAAGACTCCAAGGCTTTTATGGATTTGAAAGCTTAAAAAAATGATTTTCTGCTTCTTCCTTTACCCTTACATGATGTGTTATAACCTTATATATCAAGAAAAACAACAACAAACCCCCCACTTCTTTTAGGATGCTTTTTCAAAAGAATTCAAGTGTTTAGTCACAGTGACAAGATGTAGCGATCACACGAAAATGGTACGGAAAAGTGAAGTCACTGATACTAAGACCAATTCATGTGGTTTATAGGCTTTGAAATTAGTTTATGGGAGAAATGTGGAATATATGGAATCATGGGCTTTGAAAACTTTAGAAAGCTGTAAGCAGAGCTTAACGTGCTTTTTTTTTGGGGGGGGGGGTACAGGTGCCATAGAGGGCCATTATTCTGAGAAATGTGTAAAGAGAGGAGAGCACATAAATTTTCAGACAGATTATGTGTCCTATTGGACTAAAGGCTGTTCATGTCATGTTCTGGCAAAGAATTCTACTCTGGCTCATGCTCTGAAAAACTGAGTAAGATTGAATTCAACAGTAATGGACCAATATATATTGTTGAGCATAATTCAAGATAGCATAATGACCAGGCTACAGCAAGCTTACTGTTTTCTGAGTGATTAGTTGTACAGTGACAAAAAAGCAGGCAGTAGAAAAAAAAAAAAGATATGAAGAACATACTGTTGTAGAGGAGGGGAGTGTGAATAGATAAAGTGGTAGACATGGCAGGCAAAGTACTGTCAAGGTTGCTGTAATTGTTACAGATTGATGCCATCATGGAGAAAATACATGGGATAGTGGTGACACACACTTATAGTCCCAGCATTTGAGAGGCTGAGGACTGAGAATTATCAGAATCCAAAAGCTGACTTGGTTTATCTAGTGAATACCAAGCCTGGTAGGACTACATATATAAAGATATATAACCCCCCGGAGCTCATGTCTCTAGCTGCATATGCATCAGAAGATGGCCTACTCGGCCATCAGTGGAAAGAGACCCATTGGTCTTGCAAACTTTATATGCCTCAGTACAGGGGAACGCCAGGGCCAAGAAGTGGGAGTGGGTGGGTAGGGGCGTCGAGGGGGGAGGGTATGGGGGACTTTTTGGATAGCATTGGAAATGTAAGTGAAGAAAATACCTAATAAAAAAGCCCTTCCCCCCAAAATAAGAACATACCTGATCGAAAGGAAAGGTCACATATCCTGCAGCCTGGAGAGTTTGAACAGGAAGACAGTGAATGTCTTTGGAAGTCCCAATATTTCCAATAAGCTGCAGATATGAGACCTGAAACTGCGGATTTGGGGTTTTGCCCTTTGGTTCAGTCTTGCATTGAGCCAATCTTTTCTTTCCATATCAATTTATTTATTTATTTTTTTTTTGTGGAATAGGAATTTTTATTCCCATTGAATGTGTGACTTTTTGTGGGGCAATGGGCTATGCACAGACGGCCTAGTCTCTAATCGAGTTGAAGTGTGGAACCCCAGGACCAGTGGTGATAATTCACCTACATGGGACAGTCGGCATTCTCTCATGTCCCCTGGAACCCTGGCTCCTGTCGAAGTTACTACTCCCACATCCCCCACAGGAGAAGCTGTGGCTAGTAGTCATGTACACAATATCCCAAGCTTCTGACCTTCAGGCTAAACTCCTCTCTCAGTTACCTAACAACACCAAGATAACAGCCCACCATAAGAGGGGCTGCTTGACCCCACCTCACTTCCTCCTCATCCTATCCTCTCACTCTTTCTCTTCCTCTTGCTCTCTCCCTCTTACTCTAGCCTTTCTTCTCTCTCTCCTTTTCCCCCTTCTCTCCTCTTGGCCATGACTGGTCTGTTTCTCTTTTTCTACCTTCTCTCTTTCACCCTGCCTTTCTACAATAAAGCTCTAAAACCATAGACTGTCTCTGTTCATCAAGGCATGCTGTGCATGGACGATGGGATATGCTTTCCTCTAATGAGCAGTTTCTAATCTCTGATGGACAGCCTTCCTATGCTCCAGCCATGGATCAGACTAAGGACTCTTGCCAGTGTGGGGCCCTCTCTCCCTCTACCCTCTCTCCCCTGTCCCTGGGACCAAGGGTGTCGCCCCGGGGCCCCTGGTATGGGGGCTACCCCTTGTCCACCCACTGTTGAGTGTGGTCAGTGGCTTAGATGCCCACCTGGGGCCGAGCCCTCCTGCATCTGCCTGCTCAGAGCACAGGAGCTGTGGCTGGATGCGGGCTCTCTCCCTCCCCCTCCTTCCCCTACACCACAGCCCCACAACTTTTAAATGTGCAAACCCAAGTTGGCAGGCTGCAATATTTTAAGATATGAGAGATTTTTGGGCTGCCTACACTGCTCATTCACCCTAAGCAGCCTAGAGTGGGATTCAAAGGTGTACTTCTTCTGATGTTAGTTGTATGTTTCTTTTCTTTTCATGTTTGTGGTGAGGGGAAACACCAAAGGGCTACTGAATGATTTTTATGATCAATCACGCCTTGAGCCACCTCCTGGGCAAAATATTCTATTAAAAGTTTTGATAATAATGTGACTTTTATTGTACCATTTAATTTCCTATTATTGAATAGCATGTGCTGTGATTAAATAAAAAAATTCTTCCAATGCCAGTGTAATGATTGCTTTCAGCAGGGGCTGGACATTGGCTCTCAAAATAATATATTGCTATAATGCATTATAGTAAGCAACTATTAAATTTTGTTTGTTACTTGTTACACAGAACGATTTTCGTCAACACATGATCACACTTACAAGACTAGAATTAAATTGACATCAGTGCAGATATGAAACTAATAAGAAATCTTACCACCTGCAATGCCACTACTTTGTCATTTTGTCCAAAAATCAAAACTCCAATTTCATGTAAATATAACATGAGTGGCACAAGTTAAACAATTTTTTTTACAATAACTATGAAAAATTATAGAATAACAATAATAAGAAAATTAAATATCACCTCAAATACCAAGATATCCTTATCTAGTAATACTAGAAGTTTGCCAGAAAAAAAACATTGCAACTTCTAGTAAGAAATGTATGTAGCTTCTAAAGACTTTTTTTTTCTTTTAGGAATTCAGTTAAAATGCAACCCATGGGACATCAGGACCTCTTCGTTTGAAGTTTACTCACTGATAGTCTTTCAAGTAACCATTGGAAATTCTTATACTTGTAATACTGAAGCACATATCTTTTCTTTCAACATCTTTAATGTTTGGATCAGTTCAGAGTTTTATGTTTAAAAACAGAGGTTAGATCTATGCAGGAATTCTAACAGGTTGAAATTGGGCTATGTTTATTGCCATTTGTGGCTTTTCTTACAGGAACCATCCTCATTGTCTTAATTGCTTATCTCTTTGGCAGAAACAGAAGTCAAGCCTGGCATCACACAATTTAGCATTCAAAATTACTTTATTACTCTCCACCACTGCAAATTAACAACAGTTTTAAGAAGTCTATAATCATTTTCTGCATGCTTAAAATGGTATGGAAGTAGAAATGCAATCATGTTTTATTTTAAGCCATTTTTGTCCAAGTTTAGTGAATAAAATATGGGGTGTATCTTGCAATAATTTCTGTTCATGGAATTGTGCATAGAATTAATGCATTAGTGATTATCTCAGAGTCACCAATAAGGTGCTGATTTCCTTTAAAGAAAGAAATCAAAACAATTCCCTTTGATGTCATTTAAGCAAGAGCAAGCCTAGATTTGAATTCTCTACTTTACTCACTATGTACCTGCATGAAGTCTGCTGTCTTGTGAATCTGTAGCTTTGTCTGTGCCTGTCCTTTTGTGTCTCTGTGAGTCTATGTCTGCCTATGTGAGACTCTATTTCTCTGCCTAACAAAAGGCTCTATCTTTTATTGAACAACACAGGAACAACCAAAAAGCAATGAGTGATTGTTATTTTATAGAAATATTTAACAGTTTTATGGCAGATTAAATCACTGACCCAGATAACTTAGCAGTAATATAAACATTTTTTTAAATTCAACCAATATCCATATGTTGCAGTAGACTGTTTTTAGCCTATTTGCTGTTTGCAGAAAATGATACACATACATTACCCTAAATCAGGGACATGGAAGAGTACATAATTTAAGATTACAGCTATATACCAGTTCACGTTGTAAAGAAATTATTACATAGAAATCCAAGACAAGTGAAGTTTGTTATTATACTGCTTTTTTAAAAAAAAGATTTATTTATTTATTTTATGCATGTGAGTATACTGTAGCTGTCTTCTGACCCACCAGGACAGAGCATCAGATTCCATTTCAGATGATTGTGACCCACCATGTGGTTGCTATAGTTGAACTCAGGACCTCTGGAAAAGAAGTCAGTGTGCTTAACCGCAGAGCCATCTCTCTAGCTCCTACATTTTTTCTTCAAAGACAGGGTAAACAAATAGAATGAATATGTAATTGGATATCAGCCTCATGTCTTAATTGATGGTAAGTTATATTATTGAGTCTGGCTGTGAGGCCCAGCAAAAGTTACAATTTCTCAGAACTAAAGATATTTTTATCATAATGCATTGGCACAGAACTATTACTACTGACATTGCACTATTATTTAACTCTCCAGATATCATTTACCAATCAGAACTCTAAGAGGGAGGATAGACTCCTTTTCTATATTGGGATTATCTTTCTAGTATTTAACATTTGGGGTTCTGCCATTTTCTTCATCCATCATTACGTTTTCAAAGAGCAAATAATGTCTCAACACTTAGAGTAAGGCTAGCTAATTAGCATAATGACCTGTTGGAGATCCAACATAATTACAAAAAGAAAAATGAAAACAATTAAAAAATAAACAATTTTAGATGGTTTTATTAAGTTTTAACAATTAGGGCAGATAAGATCCACACATGACACTCATGTATTGTGTTCTGCTATGTAGAAGCTTGTGTGCTTCAAATAGTAAAATCTACACCATTTTAATTTTTTTATAGTGTGCTTTCTCTTTGATGTTACAGCCATTCTAGTTCTGCCATTTTCTACAATATACTTTTTGGTCTTGACTTATTCACTTAAAACTTGTTAGAAGTATAAATGACCAATGCATGTTCAATGCAATTCCAATCAAATTTTGTCACACATACATAACAACACCAAACTGTAAGTATAATTTGTTAAAGGCATAGGCAGTACAGAGTGAAATTTGAATTCTATTAAAATTATTTTCCTAGATTTGTAATATATACCATATAACATTATAAAATAATAAAAGTAAGGGATACAGTTATATTAATACCAAATACATTAACCAGAGATTGAATTATGATCTTACTACATTTGGAATTTCAATGTATGATGTTTTGTGACTTTACACACTATTTATTCCCGTACCAGACTGAAAGTAATTAAGTAAATTTGTTTCAATTATTACACCTACTTATCCCTTGGGTAGGTGGATGGGGAAATTCCTATTGTCTTGACCTTCTGTAAAATTCAGAAAGTACACTATGCTCCCAATAACTTAAGTGCAGAAGAAATACCTCTTACCGCCTCACCTTTACTTACTTGACTCTTTCAATTGTGCAGTCCTTCTCTGTCATATATGCCTTGTCCCATCATAATTTATCGTCCATTTTTGTAGTATTTTCCTATGAAATCTAGACATTCTATATCTTATTGTCATGATTTACTGTATATTTCACCTTTCAGCTCTTGCCAATATATTTTATTTTCATTAATATAACTGGACTTCTGTAACAGAAATCACCCAAGGGTTATAATATTTTCAGTGTGAAAACTTGTAAAGTCTGCAAACACATGCAATGTTTTTTCTCGAGGGGTTTTTACAATAAAATGATCATGGCTTTATTTTAATTAGCTTATTTTATTTACTTATTGAAGTGTAATCATCTTAAAATAGTGCTGGCTGAACACATATAAAGTTTATGTTTCTATTCTAATGGAGAATTAGATATTAAATTTTATTTAAATTATATTAATAATACAGACACCACTTTTGTGATTTCAGCCTAAAAATATCTATCAGTCATCTACTTCCTTTGAATAGTTGGGTTAAGCACAATTGGGACAAATATATTGAAATGATCAAAGGGGTATTTCTAGTAATAATGGGTTATGCTACTGAAAGACAGATAACATGGTTTATTATGGCCCTATTACATTTATAATGGTCATAGTGGAAAATAATGTTGCTAATTAGCACAGTAGCTTATGACTACCTATAATTTCCATACCCAGGTGGCAGAGACTATAAGAGTTACAGATGGGTCTGGGCTACATACTGCGAACCAGTAAACAAACAAACAAACAAACAAACAAAACAGTAAACTGAAAAGGAAGTATAGAAAGAATGAAGGAAGGAAGAAATATTAATAATCATATGTTTGAGAGGATAAAATTTCTTTATTTGAAAGTGGTTTAAAAATAGGATTAGAACAATAGTCAAGTCTTATTAAAAGTAACATAAAAAATAAATACTCATTTTTATAAGAGCTGAGATTTAAGAGACAAAAATAAAATGGAACAAAATACTAAATATGAGATCTAAAACTCCAAAACTAATTAAAAGAAAATATAAGAAAAAATTTTGTTGTATCAGATTTTGTTGTAATTTCTTGGGTATTTCACCAGAAAGACATCTTAAAAAGAAATAAAAACATAAAGTGGACTTCATAAAAATAAAAAGTTCTCTGTATCAAGGAACATTATCAATAAAATGCAATTGAAATGAGTATTTACAATCATATATATTATTAATATCGCAAATGTATAAATTACTACAAAAACAAACAAACAAACAAACAAGTAGAAAAGAGCCCAACAGCTGAATTCCAAAATCTGGCCAGAATTTGAAAAATATTTTCTTCCAAGAAGATGCTCAAGTTATAAGCAAAGGGAAAATACAGGCCACCATTATAAAAACTTCCAGAATAGTTCTATCTCAAGACCTAGCTATACCACTCCTGGGCATACACCTAAAAGATGCCCCACTATACCACAAGGACACATGCTCTACTATATTCAAAGCAGCCTGTAACAGCCAGAAGCTGGAACCAACCCAGATGTTCCTTAACCTAAGAGTGGATACAAAATATGTGGTTCATTTACACAATGGAATATCATCCTGCTATTAAAAACAAGGACATCATGAATTTTTCAGGCAAATGGATAGAACTAGAAAATATCACCCTGAGAGAGGTAACCTAGACCCAAATGGTATGTACTCCCTGATAAGTGCACGTTAGCCAAAAAGTACCCATGGTACAACTCACAGAAGATATGAAGCTTAACAGGAAGGAAGAACCAAGTGTGGATACTTCAATCTCCCTTAAAAGGGGAAGCAAAATAATCATGGAAGGCAGTGGGAAGGAGGGGCCTGGGTAGGAGGAGGGAGGGGACAGGAAAAGGGGGCAGGATCAGTTATGGAGGTGGAGACAGGAGAGAAGCCAGAGAACCTGGAGAATGAATGGAAATAGGTAGCAGCAGGGGTTGGAGTGTGTGTCTGTGTGTGTGTCTGTGTGTGTGTATAAATCTAGAAAATGTCAGAGACCTGGGATGTGAGAGGCTCCCAGGACTCAATGGGGTTGACCTTAGCTGAAATGCCCAACAGTGGGGAGATGAAACCAGAACAGACAAACTCCAGTAGATATACTTGACCCCCAGTTGAGACATGGGGTCACCCATCTATTTTTGAAATGTTTAACTCAGAATTGTTCTTGTCTAAAAGAAATGCAGGGACAAAAATGGAGTAGAGACTGGAGGGAAGGCAATCCAGTGACTTACCCAACTTGGAATCCATGCCATGCACAGGCATCAAACCCTGACAGTATTACTGATGCCATGTTGTGCTTGCAAACAGGAACCTAGCATGACTGTCCTCTGATAGGCTCTACAAGCAGCTGACTGAAACAGATGCAGATACCCACAGCCAAACATTGGACTGAGCCTGGGGACCCTATGGAAGAGTTAGGGAAAAGATTGAAGAGATGAAGAGGATGACAATCCCAGGAAGAACAACACTATCAACTAACCCAGTCCCCTCAGAGCTCCCAGAGAATAAGCTGCCAACCAAGGAGCAAACATGGGCTAGTCCGTGTTCCCTGGCACATATGTAGGTAGTAGAGGACCGCCTTGTCTGGCCTCAGTGGGAAAAGATGTGCCTAGTCCTGTAGAAACCTGATGCCCCAGAAAAGGGGGATGCTGGCAGGGGTGAGGGTGAGGTATGTGTGGGGAGTACCTTTTCAGAAGCAAAGGGGAGGGAGGATGGTGTGAAGAACTTGGGAAGAGGGGGGGTATCAGGAAGAGGGACATTTGGAATGTAAATAAATTAAATAATTTAATAACAATAATAAAAATGTCCAGAATAAACAAACAAGCCAACAAGTACTCCAAATAACATGGAAAAATGGATGACCTGCTGCTATGAATGCATAAAGCCTTTTCTACTATGAAAAAGATTGTAATGGTGTTATAGATTAGCTCCAGTATCTTCATGTCTTACTTCCTTTTCTAAAAGAAAACATTTAGTTTGGGGCTTGCATACAGTTTCAGGCTGTTAGTTAGATTATGTAATCATCATGACAGGGATCATGGGGGCAGACTGCCAAACATGGTGCTGGAACAATAGCTGAGAGCTTTGCCTTATCCCAATGTTTGAAGCACAGAGAGTGAGAAATCGGGCCTGGCATGGGATTTGAAGCCTCAAAGTCCACTCCTAAGAGATGTACCTCCTCCAACAAGGCTATACCTTCTAATTCTTTCAAAGTATTACATCAAATAGGGACCTTGATTTCACATATGGAGGCCACACTCATTCAAACAATTATACTTCTCTTCTTTCATGTATCCAAAAGTGTTTAAGCAAAGATGCAAAGAGACATTAGAAAACATATGTTCATATCAATATTAGTCATAAAACGAAAGTAATATAAGTATTCATAATTGACCAATAGGATATACTAACAAAATGGATGTAACAAACATATGCAACCTACATACACACACAGTGGCACATTATTCAGTCTTACAAAATTGATACAGGCCATAACAGAGATGAACATGGAAAATACTGCATTAAGTGAAATAAGTCAGGAAGAAAAGTAATAAATTTTGTTTTTATTTCCAGTAAGTGACAAATACACTTGGTTAAAATCACAGAGACAAAAATGCAAAATAGAGGTTGCCATGGCAATGGGTAAGGGATAGTGTCTTAGTCAGGGTTTCTATTCCTGCACAAATATCATGACCAAGAAGCAAGTTGGGTCACACAACACAGAAGTGGATGCTCACAGTCAGCTATTGGATGGATCACAGGGTCCCCAATGGAGGAGCTAGAGAAAGTACCTAAGGAGCTAAAGGGATCTGCAATCCTATAGGTGGAACAACCATACATATGTACTAACCAGTACCCCCCCGAGCTTGTGTCTCTAGCTGCATATGTATCAGAAGATGGCCTAGTCGGCCATCACTGGAAAGAGAGGCCCATTGGACTTGCAAACTTTATATGTCCCAGTATAGGGGAATGCCAGGGCCAAAAAGTGGGAGTGGGTAGGTAGGGGAGTGGGTGGGAGGGTATGGGGGACTTTTGGGATAGCATTGGAAATGTAAATGAGGAAAATACCTAATAAAAAGTATATAAAAAAAGAAGCAAGTTGGGGAGGAAAGGGTTTATTCAGCTTACAGTTCCATACTGCTGTTTATCACCAAGGACGTCCGGACTGGAACTCAAACAGGTCAGGAAGCAGGAGCTGATGCAGAGGCCATGGAGGGATGTTCTTTACTGGCTTGCTTCCCCTGGCTTGCTCAGCCTGCTCTCTTATAGAACCTAAGACTACCAGCCCAGAGATGGTCCCACTCACAAGGGAAGTTTCCTCCTTGATCACTAATTGAGAAAATGCCTTACAGCTGGATCTCATGGCGGCATTTCCTCAACTGAAGCTCCTTTCTCTGTGATAACTCCAGCCTGTGTCAAGTTGACACCCAAAAGCAGCCAGTACAATTGACCCCTTGTCAACTTGACACACAAACATATCACTAGTAAGCCTCAACCCTTAGTTCTTATTTATCCCCAAGATCTTAAATAACTTTAAAAGTCCCACAGTCTTTACATATTAAAAGTTCAATCCTTTAAAAATATCCAATTATCTTTTAAATTTCAAAGTCTTTTTGCAATTAAAAGTCTCTTAAATGTGTGATCCACTAAAATATTTTCTTCCTTCAAGAGGGAAAAATATCAGGGTACAGTCACAATCAAAAGCAAAAATAAAACTCCAACTGTCCAGTGTCTGGGATCCAACTCACAATCTTTTGGGCTCCTCTAAGGGCTTGAGTCACTTCTCCAGCCATGCCATTTGTAGCACACATGTTGTCTGTCTTCTATGCTCCAGCTGCCTGTAGTCCACTGTTGCTTCTGTTCTTGGTGGTCATCTCATGGTCCTGGCATCTGCAAAACCCTGCTGTCTTTCACTGTAACTTGGCTTCAACAATAGCCTCTCATAGGCTCTCTTCATGGTGCCAAGCTTCAACTCCTTTGCATGACTCCTTCAGTCCTGGGCCATCAATTGCAACTGAGGCTGCACCTTCACCCATGGCCTTCCATGGCCTCTCACAATGCTGAGCCTCAGCTGCTCTGCATGACCCCTTCATGCTTTCAAAACAATACCACCTGGGTAACTCTTATATGTTACCAAGTCCAGCCACAGCAAAAGGTACAACCTTGACTATCTCTGGAACACAGCCTCTGTGCTCTCAGAAAACAGTTCCCAGAAGATGTCACCTCAATGATGCTGGTCTCTTCTCAATCACTGCTAATTTCTTAGCCCCAGCTAACCAGCATCAATAGTCCCAGGAATGCAAAGTAGTAGTACTTCTGGTATCTTGTTAATCACAGCTGATTCTTCAGCCCCAGCTAACCAGAACCACAGAATCTTCACAAACAAAATAGGAATGACCCTGAAAAGAGTCTTTCATCTTCCCTCTGAAATTTCACAATCCAGGCCTCCATATTCTGCACTGTTTTCAACATTATCTTCCAAGCTCCTACACAACATCTCACAGAGCTCTTAACACAGAATAGATCTTCTTGCTAAAAGTTCCAAAGTCCTTCCACATACCTCCCCAAAACATGGTCAGGTTGTCACAGGAATACCCCACTATACTGGTCCCAATTTGTCTTAGTCAGAGTTTCTATTCCTGCCCAAACATCATGACCAAGAAGCAAGTTGGGGAGGAAAGGGTTTATTCAGCTTACAATTCCATACTGCTGTTCATCACCAAGGAAGTCAGGACTGGAACTCAAGCAGGTCAGGAAGCAGGAGCTGATGCAGAGGCCATGGAGGGATGTTCTTTACTGGCTTGCTTCCCCTGGCTTGCTCAGCCTACTCTCTTATAGAACCCAAGACTACCAGCCCAGAGATGGTCCCACCCACAAGGGACCTTTCCCCCTTGATCACTAATTGAGAAAATGCCTTACAGCTAAATCTCATGGAGGCATTTCCTCAACTGAAGTTCCTTTCTCTGTGATAACTGCAGCCTGTGTCAAGTTGACACCCAAAACCAGCCAGTACCTATAGATAAAGTGTTTCATTTCCTGGAAAGCTCTTCTATAGTCAAGGCTTAAATAAATCTGTAGACAAATAAGAGTGATGGTTGTATAACAACATGAACATAAACTTCCTGTCATTGAACTGTATATGTTAAAATGGCATTTTTAGATTACATACATTTTCCTTCAATAAAACATATAATATTAGTACTTAAATGTAAGAAAATATTGTCTAACTTAATTTACAAACAAATGAAGACATATTGGGATACATAATACTTTAACTTCAAGTATCATATTAGCAATCAATAGTCTAACTAGAATATAAATAAACTATAATTTAAGTAATCCATACTTCAGAGTATAATTTGGCATATGTATACACACCCATACTCATAAATCATAGCTGATTGGAAATATTTTGGAGGTTCCCTTAACTTTACAGTAAAGAGTGATATAATCACCACACAGCAGCATCAATATTAGACTCTCTTGAAATTTTGCCTGCCAAAGATACTAGCCCATTACTTCTAAATCCTTGTTAAAAATATGATTCACAAAATTATTTTTCACAGAAAATTATATATCTTAAATAACATAGATGAGTTTTGAAATCTACAAAGCACAATGACAAAGATTATATATTGTTGTATCATAAACTTAGAGGTGAAAGTCTAAAGTAATTATTTGGTAATAACACAAAGTAGAATACTGTGGTTTGAAATAAAAATGACATCAATATGCTCATATGTTTGAATACTTGATCCCCAGTGGATAAAAATGTATGGGAAGTATTAGGAGTTGTGACCTTCTTGAAGAAGGCATGCCAAAGGGGCAAGCTTTGAAGTCTCAAAAGCCTTCTAGTATGCCCAGTGAATTCTCTGCTTCCTATCTGTGGATCAGAATGTGATCTCTCAGCTTTGATCCAGCACCTTGTTTGCCTGCCTCCTACTGAGCTCCTTGCCAAAATGGTGAAGGACATCTGTTTTTCTGGAACTATTATCTCCTAATACATCTTTTCATCTAAAAGTTTCATTGGCCATGGTGTTTAGTCACAGCAGTAGAAAAGTAAATAAGACAGTTGATACCAACAAATAAAGTATTGATGTAAAAGACTTCACTAATTCATTTTTTTTGAGGAATTTTGAAAAAAATGGTACTTTGAATTAAGAAAGCAATTGAATACTGTAATCAGAGCTTAATAAGTCATCCTAGTATGATATTGGAAGACAGTAGAGTTGAAAGCTATTTTTCTGCAGAAGCTTGAGTCAAGAGTTTTTAGAGAAGAGCAATATTAGCAACAGATCTAGACACTGTTCTTGTGATATTATGGGGAAAATATGGCTGCCATCTCTCCTTGTCCTAAGAATTTGCCTGAAGCTAAATTTAAAAATAGTATAATAATTTTCTGGCAAAGATTTTTGCAAAGCATCCTAATATTATGTCATGTTGTTACTAGCAATCACTATAATACAGGTCTACAAAGAAAGTAAGCAACTGAAGCAATAAATAAATAAATAAATAAATAAATAATAAAAGTAGACCATTTGAAGAGGAAAACAGCACCAGAAAATTTAAGTTTGGAGCCAAGACTTATGCTGAAGGTATAAGAAGATTAAGGAGTGGCCTGATCTAAAGAAAGAGAGGGGGGTATCCTCAGCGCAAGATCCCAGCCAGCTAAGCTTTCAATTTGTGAAAGAAGTGCCTAAGTAATTTTCTGATGGGGGTGGGGCAGGAGAGGAAGCTACAACAAATGAAAATTGATGCAAATGTGATTCAAAAGGTTGAGCCTCCATCCCCAGTGGGCAGCCCATTTGGCCTTGTTACCTACATGCGTCTGATTTGGATTCATTAAAGATACATGTATAAAGGCCATGTGGAATCATCCTCTGCAGTCAAGGACAGCTGCTTACCCTAGATGTGTGGTAAGGTATTACTGAATAGAGGCCTTGAAAGGCTACTGTGTAAAATGGTGAAAGTGAACTCTGGATTGTATTGGAGATCCCAAGAAGTTAGAGGTACCAGAACTATATCGAGCTATCTTCCATGGAGAGCTGAAGATAGGTATTGATATCAGCCCAAGTATTTTATAGTCAACAAAGTCAGAAGGGAAGATCCATCTGTGCTCTTTTACACTAGACATGGAGTTACAAAATATATCTATACCAGGCAAAGGAAACCTTCCCTCAAATTGTTGGTCAAGGGGGTTCAGGAAACACCAAAAACAATATAAATTATTGCAATTTTCCTTGGATACCTGTCAGAACTTGAAGCTAAGACCCCATTTCTGAAGACACTGATACTGGGGGAATTGATGTCTAGCTTTCATAGTGCTGGAAGAAACCATGCAAGCTGCTAAAAGAGAAATATAAACAGTAGTGCCACTCAGCTGTGAAGCCTTTGAACCACAATAATGAATGGCTCTGTAAGATATCCTCAGTGGAGCAAAAGTGACAGTTTTATCTTGGTTACTAGACACAGTCGCCTAATTGGACTTATGCTCTGCTCAGCAGGAAGGAACTTTTGGGAGGCACTGTAAATCTAACCAACTATCTATTTTTAGCAAGGTCATAGACCCTACAGGAGAAACTTCTAATTGCATTCTGAATACTCATCCTTATATACATGGATAAATGCAGCTCTCATCCCTCATCAAAGAAGTCCTTTTAACGACTTGATGGTAAAGGCTGCTTCAGAGATACACAACAGGTCTAAATTCAGGATAAAAATGACTGTGGAGTTGTCGTGCCTCTCTGCAATTAATACACAAACCCAAGACAGAAGGTTCCAGAAACATTGGAGAACAGGAAATGGGAAGGTTGAAAGAGCCAGATGACAAGGATCTCTGCAGTTAGTACCTTATAGGCATGGCAGGGATGGTGCATCCAAGAGATCTCAACCATATTGTGATCTATCTATGCAAGACCTATATAATAGCTACATCAGTAGAAGTGTTGATAGAGATGGGAGGGATTTCATATGGACACACACATATACACACATAGATAGAGAAAAATATAAGAACTGAGTCCATTTAGTGTTCCTAGTACAAACATGTTTTTATGGATTACCACCTGAGATTGGATTACCTAGAAAGAATATCATCTTTGTATACATGCATGCTGGGGATGGACTTCAGGGGATAATTTTCAGGAGTCAGTTTCAGGAGTTTTTCTGCCATGTAGACCCTGGATATCAAACTTAGCTCCTCAAGCTTGGCTACAAATTGTTTTACTAATCAAGCCATCTTATCAGTTCTTTTTGTAGGCCTTAATTGGTCATTTGCATTTCATTTGAAGTATGTCCAGTTCAGATACCCGTTTATTGATCAGATTATTTGGTTCTTTTGGTGATTGATTTTTTTTCAGAATATTTACATATTCTGGATAGTTCTCTTATGTTGAATGAATATATGGCAAAACATACTATAATTCTAAAAGATGCTTGCCTATTTTAATTTCACAAGATGATGCTCATTAATGGTGGCTATTCGTGGGAAGCCACATGTGCCATTGCAGGGTGGCGCTGGCTACCGCTGGCCACCATGCATACATAGGCAGTAAAGTTTTTTGGTTTTGAGAACTAACCAAAATTAACCAATCAGATGAGAGAGAAGTTAACCAATCAGATGAGAGAGAAGTTAACCAATCAGATGAGAGAGAAGTTAACCAATCAGATGTAGGCATGTAAATGAGGTGGTAAGCATAACCCAAGCACAACCAATCCAGGTGTGAGACACGCCTCTCCTAGGCCTATATAAGCAGCACCAGTTCTGGGCTTGGGGTCTCTTCACCTCTGCAATCAAGCTCTCCCAATAAAGGTGTGCAGAAGGATCCTGTTGCAGCGTCATTCTTGCTGGCGTGTCGGATGCGCACAAGAGCTATTATTTTCAGAGTCCTACTAAGAAATTCATTGAATATATTTTAAGTGATTCCTTATGTTCTCCTTTATTACTAAACACGTTGAAATGAAAAAAAAAAGTCATTTTGTTTGATTATTGAAATTAATATTGTAACATTTGCCATATTAACCAAAGCATTCTATGGATTCAGTGAAATCACCACAAAAATTATAATGATACACTTTCTGAGCATGGTGGCTCAGGCTATAATCGCAACATTTGGGAAGCACACACAGAAAGTTCACAGCAAGTTTGAAGTCAGCCTGGGCTACATAGAGAGTTCCAAACTAGCAAGGGTTTCATAATGAGATCCCATCCTAAATGTCCTCTCACTCAAAACTTCTAGTGATATTTCTCATAGAAAAATAAAGCCATCCTAAAATTCACATAAACATATAAGAGTTCAACTTACTCTTTAGAAAGTTTCTAAGCACTACTCCACCTAACATGATTTAAATATCCCACATAAAACTACAACGAAAGAATCCTCCTTAATTCTGATGTATAATTTTATTTTTAAGGGACACAGTTTTCAGTATTTAAGCATTCTGGATTTTAACCATTTGAGTTTGTCTTTGGGTTATTTTAGACTGTAGAGATTTCGTTCTTTTGAGACATCAAAATTTATTATAAGGTATTTAGTATCAAGTCTTTGGGGTTAGTATTGTAACAGTTGAAAATTTATGAGAATTTTATCTAAGCTGAGGTAGACTTTTCTTCTCAAAATCACTGGATTTTGAGTTGAAATATCCCAAGGCAAGATCACATTATTTTGTGAGGTGGCACAGTGCTGGCTCTGAGATATTTGGGTGGGTGTTATTACTACCACTAACCTTATTGCTGTGCTGTGCTCCTTGTAGTATAGTACAGTTTGATTTGGGAAGCAATCTTATTCTTTCTTTTAGAAACTGTTTGGACATGTGTGTCTAATAATAGTTCTCTCTCTCTCTCTCTCATTATATTTTAAATTTATATACTATAATTTGACAGGACCCTTAAATAGAAAAGGGTCAAATTGACAGAGCTTCATTCTGTGTATTCTGTGCTATGCTTTTCCTAGGCCACAAATTCTTTAGGAAAAGGAATTATATTTAATTCCAGGCTTCATTCCAACATAGAGGAGAAAGCTTACATAAAGTAGATACAGAATAAATATTTATCCCAGTCATGGAGAAAATCTTGAATTTTGCAACAGTAAGTATTCCAGTAGGAAATACACAGTACAGTCAAATGAAGATTCTTCAAGGATTTTTTTTTATAAAGGGATAAAAATTGCAGGATAGAGCAGATACCCTGAAATAGAAATTCCTGAGCTCTCAACAGCACTAAGCCCAGATAGGCAGAAGGGTGGAATGTTTTTCAAAATATATAAGCAGACAGAGGAGAACTGAAACCTCAGAGAGGAATAGTGTTCTTTTCTTAAGATGGACAGCTGAGATGATGTAGCCTGACAAGAAAGAAGGAGGTAACTTATAGCCTCCTCCTTCTCTGCCCAAACTTTGGCAGATACTATTTGAGCTAATGCACATCATTTAAACATATCAGCATTAGCAGGTAGGGTATAAGGTAGAAAGGAGGAAAGATTGTTGCTGGTAATCAAACAAAAGTTTTCAACAATAAAGCTATCATGTTGTATTTCTGATGTAAGAATTATTGTATTTCTTCTCATTTATCCTTTGAGTGACTTCATTTTTATTGTAGTTTTCTGAAAGCAAAGTTTCATTCAGACACATTAGTTTTCTCCATAGTTGCAAACATTTTCAACAGTATAAAAGGCATTAGCTTAACTATTCTCTTTCCTGTGTACTTTACACCAGTAATATGTTAATAGACTCAGTATAATGTGCTTGAGAAATAATTCTATTTTCTAATATTACATCATTTTAATTTTAGCACAGTGGTCTCTTTACCTCCAGTCTTGCCTTTCTGACTGCATCAAGATTTATCATGGTAGAGGATATTTAATACTTTTATAATTAATGTAAATGTCTCACTGGGCAGAATACATATGCCACTTTGAGTTATTGCCTTATGACCTGCTCTTTCCTCTTCCATTCTGTCTGAACCAAGAGATCAACAGTCATTATACAGTACTCGGGTCAAATGCTATCTATTGTGTGAGTCCACACTCCACTAGACATCAAGAAACCTTCTTATTTAAACATTTCTTTAGATCTTTTGCTTTTCTTAAAGTGTTTCAGCCCAGTGCAACATGATTGAAGAATCCTCACAGTGAGGGTCATCTTTCTTATAAACTTTAGGATAATTTAGTTAGAATCATGACAGATTCTAACAGTTCTTTTACATCAGTGTCAAGAGATGAAGCTTCTGAAAGTATTCAAACTTACTGTCTTGTCATGTATTTTGAGAAAATACATTTCTAGCTAGCACCTTAAAAATTGAAGATGTTCTTCCAAGAAAAATAGAATATAATAAAACAAGTATGTATAATATATATTAATTCCCACTGTTGAAAGAATTCCAAAGTGTGGAATTCATGTTGGCAATGAATCCATTTTGAGGGATAGAGCATGAAATATGGTCTAGAAGAATCATCAAATGAGATTAAGACCCACTACTCTAAAATACTTAGAGCATGCAGAGGAAAGAAAAAAATATAGTTTTGTTTTTCTGAAAATGTAATACAAACATAAGCTGTATGGATAGTTATAATCACAACTTGTATCATAATGACATCATTACCTTATTTCAAAAAAAAGGTGCATGTTCAACTTGAAGAAACACAGCAGTATATTATAATGGATCTATACTATGGATAGAATTAACACTTACAATTTAATATTGCTAAGTAAATTAAGTTAAATAATGTTTACTATTTTAAGTTACAGCAAATCACTTTTGAATGTCCCACACAAAATGTGGCTAGATAACCGGTATGTTGTGTTATGTTCCTTCACTCCTGGCATCAATGCAACCAAGTTACTGAAATCCATTTTAACTAAGACTAAACATTTTCTTAATGCTTCAAAGAAAACTTCATACAGCCAGACGTAAATGAAATTATGCCAGACTACTAAGATGTTGAACCTGAGTTCTCAATTGGGAACCAAGTACAAAAAAAAAAAAAAAAAAAAAAAAAAAAAGCAATATCTAACTATAATTCCTTTTCCATGTGGAGGAAACCTTGGCCAGTGATATGCTGTACCATCTGTATATGGTACTTTTTCACAACTTTTACACATTAATGATAGTGAACCTGTTCTTATAAGACATTATTTTAAAATGTATGTTGCCTAATAGATTTATTTGCTTGCAATACCACTTCCACCACTACCACACTCAATTACAGCAGACAAATTAACTTAGTAACTTTAATTTCTAGATGATCCATTATTCCTCATATAAAATAGTATTTAACATTGAATGATATATAAACAACACATTTATTCCACACAGTTCTACATGGATAATAATCAGGTGATAGTAGGGTGAAATTCAGATTTAAAGAGGCCCAATCTATTTAGGACCCTATCTTTGATTCCAATTTACTTCATTTTCACATGGCCTGAGGGGCAAAGGACAAAAATGTGGTTTTCTTACACTGGAAAACCACAGAAGTTCTTCTAGCCCTTTCTTTTTAATAATGAAATGTCATTCTTCTAGCCATCATTTTTTTTGTAAATAAGGAAATATCATTCTCCATGGCACAACTTTTTTATGATAACTTCCATATAAGTATCATCTTATAGTTTAAAATCCAAGATATAAATGTTGGAAGGACAAATCAAGCCAGTTTCTTTATGCCTAAAATGACAATAGTCAAAGCACATATACTATAAAGTATAGGTACAATTAATTACTATATATAAAATTAGCCTGGTCCAATCTATTTGGAATTCCACCTCACACCAGTCAGAATGGCTAAGATCAAAAACTCAGGTGACAGCTGATGCTGGCAAGATGTGGAGAAAGAGGAACACTCCTCCATTGTGATGGGATTACAAGCTGACACAACCACTCTGGAAATCAGTTTGGCAGTTCCTAGGAAAATTGTACATAGTACTACCTGAGGAACCAGCACTAACACTCCTGGGCATATACACAGAAGATGCTCAATCATGTAATAAGGCCACAAGCTCCACTATGTTCATAGCAGCCTTATTTATAATAGCCAGAAGCTGGAAAGAACCCAGATGTCCCTCAACAGAGGAATGGATACAGAAAATGTGGTACATTTACACAATGGAATACTATTCCACATAAAACTCCATATTAAAAACAATGACTTCATGAATTTTTTTAGGCAAATGGGTGGGACTAGAAAATATCATCCTGAGTGAGGTAACCCAGTCACAAAAGAACACACCTGGTATGCACTCAATGATAAGTGGATTTTAGCCCAGAAGCTCAGAAAACCCAAGATACAATTTATAGACCACACGAAACTCAAGGAGAAGCAAGACCAAAGTCTGACTACTTTGGTCCTTCTTAGAAGGGGGACAAAATGCCCATGGGAGGAGATACAGAGACAAAGTGTGGAGCAGAGACTGAAGGAAAGGCCATTTAGAGACTGCCCCACCTGAGGATCCATCCCTTATACAGAAACTATTGTGGATGCCAATAAATGCTGACAGGAGCCTGATATAGCTGTCTCCTGAGAGGCTCTGCCAGTGCCTGACAAATACAGAGGTGGATACTCTCAGCCAACTATTGGACTGAGCACGGGGTTCTCAATGGTGGAGCTAGAGAAAGGACCCAAGGAGCTGAAGGGGTTTGAAGCCCCATAGGAGGAGCAACAATATGGGGTTTTCAGAGGGGTGACCAGAAAAGAGGATGACATTCGAAATGTGAATAAAGAAAATATCCAATAAAAAGGATGTATTGCAGAGCCATGGTAGTAGGATCAATACGGTCCTAATGAATAAGAGATCAAATAAATAAAGCGAAAGATACAAATAAAAGAAAAGAAAATTAGTATGCATTAGCTTCTCTCTAATAGTTTCAATCTCCTTATTAACATTGTTACCGCCTGTTTGTTATTTTGTGGTTTAGTAATTTAATCACTAAATGTGTTCATCTGTGAGTTCTTAAGAAATATATATGAACACATATTGACTTTACCTTTCTTTCATGTAGTTAATAGAAAAGAGAAAATGATTTTCTCCTGTGAGAGTTTTATTTAACAAACACATATTTTAAAAACACTATTTAAGCATGCAATGGTTAAATAATCATTTTTAAGGGTTTGCATATTTTCATGATAATCTCTGTGAGAAATAGTAGTTATCACTATTATTATTTGTTAGGAATTTCATAAGTTTACAAACATGGCAATGATATTACATCATTGTAAATTATTTATTGTTTACATGAGATAAATAAAACTATCTTCTTCCCAAGGAAGACGACCTCATAATTTAATTATTGATAAGTCTGATATACCTTTAAGGAAAATAAATTCAATTACATGTTCAAAGGAATATGTGTGTTTTTCATTTTCACCTAAAATTTTAGATTAATATATTACAAACTATTTTGATTTGAATATTCCTTATTTCTATGTTAAATGATTAGATAAAAAAAAACTTGATTATTTAGAAGAAAATTTAAGGTAATGATACCTTCAAAAATCTTCCATTTCAAATTTATTTGGCATATATTTGTGATAGTAAACACATAATGTTAAGAATTTAAAACAATTTAAATTCACAAACTAAATCTCATTTGTGTTGCAATTTTTGAAACTCACAACCACCTCATTGTAAGAGACCTAAAATTTTCTTTTTCCTATGTGTGCTTATATGAGTCTATGTATTCAGGGTTGGTTGTTAACTGCAGTTGTTACTCCTCCTGAGGCATCTTAGGCTAGGCTGGCTGGTCTTTGAGATTCAGGGATCTGCCTGTTTCTTTCTACTTTGCTCTGAGATTGTAATGTAGATCACCATATCAGATTTGGAATATTCAAACTTTAAAATGTTAGCCTGTGCTCAGATGAACGAATATTAAACTTGACATAAGAGACTAGGAGTTTTTAATCTACTAGAATTCTGAAAAATGTATTGAAACATTTTATATATTTTATGTTTTTACCATCTCTATTTTTTTGTTTTGTTTTAGATTTTTTATTAGATATTTTCTTTACTTACATTTTAAATGTTATACCCTTTCCTAGTTTCCCCTCCAAAAATTCCCTATCCCCTTCCTCCTCGCACTGCTCCCCAACCCACCCATTCCCATTCTTGGCCCTGGCATTCCCCTGTACTGAGGCGTAGAATGTTAGTTTCTCAAGGATACTTCTTACCTCACTTACCATCCAATTTTATTCGTTTTAATTTTAAATTAATTCTTATGTCCCACAATACATATGGATTGCAATTTCCCCTCCCATATAAACAAAGAAATCACATAATCATCTCATTAGATGCTAAAAAGCATTTGACACATCCAACACCCCTTTATGATAAAAGTCTTACAGAGATTATGGATCCAGGGACAGGCCAAAACATAATAAAGGCGATTGATACCTATCCTATAGCCAACATCAAATTAAATGGAATTTTCTAAACCAAAGATAGTCATAAAAGTTTTCATTCTTAGCATATTTCAAATTTTGTGATTAAAAAATTCAAGTTAAAATCAGTCTTAATGCGATTGCCATTTAATACCTTGTTCATACCCTGAAGAGTTTTAGCTACATTTTTTTAAAAGTCAAAAAGAATATGAATATCCATAGGAGCTAACAGCATAAAACTGGATGTCTCCTTCCTTTGGTAGCAATTTTTTTAATCCATTCCCTTGCACAGACCTATTGAAAACAGTTGGGAATCATTCATAGTTGATGTACATGTGTAACATTGCTATTAATGGTAATCAAGACAAGCATAGTCTCTCTTGACAAATCCACAGAGGAAAGCCAAATCACTCTGACAGTGTAAGAGGAGAACAGCTGTATATTTTAAATCTTCCTAAATGGTAATAGAAAAAGCAAATAAAAAGGAAAAGACTCAGGTTTCCATTTTTGTGAAAGAAATCCACTAGAAAATTTTGACTTTTGGTGGCATTTTATAGATAATCTCTCCTCTTTACCAAGCTACTTAGTATTCCACAAATAACTTATTGATGCACACTCTGTGTAGTCCTGGCTGTCTTGGAACTCACGCTGTAGACCAGGCTAGCCCAGAACTCAGAAATCTGCCTGCCTCTACCTCCCAAGTGCTGGAATTAAAGGCATGTGCAAGCACCGCCCGGCTTTATTTACATTTCAAGTGTTATCCCCTTTCTGATCCCCTCCCTCCCAGAAACCCAATATCACATCCGTCCTCCTCCTACTTCTATGAGGGTGTACCCCCACCCACCCACCCACTCCCTGCCTTCCTGCCCTTGCATTTCCCTACAATGGGGCATCGAGCGACCAAGGGCCTTTTCTCACATTGATGCCCAACAACGCCACCAACACCCACCCCAAGATGGGAGTAACTGGGATCCCCAGGGATCCAGGGACACAGGAACCCCCACCCCACCAGTGGCATGGGTTCCTTCAGGTCTGAGCAGGTGTGTGAGCAGACCTTGGGCCCTAGCTCTGCAACAAGCCCAGTATCATAGGATCATAGGATCACAGGATCTCAGGAGTTTAGTCACACCAGGATTTCAGGATCCCAAAGGCAGCTTGACTCCCAGGAGCTCTTACACTCAGGATCTTTGGATCATGGGGATCACAGGATCACAGAGACAGCTAGACTTTGTAGAGTTCTGACACAACCAAGGTAACAGGAGGAACAGGTTCCAGTCAGAGAGAGTACCACTAGAGATAACCAGATGGTGAGAGGCAAGCACAAAAACATAAGCAACAGAAACCACGGTTACTACTTGGTGCATTTGGTTTTCAGTGCATTTTACTGCACATAGCCAAACTTTTTATGGGTGGTTAGTATTAAAAGATAAAACAGTAAGTCTCCGCCTTTTAGGATCATCATCCAGTTTGTATTGTTAATCCAAAAGTTGTGAGAAGAAAAACAACTGATCCCAACCATCATGGACAAATTAATTAAAGCAAGCATTTTTATTTGAGTACTTGGGCTGACTCCTCCAAAGTCAGGGTTTAAGGGATCAGCATTGGACATGAGGAAGATAAGGGCTTTTGTAACTCAGGGATAAGGTGTTTCCAAATAAGGGATTTGACTGGCAAATAGTCAGGGTTATACAAGGAAAGGATAAACGTAATAAGTTGGTCATAAAAACATTCTGAAACAAACACATGATTGCAATGTGCCATAAGGTAGTCATAACAAGGTGGTCATAATAGCAGGTAGGAATAGTAACATTTTGAAATAAGGCCATGCTTAGTATTTCCTGGAATAGGCAGTACAGAGAACCCTTTATAGATAGAGTTACATATGGGGTATAGTCTAACTCTTGAGGAACAGTGTTGTAATCATAAACAGAAATAAACCTAGTTTGTCTTTATTATAAGATGGCTTTCATCAAAAGATGCAACCGGAATGATTTATTTGTAAAATCCTTGGCCTAACTGTTATTCATACTATATGCACCCACAAAGTAAGGACAACATATTTTTTCTAGACATCTCTAACATCTCTTGACTCGCTATAACAGAGAGTGATGCAAAAATCTTTCTGTGTACATCCTTTTATTCTCCAAGATTACATGAGTTTATTCAGGCAGGCACATGAATGAATAAGCATCAGTTCAAAGTGTATTTTTAAAGAAAATACCTTGTAGTTATGAAAATCTCTTACCTAATCTCTTAAATTATGCACCTTGTCCACTACTTTTTTTAGTCATGATGCCTAACTGTTTCTTAATTGGCAAATTCTAAGAAAGAAGTCCCACTCTAATTAACACATTGTTTCAGTTGTAGTCACTTAGTATTTATTATTATTTCTGTTATTCTTTTCTGATGTTTAACATTTATCGTTTTGAATTTTCTGTCTCTAACATTAATCTGTACGCTGGTGAGAGTTGTGTTTGTATGTTTTCCTTTTGCATCCAGTATACTGTGTACTATTCAAACTGTAAGATATAAATACTTGCTGAATGAGCAATTTTTATCATTCAAATATATCTGATAAATAAATATGTGTCATAGTTTTAAAAATGCATTATCTAATATATTAAGCATAGGTGGAGCTATAATAATGAATAGATATTGATTTATATTTATAAGAAACTTACTCATGCATTTTCTTAAACCAATGTAGGGAAATTTACCATGTTGTTATAGGCATATGACATCATGTTTTAATTTTTAGTAAAATTACAAATGAAAGGTTATCTTCTTAAACAAGAATTTGATACATAATTTAAACTTAACTTGATTTTTAATATTTTATTACATCTCTGAAAATTACATAAAAATTATTTGCATCATATTCACCTCTCAGCTCATCTAAGATCTATCCTCACTTTTCTAACCACTAAACTGATTATTTTTCTCCCATCAAGTCCAATTTTTGTTGCCTAAGTAATCTTGGATGTGGAGCCTGGCCTGTATAGTGGTAAATCTACCAAAGGCCATATGCCTGAAGAAAACTTAGTCTCCCACCACTAAAAGCAAACAAGTGCTAAAAATGCCTCAGCTAAATATAGAAATAGGGACATGTCTGTTGTGGATAGCCCTGGGGCTAATTATATTTGATGTTAATTCCGTTCTCCTGTGAGTGGTTGCAAACAAGTAATGAGTCAGCACTCAGGTGATTTTCTGTAAAGTTGCTTCCCACCATAATTTGTAAAATAAAGAGAGCTGTTGATTGGACAGATCAAAGGGAAGGTGGAGCAGAAGGTGGAAGAGAGAGAGAATGCAGAGTAGGAGGAAAAGAAGAAGAAAATCGGAGAAGCAGCACATGGCCTGGAGAAACTTCAAGTTCTAAGGGGTCTCATAAGCTGTGGAAGGTGGTAGTGTAGTGGTAGAACTGCCCAATCTAGCTAGTCGCATAGCATGTAATCATATTAACTGTATTGTGTTTTCCTTGCTGGGGCATATCTGGGTTGGAGAGATTTACCACAACAAAATGGTGCCCAACGTATTGATTTGAATTCAGCTAACCTGAGATAAAAATTCACTGCCCCTCAACCCTTGAATGGGGCTTGGGTAGTGACTTAGGCAGTAGCAGTATGGATTTGAAGCTGGCTAGACTTAAGGGGTCTACAGAGAAGAGCAGAGAGACATCTATGCTCAAGAGAGCCTTTCTGTGTTTGCTTCCCTGTATCCTTCGCTCCCCACCCTGCCTCCCCCATCTCCAAACAGAAACACAGACAACTCAGATCTTTTTATACTCAGCTTCTCCTTGTGAATAAATAATTGGGAGACAAAGGAACAAAGGGAATTTTGGGTTTAAATCCTGGTTTGACAAGCTGTCTCTTATAAGCAAATTTAGTACCTAAAGATGGGAAATTTCACCAGAACCAGATAGGAAATATTAGTCACTGACTCTAAGTAGAGAGAGCAGTGATAATTACCTGCTATGGACAGGTAGTAATTAATAGAAGTCTGTGTCTCAAGGTAGAGAGCACCCTAATAAGTCTTACGGGATACTCATATTCTGTCTAATGTGGGCTCCACAGGGAATTTTGGGTTTAAATCTTGGTTTGAAAGGCTGGTTCTTATAAGCATGTATAGAAAGGAAAGGAAAGAGGAAAGGAAAGAGGAAAGGAAAGAGGAAAGGAAAGAGGAAAGGAAAGAGGAAAGGAAAGAGGAAAGGAAAGAGGAAAGGAAAATAGAAGTGTGAATCAATTGTTTTAAAGATGGTATAATAAAGTCTGCAGGAGATGCATATTCTGTCTAATGTGGGCTCCACGGAAGTTTTGGGTTTAATTCCTGACATGACAAATTAGGAAGGCCTAAATAGGCTAAAATGTGTGTGATTTTCAGTATTGTGGTTGTTTTTTGTTCCTCTGGGACATAGGGAAAGCTACAGATTTTCCTGGTTACCAGCTGAAGGATGTGATTTGGGCAAAAGGTTTTGTCTGTGTGTTTTTGGAAAAGGTGATTAAGGTTTTTACACCTTCCAGAGTTATATGGATCAGATTTGATACAGGGAGACCCCTTGAGAACTAGACTCCAGAGAATCAAACAAATAGTTATATTGCTGATACTAAAATCCAGTAAAGCTGCTTCCCACCTTAATTTGTAAAATAAAGGAGAGCTGATGATTGAGCAGATAAAAGGGAAGGTGGAGCAGAAGGTGGAAGAGAGAAGAAGGAGAAAATAGAAGAGAGAGAGGATGCAAAGGAGGAGGAAGAAAAGAAAATTGGAGAAGAAGCACATCGCCTAGAGAAACTTCAAGTTCTAAGGGGTCTCATAAGCTGTGAAAGATGGTAGTGTAGAGGTAGAACTGCCCAATCTAGGCTCACAGCATGTAATCATATTAACTGTGTTGTGTATTTATTGCAGTGGCATATCTGGGTTGGAGAGATTTACTGCAACACCTGTTTCCCATGTTTCATTGTTGGACTACCAGGGCCACAGCTGAAACTCATTCCTGGTATCATAGTATGTATTACTCAAAAGATCTCTAGAGCAGTATATCTCAACCTGTGGGTCATGAACCCTTTGGAGATTGCATATGAGATATTTACACTGAGATTCATAATAATAGCTAAATTATGGTTATGAAGTAGCAACAAAATAATTTTGTGATTGGGTGTCACCACAACATGAGGGAAGAGTCCCATTACATTAGCATGGTTGTGAACCATTGCTAACTGATAGGATAGATGGGTGAATAAATGAATATATGCGCGCACACACACACACACACACACACACACACACACACATATATATATATATATATATAATTTCTTAGATTGGCTTACAGACTCTGATTTGGCTAGTCCAACCAGAGCTTTCTCCTGATGGAAAGAATCTGGTAATTGTGCAGTGCACAAAGCTGTGTGTTTTAGCTGCCTTTTGGTCTGTATTGGAATGCCAAAGAGGTAGGTTCTATACCAATGAAGAAATGTCCCAGTAATACAATGGAGTAACTAGCTAAAAAGAGTGAGGGAAAGCAGGGAACACAAAAGCTTGTTTTCTCTATGTCTTTTATGTGGGCTACCACCAGAAGTTGTGAGCTCCTATTTATAGTGGGTCTTCTGACCTAAAATTATCCAGATTTATGTCAGTCTTCTCACCTCAAGTAATACCTAGAGATTAAAAGTATTAGTAGAAGCGAAATACACTGAATAACAAGCTAGCTTAAAAATACCAATATTTAGTAAATTGAACTTAAAACAATACCTAGTAGGAGGAATTACATATTGATTAAAGGAGAAAGCCATCTAGAGGAACATTATAGTTTAAAACACTTATATACTGAATACAGGTGCACAAATTTTTATAAAGGACACTATTATATCTAAAAGCCAGACTGAACCAACAGTGACACGGGGTTATTCCAATTTCCCACTATCATTAATAGAAAAGTCACTTAGACAAAAACTAAATGGAAAAACTTTTGAGTTGAATTGCACAATAAATTAGTCTTACAAATATTTCCAGAATATTTTACCCAATTATTAAAGAATATACTTCCTTCTCAACATCCCATAGACCTTTCTCCCAAATTGAGCACATATTAGAACACAAAGCCAGTCTCAACATATTTAGTATAACTGAAATGACATCCTGTGTTCTAACTGTCTACAAAGAAATATAGCTAGATATCAATGACAATAGAAAAGACAGTGAGTACATAACCTATACACTACTAGTCCATAAATAGAGAATATACTAATGGAAGAAAATTAGGTAAATGAAGAAATAAAAAGGAAATTAAAATATTCATCATTCATACAGTTTAATAAAAAGAAAACAAAACATACCATAATTCATGGGATGCAATAAATGCTGATGCAAAGGGGAGCTATGTAGCCCAATAAAAAAGCTAATATTACTATGGAAGGCCTTGGAAAGATAAAAATAAAAAATAAAAAAAAAAGCATCATTTATGTCATGGTTGAAATTAATGAAATCAAAATAAAAAAAAAAAAGATCAATGAAAAAAAAAAAAGATGGCTCCTTAGAAAAGTTTGCAGGATTGACAAAACTTAAGTCGCATTAACTGAGAAATGGGAGAGACAGACAGAGAGAGACAGAGAGAAAAACCCAAATTAGTAAAAGATAAAATGGAAAATGTTACAACAGACACTGAAAAGTTTAAGTCTATAATCCACAAATCTTGAAAAATTTAAAGGAATGAAAAATATTTTTAGACATATGTTTCTAACAAAAATTACATGCAATGAAGCAAATAATTTAAGTGATTATAATTCAGATTAAACTTGCAACAGACTCTTAGAGCACATTTTAAAAGCCAATTTTCTTTGTCATTCCACAAAATATTGAACTAACATTTCTTTCATTCAACATCTTTATAATAGTAGCAACACCTATTTTTTCCTCAAACATTTGGCTTCATAACTAATTAGTACTTAATAAATAATTAAATGTCTCTTACAACTAATGTACACTGCCAACCAGTCATTGACAAGCTTTGATATCTTAGTTTATGGTTGAAATCCCTGTCAAATGCCCAAAACAGTGATTACCCATGTAGTTGACTGAAAAGATAATCAACTCTTTCAGGTGTTAGGCACTTTGTACCCCTAAGAGAATTGGCATTATGTCTAAATGAGTATTTGAAAATTATTCTTGCTCAGTTGAAGAACTTTGGAGATACTTCCTCTGGGAGGAGAAATATAGCAGGAAAAATAATTACTAGTTGATCCATAACCCGAGAGTCTTAGTTATTTAATTTGCAGGCACCATTGAACATTGTCTTGCTCTATTCAAGGTAAAATATTCTGAAGATGCTCTATACAATTTCTTTAATTTGGGGTTTTATTGGGAGATTTGATTTTTTTATTGAAATCTGTTCTTTATGTATTCATACTTTTTGTAACATTCTGTAATATGGCCTTTGTATGGGGTTATTGTGTGAATTACTTTTCTCAATGCTGTGAAAATTATCTCAAAGAAACAATTTAAGGGAAGAAAGATTTATTTTTGCTCATTGTTTTAGCAATTATGGCATTGCCTGGGGTTGAAGAAGGGATATAAGAAAACAACTCTCAGTAATTATAAAATTTCAGTTGTAGTCAATGACATTCTCGAATTGTATTTGTATGGCATTATTAAGATATAGCTAACAATGAAGTACTGAGTAATTTAAGCATGTTAAGAAGATACTGTTCTTACCAACAAACACAAGCAAACAGGTAAATATATAAGAATAGAGAACAGATAAACCAGAAACACAGCACAATGGTAAATAATACATGTATTGTCTTGTATTTAGAAACTAAATAATAATAATAATAATAATAATAATGAAACATGAAAGCTTAAAAAAAGCTATTTGAGAAGAGGAAGAGAACTAGAAAGAGATGAAGAATACATCAGAGAGTAATTTGGGGTTAACACAAAGTATACAATATATGTATGTGAAAATGGAATTGTGAAACTCATTATTTTGCTCAAGAAACATACACTAACATGTTTATAAAGAATACCAGTAAATGTTTGCAAATGGTGTGTATATTTGGCACCCTGATTGTGATTATTTTTATTATAGTTTTTTGTACATACCCCCAAACTCAACAAACACTATGCATTAAACAGGGGAACGTTTTATATATATTGATAATATATCAAAAAGTTTTTTTAAAAAATGAGGAGTGGAATAAGGAGTGTTAAGAAGGAATTAGGGATGGAGGCGATAGAAAGTGAATAAGGAAGGGAAGAGTATCCACATTCTTACTGAAGTGCGTAGAAATATGTTGTCCTGATATCTCTATCCCTATCACTTTCCTACTTCAAAAAAAGATATTCTAGAACTATGTTCTTTAGGGTTTTCCCAGTTCTAGGGGAACTAAGTACATTTTCTGCTTGTCCCTAGAAGCATTGCAGATGTGGCTGCTGTGTCACATGTATGCCACGAGGTGGCAGAGGGAAGAGAGGCTGTGTCAACATTCAGTATACTAACGTAAGAACATCTGAATGATTAGTAACCTAATATTTCTTGAGAAAAGTGAGCCTGCGACAGCTACAAGTCTGATTCCAGGGAGCTTGCCTGAGATAGGAGCCAATGGATTTCAGGACCAAAAGCAAGCCAGCCACTAAAAGAACCCTGCTTGGGACTAAGGATACCTGACAGGAGCAAGATTGAGACACATGACCCTCACATGGGACCACTCAGGCAGACTGACTGAGGATCAAGACTGAGATGACTACCAGACCTGCACTATGGTGTCTAGACAGGGAAGTAGCCTTACATGACCACCAGTTGGGTGCTTCACAGGCCTGGGTCTAGGGGCAGATCACACCCGAGATGACCAGAGATGACACCTTCCCTTGCTGGACATAATGCAAGAGCAGGACATAGAACAACTGAAATGACCCCACCCCACCCCAGATATGCAGAGACACCAGGCACCTCTAAGAAAAGCAACAACATGATGGAGAAATGGAAGAGAAAGAGATACAGAAGAATGTGGGCACAATGAATAGAGAAAGAACTGGAGACTCAATGGTAATGAGGAACAGTCTGATATGTGTAGCCAATGATGCCACCTGGGAACATGGGAGGGTCCTGGCTTGTGCTGCTACCAGGGACTATGTATGGGTCCATGGCCCTTAAGCAGCAGGGGTCTCTTATCACCAAATGCCTGGTGGATGTCCCTGGTCTGGGCTGCCACCCAGGGAAATGTTGATGTCTGAGGGCTGTGAAAAACTGTTCTCACACCTCATTTGGACTTCTTGGAGGAGCTAGTCCTGGAGGCATGAGAGCAGGAGAGCTGAACTTGCCCTAAGCCAGGTGCAGTACTCTGTAGAACAGCCCCATACATTGCAGAAGTCTCAAGTGAGCCAGCCCCTGAGGATTCTAGTCTGAGAGAGCTGGCCTTACCATTTATCTCCTATTCTCCCTTATGGTGGCATGGAGTGATGAGAGATACCCTTCTTACCCTTCACTCCTCATCACCTGTAACAGGGAGGAGACATGGATCTAGGGTCATGAGAGCAGGAGAGCTGTTCCTGTCTCTCACCAGCTTCAGGACTCAAGAGACCAGGCCCTGCACCTTGCCTGTTCAGCACAGTGGAGCTGACCCTGATGGCAGGGGCACAAGCAAGTATAGGAAAGCTGGCCCTGCAACTTGTCTGCAGTGCAGTGACTTGGTGGAGGGAGAGATGACTCTTCCACATACATTTTGGCAGCTATGGCAGGCAGAAGAGCAGGCCCCAAAGTCAGAGCAGGAGAGCTGTCCATGCCCCTCACCAGCTTTAGCACTCAGGAAAGTAGGTCCTGTACCTAGCCTGGGAAACACATTAGAACTGGCCATGGAGGTGGGGTGTTGTGGTTGAGTTTGCTCCAAGGAAGAGAGGAAGAGAGTATGGGAAACCTGGCCCTGCTTCTTGTCTGCTGGGTGATGGAGAGGAATGCCCTTCTCCCCATCTTCTGCCTCCCCATCTATGGCAAACAGGAGAGCTAGGCTTGTGGTCATGATAGTGGGAAAACTGCAGCTGTCAGGAGAGAGAGCCCTGCACCTCACATGGGCAGCAGGGAAGAGCTGGCCCTGGTGTGTGTGTGTGTGTGTGTGTGTGTGTGTGTGTGTGTGTGTGTAGAGGGGGTGTTGCTGATGAGCCAGGCTCAAGGGCATGAGAGCAGGAGAGCCTATCACCAGCTCATATACCTGAGGCCCAGATCCAAGGCTTAGAATTGGTCCACTCCAAAATCTAACCAATTGATGAACTGCTGGAGTGCATGAATGGGCCAGCCCTACATATCAAAAACTACAGGATTTCCATGACACAGGACAACAACAAGATAGACAAGGGGATTCCCTGCGAGGTTCCAGTATTGAAAAAGTAGCAGAAGCCAGAAGCCTTGTACCAGACCAAATCAAGCAAAAAAAAAAAAAAAGAATGTTGATAAAAGGGTATATTGAGGGAAAAACTGTGACACACTGCAGCTTTCACAGTGAAATTTTATTTTCACTGTTGAGGGGGAGGTTGAAAGGGCCAAAGGAAGGTATGAAGTGGGGAGAGAAGAAGGGTGTATGATGTGAAATTTGTGAAGAACCAGTAAGTTAAAAGTAAGTTTTCTGTTTATTTTTGTTTAATTTTGGTACATTATATCCTTAAATATTTGATTACTTATAGTTTTTTTTTTCTTTTTCCAATTTTTATTAGGTATTTTCTTTATTTACATTTCAAATGCTATCCCGAAAGTCCCCTATACCCTCCACCCCAGCTCCCCTACCCACCCACTCCCACTTCTTGGCCCTGGCATTCCCCTGTACTGGGGCATATAAAGTTTCCAAGACCAAGGGGTCTCTCTTCCCAATGATGGTCAACTAGGCCATCTGCTACATATGCAGCTAGAGACATGAGCTCTGGGGGTACTGGTTAGTTCATATTGTTCCACCTATAGTGTTGCATTATTGACTATATTTTATTCATTTATATAAGATCTAGACAGATGTATCCTCTATTTCTTTTTTAAAATTAGATATTTTCTTTATTTACATTTCAAATGTTATTCCCTTTCCTAGTTTCCTCTCCAAAAATCCCCTATCCCCACCCCACCCCCTGCTCCCCAACTCACCCACTCCCACTTCCTGATCCTGGCATTCCCCCACACTGGGACATAGAGCCTTCACAGGACAAAGAGCCTCTTGCCCCATTGATGACTGACTAGGCCATCCTCTGCTACATATGCAGCTAGAACCACTAGTCCCACCATGTGTTTTCTTTGATTGGTGGTTTAGTCCTATGGAGCTCTGGGGGTATTGGTTAGTTCATATAGTTGGTCATCCTATAGGTCTGCAGACCCCTTCAGCTACTTGGGTACTTTCTCTAGCTCCTTCATTGGGGACTCTGTGCTTCATTCAAAGGATGACTGTGAGCATCCACTTCTGTATTTGTCAGTCACTGGCAGAGCCTCTCAGGAGACAACTATATCAAGGCTCCTGTCAGAAAGCTCTTGTTGGCATCTGCAATAATGTCTGTGTTCGGTAGTGGCTTATGGGACGGATCCATGGGTGGGGCAGTCTCTGGATGGTCATTCCTTCAGTCTCTGCTCTGAACTTTGTCTCTGTAACTCCTTCCATAGGTATTTTGTTCCTCCTCCTAAGAAGGATCGAAACATCCACACTTTGGTCTTCCTTCTTCTTGAGCTTCATGTGTTTTGCACATCTTATCTTGGGTATTCTGAGTTCTTAAAACTGTTCTCTTTCAAGTTATTATCAATGAATGGAGGCTTATTTTAGCCTTTTCATGGAACTAAATTTTAACTGTCTTTATCTTAGTCAGTTTATCAGATATTGGGTCTTAGATTTAAAAATCTTCCACTTGCATATTTTGAATGAAAAATGCTATTCTTTGTCCCATTTGTTAATGTTGTAATTCTTGTAACACATGGACCTTTAAAGGTATTATTTCTCTATAAACAGTTGTTAATATACATGTTCAAAATCTAACATATATTGTATTACAATTTTTTTCAGTATACGTTTATGGCACATTTTGACTTGTTCTTTTAACCCATCAATTATTTGAAAATTTCTAAATATTTTTCAGTTTTATAATATATATAAATTTTGAAATTAATTGTGCCATGTTCATAAAACATAGTAAATAGGACATTTTCTTTTTAAAAGAAGTTATTAAAATTTATTGTATGAGTCTGTATGCTTGTCTATTATGTAAGACATGCACATGCAATGACTAAATATTTTGATGTTACAGTGCTTGATCTCTCTATATATTAGCCAAGTTACCTGTCAAATAGGTTTTCTTTGAATGTATATGTATTCTAAATTTTCACTTAATAATATCAACTGCTGAGAGTGATATATTAAAAGACTAAGTCATGATTTTGAAGTTACATGTTTATTCCTTTAAGTATGACAATTTGTTTCATGTGTAAAAATTGCATTGTTAGACACATTCATATTTTTCTAATTTCCTATACTTAATGCCTCTATAATAATGGAAGAATTTTTCTTTACCTGGTGTATTTATTGTATTCATATCAATTTATCTTTTATATGTATAGCCATATTAATTAAACCACCTTATATTTACTGCCTTATGTCTTGTAATTTTATGTCTCACTAATTGGTGACTGTGTGTGTGTGTGTTTGACTGTTTTAAAGTATATTTCTTTGTCAGTAGAAAAATATTAGAGGGGTATCAGTCTGTGTCAACCAGAGACCACAGGCCTCTCAAAGACTCTCTGTCATGGGTCCACACTCAACACGGGTTCCCCATGAATGAAGATAATGCTGCACTTGTGGTTGACAATGGCTCTGGCATGTGAAAAGCTAGCTGTACAGGCTGCAGTAGTCCCTGGGAAGTACAACCTTGCATTATGGGCATCCCAAGGTACCAAATTATGATGGTGGGGATGGAATAGAAGGACTCTTACTTGGGCTAAGAGAGGCATCTTGACCCTGAAGTACCCCATTAAACATGGCTTTGTTAACAACTGGGATAGCATAAAGAAAATCTGTTACCATGCTCTCTACAATGAGATGCATTTTGTCACTGTGTTCACTCACCAAGTCACTGATGAACTCAAAGTGAACTTTGAAAAGATGGCCTAGATCATATCTGATACCTTCAACACCCCAGATTTATATGTAGTAGTTGTCCAGGTCATGATGCTTTTGTATACCTCTATTCATAACACCTGAATTGTGAGGTACTCTAGATATGGTGTCACCCAAACTGTGACAATCTCCATGAGTTGCAGTCGCTCACCCATGCCATCAGGTGCCTGGAACTAGATGGCTGTAACCTGACAAACTACCTCATGGAAATCTTATCGGAATGTAGCAGCAGCTTCATCACCACAGCTGAGTGGTTAATCGGGGGTGAATAGAAATTGTGCTATATTGTTCTGCATGTTAACATGCATGTCTCCACTGCTATACCCCCATTCTTCCTGGAGAAGAGCTAGGAGCTGCCAAATGGCCACGTCATCATTACTGGCAACCGCTGATTCCTCTGCCTGGAGGCTCTCATTCAGCCTTCCTCGTGTGGAATTCCTGCTGTATACTAGAAATCACATTAAATTCCATTACAAAGTATGATGTCAACATTCATATACATTCCTATGCCAACACATTGCTTTCTGGTTATACTACCATGATTTCAGGCATCAGTGACAGGATGCAGAAGGAAATCACTGCTCTAGTTCACATAAGAATGAAGATCAAGATCATTGCTCCTCTTGAGCACAAGTATGCTATTGGATATGTGTTTCCATCTTAGGCTCATTGTCCAAGACTTTATGACATACCCTTCCATACAATATCTGTCTACTAGCAACAAATAACTTATTAATAAGTACATACTTAATGTTGTTAACTTTAATGTAATTTTATGTGTCAAAGTATATTTTATGAAATAATTTCTATATAAGCATCTTGGATGAAAGTTTTATTTGTTTATCATAGTACTTTGATAGTAGTGGTCTCATTTATTTTCTGAGAACACTAGTGTTCAATGAAAATCAGTTGTCAATTCAATGGAACTTTACTAAGAGTATTGTGTTTATTACATTTTAAAATTATGTTTAAAACTCGTATATTTTTATGAAGTTCTTTCCTGAACTAGTAACTCCTACCAAATTGTCCTGACCTTCCTTATCACCAACTTCATGCTCCTTCTCTCAAATAAAAAACAAAACCAACTCACCAACAAACGAAACTCCTAAGAAAACAAAACCCCATAAAGACAATGAACACAAACCAAAAGCAACAAAACCACACAAACATGATGCACACACACACAAACACACGTTATGGATTATGTTTAGTGTTTGTAAAGTACTCTTGAGCATGACTGTTGCTATGGAGTGTGATTAAAAACTTATTTTCAGAAAATTGGACATAGTACTACCGGAGGATCCCGCAATACCTCTCCTGGGCATATATCCAGAAGATGTCCCAACCAGTAAGAAGGACACATGCTCCACTATGTTCATAGCAGCCTTATTTATAATAGCCAGAAGCTGGAAAGAACCCAGATGGCCCTCAACAGAGGGATGGATACAAAATATGTGGTACATTTACACAATGGAGTACTACTCAGCTATTAAAAAGAATGAATTTATGAAATTCCTAGGCAAATGGATGGACTGGGAGGGCATCATCCTGAGTGAGGTAACACAATCACAAAAGAACTCAAATGATATGTGCTCACTGATAAGTGGATATTAGCCCAGAAACTTAGGATACCCGAGATATAAGATACAATTTGCAAAACACATGAAACTGAAGAAGAACAAAGACCAAAGTGTGGACACTTTGCCCCTTCTTAGAATTGGAAACAATCACCCATGAAAGGAGTTACAGAGACAAAGTTTGGAGCTGTGAGAAAAGGATGGACCATCTAGAGACTGCCATATCCAGAGATCCATCCCATAATTAGCCTCCAAATGATGACACCATTACATACACTAGCAAGATTTTGCTGTAAGGACCCTGATATAGCTGTCTCTTGTGAGACTAGGCCGGGGCCTAGCAAACACATAAGTAGATGCTCACAGTCAGCTATTGGATGGAGCACAGGGCCCCCAATGGAGGAGCTAGAGAAAATATCCAAGGAGCTAAAGAGATCTACAACCCTGTAGGTGCAACAACATTATGAACTAACCAGTACCCCGGAGCTCTTGACTCTAGCTGCATATGTATCAAAAGATGGCCTAGTCGGCCATCACTAGAAAGAGAGGCCCATTGGACGTGCAAACTTTATATGCCCCAGTACAGGGGAATGCCAGGGCCAAAAAATGGGAATGGGTGGGTAGGGAAGTGGGGGTGGGGGAGGGTATGGGGGACTTTTTGGATAGCATTCTAAATGTAATTGAGGAAAATATGTAATAATAAAAAAATTTAAAAAAAAATCTTATTTTCTATACAAGTTACCACTCTTAACAGCAATGCAGGAGTGTTTAACTTATTCCACATCTACACCAGCATTTGCTGTCCTTTGAGTTTTTGATTGAAGTTATTCTGACTGCTGTATGATGAAATCTCAGGACTGTTTTGATTTGCATTTCCCTGGAGGCTAAGGATGTTGAACATTTCTTCAAATGCTTCTGGGACATTGGAGATTCCCTTGTCCAGAATTCTTTGTTTAGATCTGTGCATTTTTTTTTTTTTACAGTCACTTTGTAAACCAACTTGGCAGTTTCTCGGAAAACTAGAAATAGATCTACCTCAAGACCCAACTGTACTACTGTTAGGCATAGACCCAAAGGATGCTTGATCATACCACAGGACACTTGCTGGACTTTTTTCATAACAAGTTTATTCCTAATAGGCAGAAACTGGAAACAACCTAGATATACCTTAACTGAAAATGTGGTAAATTTGTATAATAGAGTTTTATCCAGCTATTAAAAAAATGGCATTATGAAATCTGGGACAAATAGATAGAACTAGAAAAGATTATCCCGAGTGAGGTAACCTGGACCCAGAAAGAAAAACATGCTACGTACTCAATTATAAGTGAATATTGGCCATTAACCATAAGGTAAAGGATAACCATGCTACAATCCACAAACCCAAAGGAGCTGAGTAAGGCTCAAGGGGAGGAGGATACATAATCTCACTGAGAAAGGGAAATAGAATAGATATCATGGTGGACAGAGGGAGTGGATTCTATGGAGGAGGTGGTGAGAACAGTAACAGGAGGGATCAAGTGGGGGAGGATGAAGGGAGAGAGTACTGGAAGAAAAAAATGGAATGGGGATATCTCTAGGCAAAGCTAGAAGCCTAAGGCAATGGAATCTCCCAAGAATCTATGAGGGTGACCCTAGCTAAGACTTCTAGAAATGGGGGATATGTAGCTTGAACCAGCTATCTTCTATAACCTTGCAAGATTTCCAATGGAAGGATTTGGACACTGAACCAGCCACAAAATTTTGACCTATAGTTTCTCCTGCCTACAAGATGTGCAGGGATAAAGATAGAATAGAAATTTAGAAAATGCAGGGACAAAAATGGAGCTGAGGCTGAAGGAAAGGCTATCCAGAGACTGCCCCACTGTGGGATCCATTCCACCCTCAGACACCAAACCCCAACACCATTGTTGATGCCATGCCTGGTAAGTCTGTCCTCTGAAAGGCTCTGCCAGCAGTAAGACAGCTGCAGATACTCACAGCCAACCACTGGACTGAGACTGGGGACCCCAATGGAAGAGTTAGGGGAATGGCTAAAGGAGCTCTAGGAGATTGCAAACCCACAGGAAGAACAACAGTATCAATTAACTCGACCCCTCAGAGCTCCCAGGGACTAAACTATCAATCAAAGTGTATATATGGGCTAGTCCATAGCTTCTGCTGCATATGTAGCAGAGGACTGCCTTATCTGGCCTCAATGGGAGGGGAGGTACTTGGTCATATAGAGACTTGATGTCCTGGACAAGGGGGCATGCTAGAGAGGTGAGGCGGGAGTAGGTGAGGCGGGTGTAGGTAGATTGGTTGGAGACCACCCTCTTAGAGGCAAAAGGAAGAAGGATGGTGTAGGGGATTCATGGAGGGGAGACCAGGAAGGGTGATAACATTTGAAATGTAAACAGATAAAATAATAAATAAAAATTAAAATACATATAAAACCTATGATTAAAACACAAAGTCAATGATTTAAAAATGGAAAGAAAGAAAGAATTGAGAGAATTGCCAACCACTGGCTGGCCCATGTTGAGACACACACCATGAGAAGGAACCCACTCCTGACATTGTTAATATCATAACAGATACTCTGTTATGCTTGTAGACAAGAGTCTAGCATAATTGTCATCATAGAGGTTTCACCCCAAAACTGATGGAAACAGATGCAGAAACCCACAGCCAAACATTAGCTTCCGGAATTCTGTGGAAGAAGTCGGGTAAGGATTGTAGCATCCAGACAGGTAAAGGACACCAGAAGAAAACCTACAGAATTGACTAACCTGAGCCCTTAGTGATTCATAGAGACTGAACTGCCAATCCAGGAACATGCATATGTCATCTCCAGGTATGTTTCAGTTGTGTAGCTTGATCTTCTTGTGGGATTCCTAACAGCAAAAGCAGGGAATGTCTGTGACTTTGCTGCCAACTTTGGGACTCTTTCCACTACTGGAAATGCTGCTTCTATCCTTACTGCAATTTGATATGCCAAAGCAGCTTGATATCAATAGGGTCTTCTCTTTTTCTTCAGACAAATGAAAGATGGGGGTGGGAGGAGAGATGATAATAGAAACTGTGGTCTGCAGACAGGATGTTAATTAATTAATTAATTAATTTAAAAAGCTTAGGGGTTTTCAAAGACTTGAATTTTTTTTTTTTGGTCATACAAGTCTTTCACATGCTTGGTTAGAATTACCCTAAGATATTTTATATTATTTGTGTCTATGATGAATGATGTTGTTTCTCAAATTTCTTTCTCAGGCTGTATTTTATTTGAATCTATCAGGGTTACAGACTATTATTATTATTATTAAATTTTGTATCCATACATTTCACTAAAGGTATTTATCAGCTGTAGGAGATCCCTGGTAGAATTTTGGGGGTCATTTATGTGTGCTATCATATCATCTGCAAAAATAATATTTTGACTTTTCCTTTCCAGTTTATATACCCTTGATATCCTTCAGTTGTCTTTTTCCTCTAACTAGAATTTTATTTACTATATTGAAAGATATAGAAACAATGGGCAACTTCGTCTTGATCCTGATTTTAGTGGAATTGCTTTGCGTTCCTCTCCATTTAATTTAATGTTGACTACCAGCTTGCTGTAAATGTTTGTATTATGTTTATACATGTGCCTTGTGTCCCTAAACTTTCCAAGACCTGTATGATGAAGTAGTGGTGGATTTTTCCAAAGACTTTTCAGCATATAATGGGATGATCCTGTATTTTTTCTTTCATATTGTTTATATGGTGGATTACATTGACAGATATCTGTATGTTGAAACATACCTACCTGCCTCTCAGATTTGAAGCAGAATTGATCTTGGTGAAGGGTTTTCTAAATTTGTTCTTGCATTTGGTTTGCAAGTATTTTCTTGAGTATTTTTGCATCAATGTGAATGGATAAAAAAATGCTGCACATTTGTATACAATGGAAAGTTGTTCAGCTGTCAATTACATCATGAAATTTGCAGGTAAATGGATGGAATTAGAAAAGATTACCCTGAATGAGGTAACCCAGACCCAGAAAGACAAACACAGTATGTACTCACTTATAAGTGGATACTAACTGTTGAAGAATAAGCATGCTTTAATTCACAGCTCCAGACAGGCTAAGTAACAAGGAAGGCTCAATGGGGGAATGCATGGATCTCCCTGGCAAGGGGAAATAAAATACATTTTGTGGATGGACTGGGCCCAGTTGAGATTAGAACAGGACAAGTTAGGTGAGAGTGGGAGAGAAGCAGGAAAAGAGTACAGAGAGAAATGACTGGAATTGGGGGACATTTTGGGGAGGAATGTTGATACCCAGTTCAGTGGAAAATCCCTAGAATCTATGAGTGAACCTGGTGGTGAAGAATTTGTGAGAGTGGCCAACCAATGACTGTTTCAACTTGACATTCTCTTCACTGGAGCAAGCTACTGCCTGGAGGGCTAGGAACCAGTGGTAGAACAACCCAGAGACCCAGAATAGAACTAAACATGACTGGCAAAATCAAAGAAATTATACCTAATGATATTTTGTTGTATTCATAGATCTGAGACTAGCCTAGTTGTCATCAGAGATGTTTCATATAGCTACTAATGGGAGCAGATTCAGAGACCCACAGCCAAACATTAGGTGGAACTCAGGGAATCCTACAGAAGAAGAGGAAGTAGGATTGTAAGAGCCAGAGGGGCCCACGGAATCAACTAAGCTGGGTTTACAGTGGCTCACAGAGACTGAAGCACAAAACATGGACCATGTACCAGTGTGAGCTTGGCCCTCTGTATATACCTTATGGTCGTATAGCTTGGTGTTCTTGTGGGACTCCAAACAATGAAAGTTGTGACTGTGTGTCTCTGAATCTTTTGTCTGTGCTTGTAATTATTTTCCTCTTACGAGATTGCCTCATCCAGTCTTGATCTGTGGCCAACCTCATTGTGTCTTCTTAGGCCATGTTGATGAATATCCCTGGTATTGCTGTTGTTCTGAATTTTTTATTTTACTTTTTGAAGAGAAAAGGAGGAGGACTTGATCTGAAGGAGAGCAGAGGTTGGGGGATGGACTGGATGAGTGAAGGGAGTAGAATTAGGATGTAATATATGAGAGATGAATAAATGTTTTAAAAGACAAAAGCAGAAATCCAGTGTCACTCTGGTGCAAAAATAACATAAAATATAAAAAATAAATAAAAGCAAAAAAAAAAAAAACACAAAAAGACAACGAAAAAAAATGACTTTTTTTCCTCTCAAAGGAAATAGCTTCTTTCTAAGGAATGAGAGCTTTGCACACTTCCTCTTCAATACTGGAATTTTGTCTAGATTGAATTTATGTAGGCCTCATGCTTGCTGTGATAGTATCTGTGAATTTATGCGTGTATCAGCCCTGCTGTGTCTGGAAAACAAGTTCCTTGGGATCAGTTACTCTGGTCAATGCAATTTTTTTCTGCCTATTCTTTCACATGGATCCCTGAACTCTGAGAACAGTGGTTTTATAAATACCTTTCATTTCTGGCTGAATGTTCTAAAGTCTCTCACAACCTGAATATTGTCATATTGTGGGTCTTTGTGTTAGTTACCATTTGATGGAAGGTTCACTTATGATGGTTAAGTGAAGCACTGGTATATGCATTTAGCAATATGTAACTACAAGTAATTATATTCCATGTTCATTTTGCAGAAAAATAGTAGTAGGTTTCCTCTAGGCCTATAGCCTATCTAGTCTCAGGTTGTTGTCTACTTTAGTAGTGTCATATATGGAGCAGACCTTAAATCAAACTTGAAAAGGGAGGTGGTTACTCTCATAACATTTGTGCCACTATTTCACAAGTGTTTCCTGCAGGCAAACTCCTGATGAAGGTTGTAGGGTTTGTATCTGGCTGATATTCATGATTATTTTTTCTTTCATTATAATATATAGTAAACTTCTAGCACTATAACTATTATGTGTTAGGTGTGAAGTTTTTAGGTGTGCACCAGCTTGATTTCTTCATGTCTGATAACATAAGCAAGTCATCTCTTCAGCAATAGTGTCTTAGTATAATGTCATAGAGAGTAATCAATAGCATTGGGAATAGTCCGAGTGTTTGAGGTGTTCTATTGTATGCCTTTCACTAATAAGTAAAGATGTAATACATTCCTTGGATGCTTCCCTTGATAATACTTGATAACATTGTCTTTTCTATTATAAGGTAACTCCATTTAAATAAATTTTGTATACTTAAGGAAGCTTCTAGAATAGTAAATGTCAATATGCCTTTCAAAAGTACTTTAGTGTAAATTATTCTTCCCAATTTTTTCTTTTACCCTGCCTTCCATGTATTCTAGTTTTCCACACTATACCTTTATAACACTATATTTTCCCCATTCCTTAGAATTCTCTCTTTTATCCTTTTCCCTTATGAGATATCCAATATCTGTAGATATTCTAAATGTTATATACATATTGAAGACTTAAAAACAAATATCCATATGTAAGAGATAACACAAAAGATTTGTCTTTCTGGATCTGAGTTACATTACTCTCAATATCAATTTACACACAAATTTCACAATTTCATTTTAATAGCTGAATAATATTCCATGGTATAATTGTACAACATTTTATGAACCACTTATCAGATGATGGCATGTAGGCTATTTTGAGCTTCTGGATATTATGAAGAAAACAGTAATAAACATGGATGGGTAAGTATATTTGTAGTGCTTTGATTATATGCCCAAGAATGATATAGCTGGATCTTGTGGTAGTTTTATTTTCATCATTTTGTGGAATAGCCACACTGATTTACATAGTGATTTTACCAGTTTACACTCCCACCAGCAATTAATATAGATTCTCTTTTCTCACATTGCCAGCATCTGCTGTCTTTTATTTCATTAACCTTGGTCATTTTGAGTGGAGTAAAATGGAATCTCAAAGTAGCTTTAATTTGGATTTCACTGATGGCAAGGGATGAACACTTCTAAAGTGTTTCTTAGCCATTTGCATTCCATGTTTTGAGAACTCACTGTTTAGTTCTATACCACATTTTGAATTGAGCTAGTGTTTTTTTCAATGTTTAGTTGTTTTAGTTTCTGTATTCTAAGTACCAACACTCTATCTCATATATAATTGATATGTATCTTTTATACTGGTGATGACATTTTGCGTGAATGATGGTGTCCTTGGGTGTACAGAAACTTTTTGCTTCATGGTGTCACATTTATCAATTGTTTTTCTTAATGTCTTAATGCATACTGCTCAGAAAGTCATTTCCTGTGCCAATGAGTTTCAGCTTATTCTACATTTTCTCTTCTATCAGATAAAGGTTATATAGTCTTGTATTGAGGTCCTTGATCCATATGGAGCTGAGATTTCTGATGGAGGATAAATATAGATATACTTTCAGTCTTCTTGCAGCTAACCAGTTTGGCTAGCACCATTTGTCGACCATCCTGTCTCTTCTCCAGTGCGTATTTTTAGCTTCTTTGTAAAATGTCAGATGTTTGTAGGTGTGTGAAATGATGTCTAATTCTTCAGTTTTATTCCTTTGGTCAACATGTCAGTTTTTAGTCAATACTATAATGTTTTTATTATAATACCACTTGAAATCTGGAATGGTGATATGTCCTGCTGTTTGCTGATTATTCAGAGTTATTTTAGCTATGCTGGTGTGTGTGTGTGTGCATGTGCGTGTCCACGTGTTTGTGTGTATGTGTGTGTTTATATGAAGTTTAATATTCTATTTTTAATTTCTACAAATAATTTTATTAAAAATTTGATGAGGATTTCATTGAATCTGTACATTGTTTTTGGTAGGATGGTCATTTTGCAACTTTAAACCTACCTATTAATGAGTGTGAGGAATCCTTCCATTTCCTTCAATATTTCTTTTCAATGTCTTAGTGGTTTAATACAAGCCTTTCACTTGCTTGGTTAGAGTTATCCCAGTATATATCATTTTATTTATTTTAAGGGCTTTTGAGAAAGGTACTATTTCCTTAGTTTCTTTCTCAGTTTGTTGTCATTTGTATATAAGAAGGCTACAGATCTTTGTGTGTTAATTTTGCAATATTCTACTTTGTTGAAAATGTATATCCGCTGTAGAAGTTTCTTGTTGAAGTTTTAGGATAATCTATATATATAATCAGATTACCAGAAAATAAGGATATTGTGATATTTTCCTTTCCCTTTTGTGGAATCAGATATCCTTCATTTGTATTAGTCCTCTAGCTAGGACTTGAAGTACTACACTGAATAGATATGGAAAGAGTGGACATCTTTGTATTATTGTTCCTGACATTAGTAAAAATAGTTTCAGTTTCTCTGTTTAGGTTTATTTTGGTTGTGAGCTTTTTCTAAATGGTCATTGTTATATTGAGTTTTGCCCCTTTTATCTCTAGTCTCTCCAGGACCTTAATTATAAAGATATGTTAGATTATTTTCAAAGGCTTTTTCTGAAACTTATTAGATGATCATGTAGTTTTCCTCTTTTCTTTCGTTTACATGGTGGGTAATATCTGTTGATTTACATGCACTGAACAATCCCTGCATCTCTGGGATGAAGCACACTCTTTCAAGTTGGATAATAGTGAGAATTTGTACCTATGTTCACAATTCACAAAAGACATTGATTTATAATTTTCATTATTTCTTTTGCTAAGTCTCTCTCTCTTTCTCTCTCTCTCTCTCTCTCTCTCTCTCTCTCTCTCTCTCTCTCTCTCTCTCTCTCCCTGTCTGTATGTGTGTATGGTGTGTGTGTGTGTGTGTGTGTGTGTGTGTGTGTGTGTATGTGTGTATAGGGTGTGTGTGTGTGTTTTAAATCAGGGTAGGATAATAGTGACTTTGAAAAAGAACTTGGAAATACTCCTCAGTTTCTATTTAGCAGAATAATTTGAGAAATATTGGTGTTAATTCTTCATTAAAGGTCTGACCTTAAAAGGCACTGAGAGCATCTGGTCCTAGGCTTTTGTATTTGGAAGATTTTATTACTGCTTTATTCCACTAGGGGTTATGGATCTGTTTATATTATTTCATCTTGATTTAGCTTTAGTAGCTTGTATACAGAAAGAAAACATACACACTTTTTATGTTTTCCACTTTGGTGGAGTAAAGATTTTTAAATCATGTACTTCTGATTCGGAATTTCATTGGTGTCTATTATAATGTTTCATTTTACATCTCTGATTTTATTACCTTGAAATCTCTCTCCAATTCTTTTGATTAATTTAGCTAGGTTTAGCAATCATGTTATTTTTTCAAATAATCAATTCTTTTTTCATTGAGTCTTTATAACTTTTGTTGTTGTTGATGTTGTTTCCATTTCATCAATTTTAACCTCAAGTCTGGTTATTTCTTTTCATGAACTCTTTTTGAGTGTTATTTCTTTTTGTTATTCTAAATATTTTATGTGTACCATTATCTTATCAGTATGTGATCCCTCTAAGCACTTAGTTCTCTTAAAACTACTTTCATTCTGCTCCGCAGGTTGGTTTGCTGTGTTTTTATTTTCATTCATCAATTAAAAAGAATCTTGATTTCTGCTTTTATTTGACCCATTTTTTATTTACTAGAGAGTTGCTCAACTTCTGTGAGTTTGAATACCCACTGTAATTTCTCATGTTATAGATATTCTGTTTCAATTTATGAAGGTCAGTTAGGGTGCAAGATGTCATTTTAATTTTTTGTTGTTTCTGTTGAAGTTTGCTTTGTGTCCTAAAATGTGGTCAGTTTTGCAGAAAGTTTCATGGTATTCTGAAAAGTATTTTTAAAAAGCGTTTGTTGAGAATATTCTAAAGATGTCTTCTAATTCCACTTTATCTATGATGATTAGCTTCATACCTTTCACTGTTTAGTTTTTGTTTGTGTGGCCTGTGTATTGGCGAGAGCGGGGTACTGAAGTCACCCACAATCACTGTGTTAGGGTCAACATATGCTTTTAGTTGTAGTAGTGTTTCTTTTTTTAAACAGTTGAAATGCTTTTTATTGGTTTGACTAGTAGATATTATACATATATTGAAATATCACACTATTCTTAATAAATAAGTAATTATTTGTTAATATTTAAACTAAAACAATTAAAAATTAAAAATGTTTCTAAAAAGAGAATGACATGTCAGTGGTAAAAGCATTTGTCTGACAACATAGGAACCAACCCTCTATGGAGAGACAGAACTGATTCCCCAAGGTTGTCTTCTGACCTTTACACATTCATCATATTCATGCACACCACACACACACACACACACACACACACATGAAAATTATACACACACACACACCATGCACACATGAAAAATCATACAATTTATAAAATTGTACAAATGAAACAAAGCATTAAGCATACCAGCCATCATTAAGATGTTATTTTATGGAAGTTAAAACCAGGTGCCTTGAAAGAATAAAGCTATATAAAGCATTCATTCAAGGATGACCCCAAGGTACACAAAACTTATAATTCATGATCTTTAGGAGGCTGAGGCAGGAGGATCACAAAACCAAATCCAGCCTCTGAAACATGGATTCTGTCTCAAAATGTAGTGTCAATAAATGTCAAAAAAAGGGCTGGGGGCATGGCTCTTGGAGATGGCTCAGAGGTAAAGGGTCTTGCTGTACAAGCCTGTTGACTTGCATGTGATGCCCAGAACCTGCATGGAGATGGAAGGAAAGGAATGACTCCGTAAAGTTGTCCTCTGGTGTCCTGCCTGCACCCCTAATTCATCCACCCATAGTACAATAATAATAAAATATGTTTAAAGAAAAACAACAGCTTGGAGCTGGAGAGACAGCTCAGTGGTTAAAAGCAAGTACCTATCTTGCAGAGGACCTTTCACATGCATTTGTAAAGACAAGGGCTTTTTTGTGGGCTAAAAGAGAAGAAACACAGCATCATATGGCTCCCCAAGGAGAGACATACAGCTTAGAAACAAGGTCTCCTGTCTTAGCTCTCCATGCAGAGCTAGAGAAGGTATGGGGTTGATGTCACAAACTATTTTCTATCTTCTTTAACAGGGACATGAAAAGGCAGGAGGTGACCCTACTGGTCATCTTGCTGGAGAACTCTTAAGAAGCAAGGCCCCTTGGATCTTTTAAATGTCAAATAGCTAGATATTTAATAATTTTTGTCACTGTTATTAAAGGTTAAAGCAAGAGAAATGTAATATTCCTGGTCCTACAGGATCTAGGCTTATTAACTCTGAACTTGCTGTATAGCCCCAGTTGGCCTTAAAATCATGATGATCTTCAATGCTTCATGTACCCATGTGCTTGGATTATAAGCATATATGACTACACCCAGCTTCCAGGTGTCCATTCTTTTAACTGAGATTCATTATTGCAAATAGGTCTCACATATGCATATATGCATGTATGCATATGCACATGGGACCCAAGTACAATGGAATGAGGTAAATACCTTGGGGAGTAAAGAAGACACTGTGAATATGTGCACAAGCTGTGCATAGAGGTCAGAGAACAACTTTTGGGAGTCAGTTCCCATTTTCTTTACTAAGTCAGTGTCTCTTGGTTCTGGCCGAGTGTTCTCTAGGCTAGCTGGTTCATTAGCTTCTCCTATCTCTATGTCCCATTTCACCACAGTAAGAACGTTTGGATTTCAGATGCACACCACTACATCTGACTTTTTTTTTCTTGGATTTTGATGAACATGGATTATCAGGCTTGTGCAAGCAAGTGCTTTTACCTGCTGAGTCATCTCCCTGACCCATATTCCCTTGTAAATTTTTATAATATCCAAATCAAAAGCACAGTAAAGTAAAATAGTAAAGTGCAGCAAGCAAAAAGGAAAATGTACCCACATTTCAAACACCCATAAATTAATAATAGTTGTTAGCATTTGGATATATTTCCCTCTAATTTTTTTACAAAAATAAATCACCTTGTGCATGTTACATTATAAGCTCTTTGAAATTTATTGGTATATTTACTTTGCAACCCAGTATCATCCCTTCCTCTCTTTCCAGTATCCCCTCATGTATGTCCTTCCTCCATTCTACCCCCTCTGGGTGTCACTTTCTCCTTTCTAACACAGTACCCCTCTTCCCTGAACATCAAGTGATGCAGGCCTGGGCATATCCTCTCCCATTAAGGCCAAAAAAGGCAGTCCATTAAGGGGGGCAGGATCAACAGGCAGCCAGGCAGCCAGGCAATATGCTCAGGGACAGCCCCTATTTAACTTGCTGGGGAACCTGTATGATGACCAAGCTGCTCATTTCTTACATATGTGCAGCAGGCCTAGGTCCAGTGGTTTAGTCTCTGGCTGCCCCCAAGGGTCCAGGTTAGTTAACTCTATTGGTCTTCCTGCGTAGACCCAGTCCTGTTCAGGTCTCTCAACTCTTCTCCCAACTCTTTTATAAGACCCCCAGAGCTCAATCTAATGTTTGGCTGTGGTTCTCTGCATCTCTTTCCACTGGCTGTTGACTGGAGCCTCTCAGAAGAGAGTTATGCTAGGTTCCTATCTGCAAGCATAACAGAGTATCACTAATATTGTCTGCAATTTGTTCTTGCCTGTGGGATTAGTCTCAATTTTTAGTCTCTGCTATCTTTGTCCCTAATTGTCTCATAGTAGTATTTTTTTTTTAATGAGGTTAAGATGGCTTTGTGTTTGGTAAGTAAATGTTTAGTGGACTTTTATTTTAATGAGTTATGTCAAATCATTTCTTGTTTTTTAATGATTATTTTTATTTTAAAATCTAATCTGTCAGATATTACAATAGTTACATTTGATTAATAATTGCATCTGTTCATTTAGAATATCTTTTTTTGTTATTTTTATTAGGCATTTTTTTCATTTACATTTCCAATACTATCCCAAAAGTAGCCCACACCCTCCCCACCACTCCTGTACCCACCCACTCCCACTTCTTGGCCCTGGCATTCCCCTGTACTGAGGCATATAAAGTTTGCAAGACCAATGGGCCTCTCTTTCCACGGATGGCCGACTAGGCCATCTTCTGATACATATGCAGCTAGAGACATGAGTTCTGGGGGGTACTGGTAAGTTCGTATTGTTATTCCACCTATAGGGTAGAAAACCCCTTTAGTTCTTTGGGTACTTTCCAAGCTCCTCAATTGGGGGCCCCGTGATCCATCCAATAGCTGACTGTGAGCATCCACTTCTGTGTTTGTTAGGCCCTGACATAGCCTCACAAGAGACAGCTATATCTGGGTTCTTTCAGCAAAATCTTGCTAGTGTATGCAATGGTGTCAGCGTTTGGAGGCTAATTATGGGATGGATCCCCAGGTATGGGAGTCTCTAGATATTCCTCTCTTTGGTCTCAGCTCCAAACTTTGTCTCTGTAACTCCTTCCATAGGTGTTTTGTTCCCAAATCTAATAAGGGGAAAAGTGTCAACACTTTGTTCTTCATTCTTCTTGAGTTTCATGTGTTTTACAAATTGTATCTTATATCTTGGGTATTCTAAGTTTCTGGGCTAATATCCACTTATCAGTGAATATATATCATGTGAGTTCTTTTGTGATTGGGTTACCTCACTCAGGATGATGCCATCCAGTCCATCTATTTGCCAAAGAATTTCATAAACTCATTCTTTTTAATAGCTGAGTAGTACTCCATTGTGTAAATGTACCACATTTTCCATATCCATTTCCCTGTTGAGGGGCATCTGCGTTCCTTCCAGCTTCTGGCTATTATAAATAAGGCTGCTATGAACATAGTGGAGCATGTGTCCTTCTTACCATTGGGAAAAGTTTCTGGATATATGCCCAGGAGAGCTATTGGAGGATCCTCCCATAGTACTGTGTCCAATTTTCTGAGGAACTGCCAGACTGATTTCCAGAGTGGTTGTACAAGCATGCAATCCCACCAGCAATGGAGGATTGTTCATCTTTCTCCGCATCCTCACCAGCATATGCTGTCACCTGAATTTTTGATCTTAGCCATTCTGACTGGTGTGAGGTAGAATCTTAGGGTCGTTTTGATTTGCATTTCCCTGATGATTAAAGATGCTGAACATTTTTCAGGTGCTTCTCAGCCATTTTATATTTATTCCTCAGGTGAGAATGCCTTGTTTAGCTCTGAGCCCCATTTTTTAATGGGGTTATTTGATTTTCTGGAGTCCACTTTCTTGAGTTTTTATATATATTGGATATTAGTCCCCTATCTGATTTAAGATAGGTAAAGATCCTTTCCCAATCTGTTGGTGGACTTTTTGTCTTATTGACAGTATCTTTTGCCTTACAGAAGCTTTGCAATTTTATGAGGTCCGATTTGTCAATTCTCGATCTTACAGCACAAGCCACTGCTGTTCTATTCAGGAATTTTTCCCCTGTACACGTATCTTTGAGGCTTTTCCCCACTTTCTCCTATATAAGTCTCACTGTCTCTGGTTTTATGTGGAATTCCTTGATCCACTTATATTTAACCTTAGTACAAAGAGATAGGAATGGATCAATTTGCATTCTTCTACATGATAAGTGCCAGTTGTGCCATCACCATTTGTTGAAAATGCTCTTTTTTCCACTGGATGGTTTTAGCTTGGCTTTTATAGTCTCCGGTGAAAAGTCTGGTGTAATTCTGATAGGCCTGCCTTTTTATGTTACTTGACCTTTTTCCCTTACTGCTTTTAATATTCTATCTTTATTTAGTGCATTTGTTGTTCTGATTATTATGTGTCGGGAGGAATTTCTTTTCTGGTCCAGTCTATTTGGAGTTCTGTAGGCTTCTTGTATGTTCATGGGCATCTCTTTCTTTAGGTTTGGGAAGTTTTCTTCTATAATTTCATTAAAGATATTTGCTGGCCCTTTAAGTTGAAAATCTTCATTCTCATATACTCCTATTATCCATAGGTTTGGTGTTCTCATTGTGTCCTGGATTTCCTGGATGTTTTGAGTTAGGATCTTTTTGCATTTTGCATTTTCTTTGATTGTTGTATCGATGTTCTCTATGGAATCTTTTGTTCTTGAGATTCTCTCTTCCATCTATTGTATTCTGTTGCTGATGCTCGCATCCATCATTCCAGATTTCTTTCCTGGGGTTTCTGTCTCTACCGTTGCCTCACTTTGGGTTTTCTTTATTGTGTCTACTTCCCTTTTTAGGTCTAGTATGGTTTTGTTCATTTCCATCACCTGTTTGGATGTGTTTTCCTGTTTTTCTTTAAGGATTTGTAACTCTTTAGCAGTGTTCTCCTGTATTTCTTTTAGTGAGTATTAAAGTCCTTCTTGACGTCCTCTACCATCATCATGAAATATGATTTTACATCCAGGTCTAGCTTTTTGGGTGTGTTGGGGTGCCCATGACTGGGTGAGGTGGGAGTGTTGTGTTCTGATGATGGTGAGTGGTCTTGGTTTCTTTTAGTAAGATTCTTACCTTTGCCTTTTGCCTTCTGGTATCCTCTGTAGTTAGTTGTTATAGTTGTCTCTGGTTAGAGCTTGTTCTGTTAGCCTCTATCAGCAGACCTGGGAGACTGGCACTCTCCTGAGTTTCAGTGATCAGAGCACTCTCTTCAGGCAAGCTCTCCTCTTGGAGGGAAGGTGCCCAGATATCTGGCGTTCAAACCTGCCTCCTGGCAGAAGTTGTGTTCCACTCACCAGAGGTCTTAAGATCACATGGATAGTCCTCTAGGGACCTTGGTGGTGTCTGCCAACTTCTTGCCCAAGGTGATCTGGTACTTGCGCTGACCAGAAGGGACTTGTGACCCTGGTTAGGTTGGGTTTTCTGCTTCCCTAATTAATGCTGTCAGGTCCGGTGTGATTGGATTGGAACAGAAGTTGTGTTCCACTCACCAGAGGTCCTAAGATCTCATGGAGAGTCCTCTGGGGACCTTGGGGGTGTCTGCCTACTCTGAGCCCAATGTGACTGGGTCGGTAAAGTGCTTTTCTTAAGGCATGCTACTAAAAAGTTGCTGAGTTCTTTAGGAGGCACATTTTTTGTATTTGTTTGTTTGTATCTTTGGGAAATGATCTAGGCATCTGGAGTTGTAATATGTATGGAGCAGCTTGTGAATTTCTGGTGTCACATTTCCTATTTAGCTGTTCAGGTCATTGTTTGTTATTATTCTAATATGACAGGTTTTGGACCAAGAGACTGATGTTTGTATTTAATTTTGAGATTGATGTTTGTATTTTAGTTTTGAGGCCTAGCTGGGTTTTAAAGTATAGACTCTGAGAAGTCTTATATTTGAGCTTTGATGCTAAACAGTCACAGATCAGTTCAGTAGTTTGAATTGATGAATGGTAAGACGGCTTGGGAAGTCTTCAGTAGGAAGTAGTATCCAGATCTATCAAGGGAAGAAGAGACAGAGGTATGGGTATCCTGTGTTCAGCTATGAATGGCAACGTGTGAGTGTGAAGGGAATGCAGATGAACTGGGAGGAGGACCTGAGATGGGCAGCCACATCAGAGTAGAGGTAACGTACAGACAAGAGAATGAAGGAGGCAAATGAAGTTCTCAAAAGTCTACCTTTGTTCTAGGCAAGTGTGGAGGCTACCAAGTCCCTGGTAAATAGCAGTTCTTATGGGCAGTGGATAGCCACAAAGGAGTAGAAGTGTGCTAGGAGGATGGGTTGAAATGAGGAAGCAGGGTTGAAGTAAGATGTCCCTGGGTCATCATCACAAGGCTGAATCTCAAGGATATCAGTAGCTTGTCTTTTTATTTCTGATTTGAAGATTTGCTGTTTTCACTACATCATATAAAATCAGTTTTATGTTCTTTATACATTCCATGTTTACAAATCTTTGTTTTTAATCAAATGTGGAAAAATTTAGGAAATTGTTCCTCCAGACTATTTTACCTTACTCATTCTTCTTCTTCTAGAATTCCAATTATTTTACTTCAGGTTAAACTACATGTCTTTATGTGTCTATTTTTAACTTTTTATATTATACTGAAATAACTGTAATTGGTATTGATTATCAAATTTACCTGCTCTTTTTCTGACATCTGTCTGATAAATCAAAAATATTTCCATGTAAAATTCCAGTATTAATTTGGATCTTTGCATTGTTTTTATTTTTCCTGTATGTTCAGTAATTTGAGTATTTTGCTTTGAATTACAATTATGGCAACAACATTTATTGGTCCATACTTCAAAAATATTGACTTATTTTGGGTACAATGTACTGTTCCTTGTTTTTGCTATTACTTAAGCCAGATTCTAAACTGCTAAAATTTTACTTTTTAAAAAAAGTCATAGCTTTGTTAAGGATAATGCTTACAGTGTAGATTTTCTACTCTCTTTGTAGTCTCAATTGACCTTTTTTTTTCTGTTGGTGGTAGTGTGTGTCTGTCTGCATGTGTAAGAAAGAGTGTGTATGAATATGTATACACAGATGCCTAAGTTTGATATTGAGAATCTTCCTCAATTGCTCTTCCACTTTATTTGTTTAAGGCAAGATCTCTCAATCAAACCCAGAGTTCCACATTCAGTAGTTCCTCATTCATTTCACGGAAATATAGTGAATTAGAGTAACCCCCAAGTGAGTTTAAAATGTTACTTTTCAGAAACAGAAAAAAAAAACACTAGTGCAGCAGAGATTTAATTTTAACACTTTGACTTCAAAGTAGGAATTAATTTTTCTTTTGTAGGTAATGGTAATAAGAAAGGTGATGGATGGGAATTAAGTCCCTAGGCTTTTATCTTATTACAATGTATGAAATATGATTGTTTTCTGAGAGTAGAATGTACTGTGGAGAAATGTATTTGATTTCAATCTAGAGGAAATGGATGTAGTGTAGACTACTATATATAGAGTGTAACTTAATAATTACTCTTTCCCTTTCTGTGTTTTCATAGTTAATACTCAAAGGGTTCTTAAATATTTCAAATGCCATATTCATCAACTGACTTTTTAATACCTGCAATATAATCCTCTAAGTTTTGGTAGCCTGAGAAAAACAATTAGTAATTTTCTCCCACAACTGTTAAAACATTGGACTTTCACTGTAATTTTATAACTACCATTTAAAGTAGGAAATTTGGCTGGGCATCATGGTGTATACCTTTATGTTCAGCATGCTAGAGGCAGAGGCAAGAGAATTTCTGTGAGTTTGATGCCAGCATAGTCTACACAGTTATTTCTAGGCCATACAGGATTTCATAGTGAGAGCTGGGTGGGTGAGGGGAGAAAGCTCATTAGTTAAGAGCACTTGCTGATCTTTCAGAGTATTGGAGTCCAATTTCCAGCATAGAAATGGAAGGTTTTGTATTACTTGCAACTTTAACAGAAGTATTTTCCATTTCTGGAGCCTACATATGTTCATACATAAACACACACACACACACACACACACACACACAAATCATAAAATAAAAATAAACAGAAAATTTTGGAAATGCAAATAATAAAATATTTCCACGTAAGTCAAAACTTATATGAGAGGAGAAAAACACTGTGCTATGATTATATCAGAAGGGATACATATTAGGCTGGTCCTAGTGATCTATGCCTTAAAGTCCAACATGCTAGAGGCAGAGGACTCTAGTCATTGACCTAAAGGATTTGTCAGCTCTATCAATATTACATTCTGAATATACTGAAATATCCGAAAATTCACCTTTTAGTAAGGGTATCATCACTTCTCATTTATGGGCAATTATTGGTATAGCCATGCATGGAAGTTTAGTTCTAGTTGTAGATTAAGCACAAAAGGGAAGATTTATTAGAACCTTTATATTCACTTTAGAAAACTGTCTATGTTACTGGCAGATGAGCTGAAAAGAGACATATATTCCCTAAACTTATCTTGTTTGTTTTAATACAGTGACAACTACTCTGATATTTAATGATATTGGTGGTCAGGTGCTGTCCAAATTTACCATGATGTCATTTTTGTCTATTCCCATATTTTACTATTTTTTATTTTTTGTTTTGATTTTCCTATTCTTTTTTTTAAAATATATTTTATTAGATATTTTCTTTAGTTACATTTCAAATGTTATCCCTTTTTCTAGTCTCCCCTCTGAAACCCCCCTATCCCTCCCCTCCCCCTGATTACCAACCCACCAACTTGTGCTTCCTGGTCTTGGCATTTCCCGATACTGGGGCATAGAACCTTCACGGGACCAAGGGCCTCTCCTCCCATTGATGGCTGACTAGGCCATCCTCTGCTACATATGCAGCAAGAGCCACGAGTCCAACCATGTGTTTTCCTTGATTGGTGGTTTAATCACAGGGAGCTCTGGGGGTACTGGTTAGTTCATATTTTTGTCTTATGGGACTGCAAAACCCTTCAGCTCCTTGGGTACTTTATCTAGCTCCTTCATTAGGTACCCTGTGCTCTGTCCAATGGATGGCTGTGAGCATCCACTTCTGTGTTTGCCAGACACTGGCAGAGCCTCTCAGGATATACCTATATCAGGCTCCTGTTAGCAAGCTCTTATTGGCATCTGCAATAGTGTATGGTTTGGTGGTTGTTTATGGGAAGTATCACAGGGTGGGGCAGTTGGTGAATGATCTTGCCTTTAGTCTCTACTCTGAAATTTGTCTCTGCAACTCCTTCCATAGGTATTTTGTTCCCCATTTTAAGAAGGATCAAAGTATCTACACTTTGGTGTTCCTTCTTCTTGAGTTTCATGTGTTTTGCAAATTGTATCTTGGGTATTCTGAGCTTCTGTGTTAATATCCACTTATCAGTGTGTGCATATCATGTGTGTTCTTTTGTGATTAGGATAGCTCACTTAGGACGATATTATCCAGATCCATCCATTTGTCTAATAATTTCATAAATCCATTGTTTTTAATAGCTGAGTAGTACTCCATTGTGTAAATATACCACATTTCTCTGTATCCATTTGTTTGTCAGGGGACATCTGGGTTCTTTCCAGCTTCTGGCTATAATAAATAAGGCTGCTATGAACATAGTGGAACATGTGTCCTTGTTACAAGTTGAAACATCTTCTGGGTACATGCCCAGGAGTTGTACTACTGGTTCTTCCAGGAGTACTATGTCCAATTTTCTGAGGAACTACCAGACTGATTTCCAGAGTGGTTGTACAAGCTTGCAATCCCACCAACAATGGAGGAGTGTTCCTTTTCTTCACATCCTCACCAGTATCTGCTGCCAGCTGAGATTTTCATCTTAGCCATTCTGACTGGTATGAGGTGGAATCTCAGGGTTGTTTTAATTTGCATTTCCCTGATGATTAAGGATGTTGAACATTTTTTTAGATGCTTTTCAGCCATTCAGTATTCCTCAGTTGAGAATTCTTTATTTAGCCCAGTACCACATTTTTAAAGGGTTATTTGGTTTTCTGGAATCCAATTTCTTAAGTTCTTCATATATATATATATATATAGTATACATACATACACACACACACACACACACACACACACACACACACATATATATATTGGATATTAGCTCCCTATTTGATTTATGATTGGTATAGATATTTTTCCAATCTGTTGGTGGCCTTTTTGTCTTTTTGTCTTTTTTTGGATTAATTATTTTATTATCATCTTTAAAAGTACTCTTATAAGAATGTTTTATTAGATATTTTCTTCATTTACATGTCAAATGCTATCCTGAAAGTCCCCTATACCCTACCCCACCCTGCTCCCCAACCTACTCACTCCTGCTTCCTGGACCTGGCATTCCCCTGTACTGGGGCATATAATCTTCGAATGACCAAGGGCCTTTCCTCCCCTTGATGGCCGACTAGGCCATCTTCTGCTACATATGCAGCTACAGACACAAGCTCTGGGGGTACTGGCTAGTTCATAATGTTGTTCCTCCTATAGGGTTGCAGACCCCTTCAACTTCTTGGGTACATTCTCTAGCACCTCTATTTGGGCACCCTGTGTTCCATCAAATAGATAACTGTGAGCATCTACTTCACTATTTGCCAGGCACTTGCATAGCCTCACAGGAGACAGCTATATCAGGGTCTTGTTAGCAAAATATTGTAAGTATATGAAATAATGTCTGGGTTTGGTGGTTGTTTATGGGATGGATCCTTGGTAGGGCAGTCTCTGGATGGTCCTTCTTTCAGTCTCAGCTCTGAACTTTGTTTCTGTAACTTCTTCATTGTTTTTTTTTTTTCCCTTTAAGAAGGAACGAAGTATTCACACTTTGGTCTTTCTTCTTCTTGAGTTTCATGTGTTTTGCAAATTGTATCTTAGGTATTCTAAGTTTCTGGGTTAATATCCATTTATCAGTGAGTGCATACCATGTGTATGTGTTTTGTTTTGTTTTTTGTTTTTTTTTTTTTTGATTGGAATATCTCACTCAGGATGATATACTACAGATCCATCCATTTGCCTAAGAATTTCATAAATTCATTGTTTTTATTAGCTGAGTAGTACTCCATTGTGTAAATGTACCACATTCTCTGTATCCATTTCTCTGTTCAGAGATATCTGGGTTCTTTCCAGCTTCTGGCTATTATAAATGAGGCTGCTATGAATATAGTGGAACATGTGTCCTTATTACAAGTTGGAACATCATTCAGTATTCCTCAGTTGAGAATTCTTTGCTTAGATCTGTACCCCATTTTAATGGGGCTATTTGAGTTTCTGGAGTCCACCTTCTTGAGTTCTTGTATATATTGTATATTAGTCCCCTATCAGATGTAGGATTGGAAAAGATCCTTTCCCAATCTGTTGGTGCCCTTTTTATCTTAATGACAGTGTCTTCTGCCTTACAGAAGCTTTGCAATTTTATGAAGGCAAATGGATGGATGCCTTCCACGTGAATGTCAGCTTTCTATTATTTATGTTGTTATTGAAGATCATTCTTAGCTTGTGGTGAGCTGACAGGATGGATGGGTTTATTTCAATATCTTATATCTGTTGAGGCCTGTTTTGTGACCAATTATATGGTCAATTTTGGGGAAGGCACCATGAGTTGGTGAGGAAGAAGGTATATCTTTTTGTTTTAGGATAAACTTTTGTATAGATATCCAATAAATTCGCTTGTTTCATTTCTTCTCTTAGATTCTTTGTCTCTGTTTAATTTCTGTTTCAAGGATCTGTCTATTGTTGGGAGTGGAGTTGAAGTCTCCCACTATTATTGTGTGTGGCGCATTGTGTGCTTTGAGCTTTACTAAAGTTTCTTTAATGAATGTGGCTGCCCTTGTATTTGGAGCATAGATGTTCAGAATTGCAAGTTCATCTTGGTAGATTTTATCCCTTGATGAGTATGAAGTGCCTGTCCTTATCTTTTTTGATAACTTTAGATTGAATGACACTTTTATTCGATAATACTATGGTGACTCCAGCTTGTTTCTTGGGACCATTTGCTTGGAAAATTGTTTTTCAGCCTTTTTTTCTGAGGTAGTGTCTGTCTTTGTCCCTGAGGTGGGTTTCCTCTATGCAGTAAAATGTTGGGTCCTGTTTACAGAACCAGTCTGTTAGTCTATGTCTTTTTACTGGGGAATTGTGTCCATTGATATTGAGAGATATTAAGGAAATGTTATTGTTGCTTCCTGTTATTTTTGTTGTTAGAGTTGGCATTCTGTTCTTGTGGCTCTGTTCTTTTAGGTTTGTTGAAGGATAACTTTCTTGCTTTTTCTGTGGCATAATTTCCATCCATGTGTTGGAGTTTCCCTTTATTATCCTTTGAAGGGGTAGATTCATGGAAAGATATTGTGTGAATTTGGTTTTGTCATGGAATACTTTGGTTTCTCCATCTACGGTAATTGACAGTTTTTCTGGGTATAGTAGCCTGGGCTGGCATTTGTGTTCTCTTAGGGTCTGTATGACATCTGCCCAGGATCTTCTGGCTTTCATAATCTCTGGAGAGAAGTCAGGTGTAATTTTGATAGGTCTGCCTTTATATGTTACTTGACCTTTTTCCCATACTGCTTTTAATATTCTTTCTTTGTTTTGTGCATTTGGTGTTCTGATAACTATGTGTGGGGAGGAATTTCTTTTCTGGACCAAACTACTTGGAATTCTGTAGGCTTCTTCTATGTTCATGGGTGTCTCTTTATGTTGGGGAAGTTTTCTTCTATAATTTTGTTGAAAATATTTACTGGCTCTTAATTTTGAAATCTTCCTTCTTGTCTAACCTATTATCCTTAGGTTTGGCCTTCTCATCGTGTCTTGGATTTCCTGGATGTTTTTTTTTTCTCCATTTTTTATTAGGTATTTAGCTCATTTACATTTCCAATGCTATACCAAAAGTCCCCCATATCCACCCACCCCCACTCCCCTGCCCACCCACTCCCCCTTTTTGGCCCTGGTGTTCCCCTGTACTGGGGCATATAAAGTTTGCAAGTCCAATGGGCCTCTCTTTCCAGTGATGGCCGACTAGGCCATCTTTTGATATATATGCAGCTAGAGTCAAGAGCTCCGGGGTACTGGTTAGTTCATAATGTTGTTCCACCTATAGGGTTGCAGATCCCATTAGCTCCTTGGCTACTTTCTCTAGCTCCTCCATTGGGAGCCCTATGATCCATCCATTAGCTGACTGTGAGCATCCACTTCTGTGTTTGTTAGGCCCCGGCATAGTCTCACAAGAGACAGCTACATCTGGATCCTTTCAATAAAATCTTGCTAGTGTATGCAATGGTGTGAGCGTTTGGATGCTGATTATGGGGTGGATCCCTGGATATGGCAGTCTCTACATGGTCCATCCTTTCATCTCAGCTCCAAACTTTGTCTCTGTAACTCCTTCCATGGGTGTTTTGTTCCCAAATCTAAGGAGGGGCATAGTGTCCACACTTCAGTCTTCATTCTTCTTGAGTTTCATGTGTTTAGCAAATTATATCTTATATCTTGGGTATCCTAGGTTTGGGGCTAATATCAATTTATCAGTGAGTACATATTGTGTGAGTTTCTTTGTGAATGTGTTACCTCACTCAGGATGATGCCCTCCAGGTCCATCCATTTGGCTAGGAATTTCATAAATTCATTCTTTTTAATAGCTGAGTAGTACTCCATTGTGTAGATGTACCACATTTTCTGTATCCATTCCTCTGTTGAGGGGCATCTAGGTTCTTTCCAGCTTCTGGCTATTATAAATAAGGCTGCTATGAACATAGTGGAGCATGTGTCCTTCTTACCAGTTAGGGCATCTTCTGGATATATGCCCAGGAGAGGTATTGCTGGATCCTCTGGTAGTACTATGTCCAGTTTTCTGAGGAACCCCCAGACTGATTTCCAGAGTGGTTGTACAAGTTTTTATCATACAGATCTTTCACTTCCTTAGTTAGAGTCACGCCAAGATATTTTATATTATTTGTGACTATTGAGAAGGGTGTTGTTTCCCTAATTTCTTTCTCAGCCTGTTTATTCTTTGTATAGAGAAAGGCCATTGACTTGTTTGAGTTTATTTTATATCCAGCTACTTCACTGAAGCTGTTTATCAGGTTTAGGAGTTCTCTGGTAGAATTTTTAGGGTCACTTATATATACTATCATATCATCTGCAAAAAGTGATATTTTGACTTCCTCTTTTCCAATTTGTATCCCCTTGATCTCCTTTTGTTGTCGAATTGCTCTGGCTAATACTTCAAGTACTATGTTGAAAAGGTAGGGAGAAAGTGGGCAGCCTTGTCTAGTCCCTGATTTTAGTGGGATTGATTCCAGCTTCTCTCCATTTACTTTGATGTTGGCTACTGGTTTGCTGTAGATTGCTTTTATCATGTTTAGGTATGGGCCTTGAATTCCTGATCTTTCCAACACTTTTATCATGAATGGGTGTTGGATCTTGTCAAATGCTTTTTCTGCATCTAACGAGATGATCATGTGGTTTTTGTCTTTGAGTTTGTTTATATAATGGATTACGTTGATGGATTTTCGTATATTAAACCATCCATGCATCCCTGGAATAAAACCTACTTGGTCAGGATGGACGATTGCTTTTTTTTTTTTTTTTTTTTTTTTTTTTTTTTTTTTTTTTTTTGTTGTTGTTTTTTTTTTTTTTTCATTTTTTTTTTATTAGGTATTTAGCTCATTTACATTTCCAATGCTATACCAAAAGTCCCCCTTACCCACCCACCCCCACTCCCCTACCCACCCACTCCCCCCCTTTGGCCCTGGCGTTCCCCTGTACCGGGGCACACAAAGTCTGCGTGTCCAATGGGCCTCTCTTTCCAGTGATGGCCGACTAGGCCATCTTTTGATACATATGCAGCTAGAGTCAAGAGCTCAGGGGTACTGGTTAGTTCATAATGTTGTTCCACCTATAGGGTTGAAGATCCCTTTAGCTCCGTGGGTACTTTCTCTAGCTCCTCCATTGGGAGCCCTGTGATCCATCCATTAGCTGACTGTGAGCATCCACTTCTGTGTTTGCTAGGCCCCGGCATAGTCTCACAAGAGACAGCTACATCTGGGTCCTTTCAGTAAAATCTTGCTAGTGTATGCAATGGTGTCAGCATTTGGAAGCTGATTATGGGGTGGATCCCTGGATATGGCAGTCTCTACATGGTCCATCCTTTCATCTCAGCTCCATACTTTGTTTCTGTAACTCCTTCCATGGGTGTTTTGTTCCCACTTCTAAGGAGGGGCATAGTGTCCACACTTCAGTCTTCATTTTTCTTGAGTTTCATGTGTTTAGGAAATTGTATCTTATATCGTGGGTATCCTAGGTTTTGGGCTAGTATCCACTTATCAGTGAGTACATATTGTGTGAGTTCCTTTGTGATTGTGTTACCTCACTCAGGATGATGCTCTCCAGGTCCATCCATTTGGCTAGGAATTTCATAAATTCATTCTTTTTAATAGCTGAGTAGTACTCCATTGTGTAGATGTACCACATTTTCTGTATCCATTCCTCTGTTGAGGGGCATCTGGGTTCTTTCCAGTTTCTGGCTATTATAAATAAGGCTGCTATGAACATAGTGGAGCATGTGTCCTTCTTACCAGTTGGGGCTTCTTCTGGATATATGCCCAGGAGAGGTATTGCTGGATCCTCCGGTAGTACTATGTCCAATTTTCTGAGGAACCGCCAGACTGATTTCCAGAGTGGTTGTACAAGCCTGCAATCCCACCAACAATGGAGGAGTGTTCCTCTTTCTCCACATCCTCGCCAGCATCTGCTGTCACCTGAATTTTTGATCTTAGCCATTCTCACTGGTGTGAGGTGGAATCTCAGGGTTGTTTTGATTTGCATTTCCCTGATGATTAAGGATGTTGAACATTTTTTCAGGTGCTTCTCTGCCATTCGGTATTCCTCAGGTGAGAATTCTTTGTTCAGTTCTGAGCCCCATTTTTTAAGGGGGTTATTTGATTTTCTGAGGTCCACCTTCTTGAGTTCTTTATATATGTTGGATATTAGTCCCCTATCTGATTTAGGATAGGTAAAGATCCTTTCCCAGTCTGTTGGTGGTCTTTTTGTCTTATAGACAGTGTCTTTTGCCTTGCAGAAACTTTGGAGTTTCATTAGGTCCCATTTGTCAATTCTCGATCTTACAGCACAAGCCATTGCTGTTCTGTTCAGGAATTTTTCCCCTGTGCCCATATCTTCAAGGCTTTTCCCCACTTTCTCCTCTATAAGTTTCAGTGTCTCTGGTTTTATGTGAAGTTCCTTGATCCACTTAGATTTGACCTTAGTACAAGGAGATAAGTATGGATCGATTCACATTCTTCTACATGATAACAACCAGTTGTGCCAGCACCAATTGTTGAAAATGCTGTCTTTTTTCCACTGGATGGTTTTGGCTCCCTTGTCGAAGATCAAGTGACCATAGGTGTGTGGGTTCATTTCTGGGTCTTCAATTCTATTCCATTGGTCCACTTGTCTGTCTCTATACCAGTACCATGCAGTTTTTATCACAATTGCTCTGTAGTAAAGCTTTAGGTCAGGCATGGTGATTCCACCAGAGGTTCTTTTATCCTTGAGAAGAGTTTTTGCTATCCTCGGTTTTTTGTTATTCCAGATGAATTTGCAAATTGCTCCTTCTAATTCGTTGAAGAATTGAGTTGGAATTTTAATGGGGATTGCATTGAATCTGTAGATTGCTTTTGGCAAGATAGCCATTTTTACAATGTTGGTCCTGCCAATCCATGAGCATGGGAGATCTTTCCATCTTCTGAGATCTTCTTTAATTTCTTTCTTCAGGGACTTGAAGTTTTTATCATACAGATCTTTCACTTCCTTCGTTAGAGTCACGCCGAGATATTTTATATTATTTGTGGCTATTGAGAAGGGTGTTGTTTCCCTAATTTCTTTCTCAGCCTGTTTATTCTTTGTGTAGAGAAAGGCCATTGACTTGTTTGAGTTAATTTTATATCCAGCTACTTCACCGAAGCTGTTTATCAGGTTTAGGAGTTCTCTGTTGGAATTTTTAGGGTCACTTATATATACTATCATATCATCTGCAAAACGTGATATTTTGACTTCCTCTTTTCCAATTTGTATCCCCTTGATCTCCTTTTGTTGTCGAATTGCTCTGGCTAATACTTCAAGTACTATGTTGAAAAGGTAGGGAGAAAGTGGGCAGCCTTGTCTAGTCCCTGATTTTAGTGGGATTGCTTCCAGCTTCTCTCCATTTACTTTGATGTTGGCTACTGGTTTGCTGTAGATTGCTTTTATCATGTTTAGGTATTGGCCTTGAATTCCTGATCTTTCCAGAACTTTTATCATGAATGGGTGTTGGATCTTGTCAAATGCTTTTTCTGCATCTAACGAGATGATCATGTGGTTTTTGTCTTTGAGTTTGTTTATATAATGGATTACATTGATGGATTTTCGTATATTAAACCATCCCTGCATCCCTGGAATAAAACCTACTTGGTCAGGATGGATGATTGCTTTAATGTGTTCTTGGATTCGGTTAGCGAGAATTTTATTAAGAATTTTTGCATCGATGTTCATAAGAGAAATTGGTCTGAAGTTCTCTATCTTTGTTGGATCTTTCTGTGGTTTAGGTATCAGAGTAATAGTGGCTTCATAAAATGAGTTGGGTAGAGTACCTTCTACTTCTATCTTGTGAAAAAGTTTGTGCAGAACTGGAGTTAGATCTTCTTTGAAGGTCTGATAGAACTCTGCACTAAACCCATCTGGTCCTGGGCTTTTTTTGGCTGGGAGACTATTAATAACTGCTTCTATTTCTTTAGGGGATATGGGACTGTTTAGAAGGTCAACTTGATCCTGATTCAACTTTGGTACCTGGTATCTGTCCAGAAATTTGTCCATTTCGTCCAGGTTTTCCAGTTTTGTTGAGTATAGCCTTTTGTAGAAGGATCTGATTGTGTTTTGGATTTCTTCAGGATCTGTTGTTATGTCTCCCTTTTCATTTCTGATTTTGTTAATTAGGATTTTGTCCCTGTGCCCTTTAGTGAGTCTAGCTAAGGGTTTATCTATCTTGTTGATTTTCTCAAAGAACCAACTCCTCGTTTGGTTAATTCTTTGAATAGTTCTTCTTGTTTCCACTTGGTTGATTTCACCCCTGAGTTTGATTATTTCCTGCCGTCTACTCCTCTTGGGTGAATTTGCTTCCTTTTTTTCTAGAGCTTTTAGATGTGTTTTCAAGCTGCTACTATGTGCTCTCTCCCGTTTTTTCTTGAAGGCACTCATAGCTATGAGTTTCCCTCTTAGAAATGCTTTCATTGTGTCCCAAAGGTTTGGGTACGTTGTGGCTTCATTTTCATTAAACTCTAAAAAGTCTTTAATTTCTTTCTTTATTCCTTCCTTGACCAAGGTATCATTGAGAAGAGTGTTGTTCAGTTTCCATGTGAATGTTGGCTTTCTGTTATTTATTTTGTTATTGAAGATCAGCCTTAGTGCATGGTGATCTGATAGGATACATGGGACAATTTCAATATTTTTGAATCTGTTGAGGCCTGATTTGTGACCTATTATGTGGTCAATTTTGGAGAAGGTACCATGAGGTGCTGAGAAGAAGGTATATCCTTTTGTTTTAGGGTAAAATGTTCTGTAGATATCTGTCAGATCCATTTGTTTCATCACTTCTGTTAGTTTCAGTGTGTCCCTGTTTAGTTTCTGTTTCCATGATCTGTCCATTGGTGAAAGTGGTGTGTTGAAGTCTCCCACTATTATTGTGTGAGGCGCAATGTGTGCTTTGAGCTTTACTAAAGTTTCTTTAGTGAATGTGGCTGCTCTTGTATTTGGAGCATAGATATTCAGAATTGAGAGTTCCTCTTGGAGGATTTTACCTTTGATGAGAATGAAGTGTCCCTCCTTGTCTTTTTTGATGACTTTGGGTTGGAAGTCAATCTTATCAGATATTAGGATGGCTACTCCTGCTTGTTTCTTCATACCATTTGCTTGGAAAATTGTTTTCCAGCCTTTCATTCTGAGGTAGTGTCTATCTTTTTCTCTGAGATGAGTTTCCTGTAAGCAGCAAAATGTTGGGTCTTGTTTGTGTAGCCAGTTTGTTAGTCTATGTCTTTTTATTGGCGAGTTGAGACCATTGATGTTAAGAGATATTAAGGAAAAGTAATTGTTGCTTCCTGTTATTTTAGTTGTTAAAGGTGGCATTCTGTTCTTGTGGCTGTCTTCTTTTAGGTTTGTTGAGGGATTACCTTCTTGTTTTTTCTAGGGCGTTGTTCCCGTTCTTGTATTGGTTTTTTTCTGTTATTATCCTTTGAAGGGCTGGATTCGTGGAGAGATAATGCGTGAATTTGGTTTTGTCGTGGAATACTTTGGTTTCTCCCTCTATGATAATTGAGAGTTTGGCTGGGTATAGTAGCCTGGGCTGCAGTTTGTGTTCTCTTAGTGTCTGTATAACATCTGTCCAGGCTCTTCTGGCTTTCATAGTCTCTGGTGAAAAATCTGGTGTAATTCTGATAGGCTTGCCTTTATATGTTACTTGACCTTTTTCCCTTACTGCTTTTAGTATTCTATCTTTATTTAGTGCATTTGATGTTCTGATTATTATGTGTCGGGAGGAATTTCTTTTCTGGTCCAGTCTATTTGGAGTTCTGTAGGCTTCTTGTATGTTCATATGCATCTCATTCTTTAGATTTGGGAAGTTTTCTTCAATAATTTTGTTGAAGATGTTTGCTGGACCTTTGAGTTGAAAATCTTCATTCTCATCCACTCCTATTATCCGTACGTTTGGTCTTCTTATTGTGTCCTGGATTTCCTGGATATTTTGAGTTAGGATCTTTTTGCATTTTCCATTTTCTTTGATTGTTGTGCCGATGTTCTCTATGGAATCTTCTGCACCTGAGATTCTCTCTTCCATCTCTTGTATTCTGTTGCTGATGCTCAAATCTATGGTTCCAGATTTCTTTCCTAGGGTTTCTATCTCTAGTGTTGCCTCGCTTTGAGTTTTCTTTATTGTGTCTACTTCCCTTTTTAGGTCTAGTATGGTTTTGTTCATTTCCATCACCTGTTTGTATGTTTTTTCCTCTTTTTCTGTAAGGACTTCTACCTGTTTGATTGTGTTTTCCTGTTTTTCTTTAAGGACTTGTAACTCTTTAGCAGTGTTCTCCTGTATTTCTTTAAGTGATTTATTAAAGTCCTTCTTGATGTCCTCTACCATCATCATGAGATATGCTTTTAAATCTAGGTCTAGGTTCTCAGGTGTGTTGGGGTTCCCTGGACTGGGCGAAGTGGGTGTGCTGGGTTCTGGTGATGGTGAGTGGTCTTGGTTCCTGTTAGTAAGATTCCTCCGTTTACCTTTCGCCATCTGGTAATCTCTGGAGTTAGTAGTTATAGTTGACTCTGTTTAGAGATTGTTCTTCTGGTGATTCTGTTACCGTCTATCAGCAGACCTGGGAGACAGATTCTCTCCTCTGAGTTTCAGTGCTCAGAGCACTCTCTGCTGGCAAGCTCTCTTACAGGGAAGGTGCGCAGATATCTTGTATTTGGACCTCCTCCTGGCCGAAGAAGAAGGCCCAAAACAGGACCTTTCTCAGACACTGTGTTGCTTTGGCAGTTCCCAGGTGGTACAGACTCTCACCTAAGCAGACTAAATTCCTAAGTTCCTTGGAGTCCCGGGACCAAGATGGCGACCGACCGCTGCTGCTGTGGCTTAGGCCGCCTCCCCAGCCGGGTGGGCACCTGTCCTCCGGTCCGGAAGGTGGCCGGCTGTCCCCGGCCCACACAGGGTGCTGCCTCAGCGCCTCTGTGCTTCTGCCTGTTCCAGAAGCTGTCAGGTTCTCTGGCGCACCCTCTCACCTGTTCAGACTAATTTCCTAAGTTCGGCGGGTCTCGGACCAAGATGGCGACCGCTGCTGCTGTGGCTTAGGCCGCCTCCCCAGCCGGGCGGGCACCTGTCCTCCGGTCCGGACGGTGGCTGGCTGTCCCCGGCCCACAAAGGGTGCTGCCTCAGCGCCTCTGTGCTTCCGCCTGTTCCAGAAGCTGTCAGGTTCTCTGGCGCACCCTCTCACCTGTTCAGACTAATTTCTTAAGTTCGGCGGGTCCCGGACCAAGATGGCGACCGCTGCTGCTGTGGCTTAGGTCGCCTCCCCAGCCGGGCGGGCACCTGTCCTCAGGTCCGGAAGGTGGCCGGCTGTCCCCGGCCCACACAGGGTGCTGCCTCAGCCCCTCTGTAGGACGATTGCTTTAATGTGTTCTTGGATTCGGTTAGCGAGAATTTTATTGAGGATTTTTGCATCGATATTCATAAGAGAAATTGGTCTGAAGTTCTCTATCTTTGTTGGGTCTTTCTGTGGTTTAGGTATCAGAGTAATAGTGGCTTCATAAAATGAGTTGGGTAGAGTACCTTCTACTTCTATTTTGTGAAATAGTTTGTGCAGAACTGGAATTAGATCTTCTTTGAAGGTCTGATAGAACTCTGCACTAAACCCATCTGGTCCTGGGCTTTTTTTGGTTGGGAGACTATTAATAACTGCTTCTATTTCTTTAGGTGATATGGGACTGTTTAGATTGTCAACTTGATCCTGATTCAACTTTGGTACCTGGTATCTGTCCAGAAATTTGTCCATTTCGTCCAGGTTTTCCAGTTTTGTTGAGTATAGCCTTTTGTAGAAGGATCTGATGGTGTTTTGGATTTCTTCAGTATCGGTTGTTATGTCTCCCTTTTCATTTCTGATTTTGTTAATTAGGATTTTGTCCCTGTGCCCTTTAGTGAGTCTAGCTAAGGGTTTATCTATCTTGTTGATTTTCTCAAAGAACCAACTCCTCGTTTGGTTAATTCTTTGAATAGTTCTTCTTGTTTCCACTTGGTTGATTTCACCCCTGAGTTTGATTATTTCCTGCCGTCTACTCCTCTTGGGTGAATTTGCTTCCTTTTTTTCTAGAGCTTTTAGATGTGTTGTCAAGCTGCTAGTATGTGCTCTCTCCCGTTTCTTCATGGAGGCACTCAGAGCTATGAGTTTCCCTCTTAGAAATGCTTTCATTGTGTCCCAAAGGTTTGGGTACGTTGTGGCTTCATTTTCATTAAACTCTAAAAAGTCTTTAATTTCTTTCTTTATTCCTTCCTTGACCAAGGTATCATTGAGAAGAGTGTTATTCAGTTTCCACGTGAATGTTGGCTTTCCATTATTTATGTTGTTATTGAAGATCAGTCTTAGGCCATGGTGGTCTGATAGGATACATGGGACAATTTCAATATTTTTGTATCTATTGAGGCCTGTTTTGTGACCAATTATATGGTCAATTTTGGAGAAGGTCCCGTGAGGTGCTGAGAAGAAGGTATATCCTTTTGTTTTAGGATAAAATGTTCTGTAGATATCTGTCAGGTCCATTTGTTTCATAACTTCTGTTAGTTTCACTGTGTCCCTGTTTAGTTTCTGTTTCCACGATCTGTCCTTTGAAGAAAGTAGTGTGTTGAAGTCTCCCACTATTATTGTGTGAGGTGCAATATATGCTTTGAGCTTTACTAAAGTGTCTCTAATGAATGTGGCTGCCATTGCATTTGGTGCGTAGATATTCAGAATTGAGAGTTCCTCTTGGAGGATTTTACCTTTGATGAGTATGAAGTGTCCCTCCTTGTCTTTTTTGATAACTTTGGGTTGGAAGTCGATTTTATCCGATATTAAAATGGCTACTCCAGCTTGTTTCTTCAGTCCATTTGCTTGGAAAATTGTTTTCCAGCCTTTCACTCTGAGGTAGTGTCTGTCTTTTTCCCTGAGATGGGTTTCCTGTAAGCAGCAGAATGTTGGGTCCTGTTTGTGTAGCCAGTCTGTTAGTCTATGTCTTTTTATTGAGGAATCGAGTCCATTGATATTAAGAGATATTAAGGAAAAGTAATTGTTGCTTCCTTTTATTTTTGTTGTTAGAGTTGGCATTCTGTTCTTGTGGCTGTCTTCTTTTTGGTTTGTTGAATGATTACTTTCTTGGTTGTTCTAGGGCGTGATTTCCATCCTTGTATTGCTTCTTTTCTGTTATTATCCTTTGAAGGGCTGGATTCGTGGAAAGATATTGTGTGAATTTGTTTTTGTCGTGGAATACTTTGGTTTCTCCATCTATGGTAATTGAGAGTTTGGCCGGGTATAGTAGCCTGGGCTGGCATTTGTGTTCTCTTAGTGTCTGTATAACATCTGTCCAGGCTCTTCTGGCTTTCATAGTCTCTGGTGAAAAGTCTGGTGTAATTCTGATAGGCCTTCCTTTATATGTTACTTGACCTTTCTCCCTTACTGCTTTTAATATTCTATCTTTATTTAGTGCATTTGTTGTTCTGATTATTATGTGTCGGGAGGAATTTCTTTTCTGGTCCAGTCTATTTGGAGTTCTGTAGGCTTCTTGTATGATCATGGGCATCTCCTTTTGATGTTTGGGAAGTTTTCTTCTATTATTTTGTTGAAGATATTAGTTGGCCCTTTAAGTTGAAAATCTTCATTCTCATCAATTCCTATTATCCGTAGGTTTGGTCTTCTCATTGTGTCCTGGATTACCTGGATGTTTTGAGTTAGGATCCTTTTGCATTTTGTGTTTTCTTTGACTGTTTTGTCGATGTTCTCTATGGAATCTTCTGCACCTGAGATTCTCTCTTCCATTTCTTGTATTCTGTTGCTGATGCTCGCATCTATGGTTCCAGATCTCTTTCCTAGGGTTTCTATCTCCAGCGTTGCCTCGCTTTGGGTTTTCTTTATTGTGTCTTCTTCCCCTTTTAGTTCTAGTATGGTTTTGTTCATTTCCATCACCTGTTTGGATGTGTTTTCCTGTTTTCCTTTAATGATTTTTACCAGTTTGGCTGTGTTTTCCTGCTTTTCTTTAAGGGCCTGTAACTCTTTAGCAGTGCTCTCCTGTAATTCTTTAAGTGACTTATGAAAGTCCTTCTTGATGTCCTCTATCATCATCATGAGAAATGTTTTTAAATCTGGGTCTAGATTTTCGGTTGTGTTGGGGTGCCCCGGACTAGGTGGGGTGGGAGTGCTGTGTTCTGATGATGGTGAGTGGTCTTGATTTCTGTTAGTAGGATTCTTACGTTTGCTTTTCGCCATCTGGTAATCTCTGAAGCTAGCTGTTTCAGTTGTCACTGTTAAGAGCTTGTTCTTCAGGTGACTCTGTTAGCCTCTATAAGCAGAACTGGAGGGTAGCCCTCTCCTTAGTTTCAGTGGGCAGAGTATTCTCTGCAGGCAAGCTCTCTTCTTGCAGGGCAGGTACCCAGATATCTGGTGTTCGAACCAGACTCCTGGCAGAAGCTGTGTTCCACTCACTAGAGGTCTTAGGATCTCCTGTGGAATCCTGTGTGGGCCCTTGCGGGTGTCAGGCGACTCAGCTGGCAAGGTAGCCCGGGGCTCGAGTGGAGCGGAAGGGGTTTGTGCCCCAGATCAAGCCTGGGTAGCCTGCTTCCCTATGTACCGCAGTCTCAGGTTCCGCGCGATTGGATTGGGGCAGGCGCTGTGTTCCACTCACCAGATGTCTTAGGATCCCGTGGGGAGTCCCGTGTGGGCCCTTGCGGGTGTTGGGCAAGACTCTGCTGGCAAGGTAGCCCGGGGCTCGAGTCTTCCTGGATGTTTTGAGTTAGGATCTTTTTGCATTTTGCATTTGTTTTGATTGTTGTGGCAATGTTTTATATGGTATCTTCTGCACCTGAGATTCTCTCTTCTATCTCTTGTATTTTGTTGGTGATGCTTGCATATATTGCTCCTGACTTTTTTCCTAGATTTTCTATCTCCAGAGTTGTCTCCCTTTGTGATTTCTTTATTGTTTCTACTTCCATTTTTAGATCCTGAATGGTTTTGCTCAATTCTTTCACCTGTTTGGATGCGTTCTCTTGTATTTCTTTAAAGGAGTTATTTATGTCCTTCTTATAGTTATTTATGTCTTCATCATCATCATGAGAAGTGACTTTAGATCCATATGTTGTTTTTCTGGTGTGAGAGTGTATCCAGGACTTGCTATGGTGGGAGAGTTGGGATTTGATGATGCCGAGTAAGCTTGGTTTCTGTTGCTTCTGTTCTTATGTTTGTTTCCTGCCATCTGAATATCTCAAGTGTTTGCTGCCCTCAATATATCTGGAGCCTGTCCTTCCTGTAATCCTGGTTGAGTCAAGACTCCTCAGAGTCCAGCTCTCTCTGTGATCCTGATATTCTGGGTATGTCAGGGTTCTTGGCAGTCAAGCTTTCTTTGAGACCCTGAGATCCTTGTGTTGCTAAGATTCTGGGAACATGGGAAGCTAAGATCCTGGGTGTGTTAGAGCTCCTGGATGTGTACCTCCTCTAGGGACTGTGGGTTGTCTGTTGAGGTCGAAACAAAGGTAGTGCTGACTGGAAGGAACCCGAGCCACTGGTCGGGCTGCATTCCTGTGTCTCTGCTCATGCTGACTACAGTCCCTCCTGGTTTTGTTGGAACAGATATTGTGTTCCCCTCACCAGTGATCCTATGATTATGTGTGTGCTAGCATGCCTGGGGAGTGGAGAGTCCTCTGGGGACCATGGGACAGTCTGCTGAGTTCATGCCCAAGGTGAATTCCTTATTCTTAACTGAGTTCAATTAAATTTTATCTCCTTTGTTATTAATTATATTTTTTTGGTTACTTGATTGCTTATTTTATCATTGTATCACATATTTTCAAGTTTGTACATATAGATAAGTGACAGTATACCATTTCATTTAAATTTCAATAAAGCTAAAATACTGACAATTCATTTTCCCCTTACTAGTTTTCTTGCAACAGTGATCACAATTTTATATTAAATAGTTGCTAATCCTTATAATTCCAGCATTTATGATGCTGAAGTAGGATGATTTTTGCTGAGTTTGATGCTAACCTGGACTACATCCTTAGTCTCAAGGCAGCTTGGCTTGGGCTAGAGTAAGTCACTGAATATATATGGGCACAGTGATTGCTTTGTATTTATTTATTTACTTGCATACTTCCATACACCAAGATTTTATCCTAGAATCAATTATTTTTATCCGGAGTTACTTTCTTTACTATCTTAAACTTATAACAACAAACAAACAAAAAAATCTCATGTTACTCGTAATTTTGTTCATTTATTTGTCACATTAATTCCTTACATGTAAAGTGTCTTGTTTGGTGGTTGCTTAATTCACTCTTTCTTTCCTTCCTTCTTTCTTTCTTTCTTTCTTTCTTTCTTTCTTTCTTTCTTTCTTTCTTTCTTTCTTTCTTTATCTCCTTCCTTCCTTCCTTCCTTCCTTCCTTCCTTCCTTCCTTCCTTCCTTCCTCCTTCCTATCTTCCTTTCTTTTTTATTTCTTGTTGTTTGCTTTTGAGACAATGTTTCTCGTTTTACCTCTGGCTGTCCTGGAACTTTCTCTGTAAACCAGGATGGCCTCAAACTTACCAAATCTGCCTATGGCTGACCCTCCTCTTGAGGGATGGGATTAAATGTGTGTACCATTGCCACCTGGATAACAGTTTATCTTATGCTATCAATGATTAATAAGTGGATAAACGTACTAGCAACCAAACCTGACCATGAGAGATTTAGACCTACATGGGAAATTTGTCTGTAATGAAGTCTGACATTCAGAGGTTGACACCCATATGATAAAGGAAGGCAGTTCTCTAACATGCACATTTCATACCCATTCAGACAATAAATTAATGAATATAAATATAATGTTTCTCTTGATCACTACTTTAAGGATAGTAAATAAATTATGTTGTACCTTCATTTAGGTGTTTTGTTGTTGTTGTTGTTGTTGTTGTTTTTTGTTTTATTTTTTTATTTTTTTGAAAAGGAGTATCAGAGGCTTTGGAGGACACCAAGAAAGCAAGGTCCTCTGAATCACATTAAGAAAGGCAGATATGAACTCATAGAGACTGAATCAGCAAGCACAGGGTGTACATAGCTCTGCACTATGTCCTTTGGTACATTTAACAGCTCTTACGTTGGTGTTTTTATGGGACTTCTGTGTGGGTTAGAAAGTATGATTCTCATGACTGCTGTTGGGACTTTTCCTTCTGTTAGGTTGCATTGTTCAGCCTTGATATGGTGGGTTTCATTTATTTAATCATGTTTGGCTCTTATCTCTTAGAAGTCTGTTGTTTTCCAATGAAAGAATAAAAGGGAGTAGATCTGGATGTAAATTGAGGTGGGGAGGAACTGAGAGGGGTAGAGTGAGGGGGAAACCTTAATTAGGATATATTTAGTTTCAATAAAGCGGGAAAAAAGGAGAAAAATAAAAGAAACAGCCCATGTTGGCACCTAGATCTCAGCTTTCTCAAGTTTCAGACAGTGAGGAAAAAAATTGACACAATTGAGAAATAGATAAGGACAATAAGCATTGAAATTTTGTTATAGCAATCTGCTAGTAGTTAACTGCATCCTTCAAAAATGACATTTAAGTGGCATTTTAGTATAGTCAAGAAACTGGAAAATTAAGAAATTCTTAGGTAATAAGAGTCATACCCGCATAGATAGATTTATCTTTTTAACTAGAGATTTACTAATTATTTTTAATGGAATTTTGTGGGTTATAAGCCTGGAAATTTCTCCTTTTTCATTATTATCTTTGTCTTTCTTTCTTGCTCCTTTACCTTGTTATGACTTTGCCATATTATGATACATAATAGAGGGACTTCACTATATTGTTTTATAAATGTTGATTTTCAGTATCCAGAATATGAAAATTACATCTCTGTATTTTATGTATACTGTGAAATGATTAATCAGTGGATAAAGGTACTGGCAACCAATCTCTCTCATTTCACAGTATCCTGTTACAGTAATAGAAAATGGACTAAGGCACAGCCCAAAGTGATAAAGACACGTAAGAATATTCTTCAGCCCTTTTCTAAATCAGAGATAAATTATTTCTGTTTTTATCCCTGTTGAAGTGATATCAATCATTGATTTGTATGACCAGAGCAGCCTTTTGTCAATGGCTGATTTTACTTCATAAGTGATGCAAAATCCTACTGAGTACTCTGTTTGATGCCTGTGATTTCTGAGGTTTTGCACTCTGCCTGTTGGGAGCCTGAGTTATTTCTAGCTCTATATAAATCTTGAGAATTATTTTCTCTAATCTTTTCAGCTGTACTTTCCCATGCCTTCACTGTTTTTCTACTGATCAGAATTCAACTGATAGCTTCACCATTTTTAGACATGACTCCCCTTGGTTCCTTGTCTCTTATACTCTTGAAATTTTCATTCTCTCTCTCTCTCTCTCTCTCTCTCTCTCTCTCACACACACACACACACACACACACACACTCACACACAAGCATTGACATGCATGATCACGTTTAGGAACCTATATTCTCAACTCTTTCAAATAAAACAGATAACTCATTTTTTTTTCTTATTCCATCTTGACAAAAAGTACTTCATCCGTTTTTGAAAACTGATGTTCATGTTTTCTTTTCTGAATCAAAATACCTATATCTTGTCATTACATTAACATTCTTCACCTTATTTATTGTTATTTATGTTATCCTCTTATATTATACATGCTAGACTTTATCTCTCTCCTGAATAAGTGTGAGATAGATAAAAGAGCTTAGATTTTAAACATTACCAGCATCATTAAATTGAACCAAGAAGAAATACATGCAAACAAAACCTATATCAGAAAATTACATGCATCAAGTAATGTGAATATTTATAATAAAACAACAAGAAATCTTGCGCGCGTCCAACTTACCAGCAAGAACGACGATGCAACAGGATCCTTCTACACACGTTTATTGGGAGAGCTTGATTGCAGAGGCAAAGAGACCCCAAGCCCAGAACTGGTGCTGCTTATATAGGCCTAGGAGAGGCATGTCTCACACACGGATTGGTTATGCATGGGTTATGCTTATCACCTCATTTGCATGTCTACATCTGATTGGTTAACTTGTCTCTCATCTGATTGGTTAACTTGTCTCTCATCTGATTGGTTAACTTGTCTCTCATCTGATTGGTTAACTTGTCTCTCATCTGATTGGTTAACTTGTCTCTCATCTGATTGGTTAATTCTCAAAACCTCATCTTGGCAAAAAAAACTTTACTGCCTATGTATGCGTGGTGACCAGCGGTAGCCAGCACCACCCTGCAAAGGCACATGTGGCTTCTCACATCTCCCCCTTTTTGTTTTAATAAAATGAGGCTGGTCTAGGCCTGTGCAATTATGTCCATCTGCAGCGGCTCCTGTTTTAGGTCGTTCCTCTAATGTCACTGCCTTACCCGTCATAGGGTAACCCTATCACCACCGGGCCCCGTGTCTTAGGTTGGCCTGTGCATGAGGAAAGTTGCCCGTCTCTGGATACCGCAGTGCTGTGTGACAGTAACTGGTAAATGACCTAGGGCGAACTCTACAAAAGAGGCCAGCCAAAAAAATGAATTAGTGGGGAAATCATGATCACCCTATCACGTGCAATGAGGAAACCTCAGCGATGTGCAAGGGCTGATCAATGATCGTTGAGTCTCTCTCATACCAGTGCAATAGATCCATAAATCCGTGGGGTGCAAGAACAGAGAACTCAGATGCAGACTAATTCTTGAGCATAGATAACCAAACATCAGGGGAGGTGCCGTTTTCAATAGCTAAAAGTTCCAGAGTTATAATCACCTTGTCACATTTTTGTTGGGTTCTGAATTTGCATACCAACCAGAGCATGAACACCAGTCCACAGCATATGGCAGCACCAAACAAAATCACTCCCACCCATTCCTTAAAGTAAGAAAAAGCAGAAGTAAGCCAAGAGGTAAAATTGCCAACAATGATGGGTTCTATTTGAGTTCCATTAAGGCTTGAAATCTGGCATTAGATGTAAAGAATTGAGGAAACACCCGAATGCGTCAATGGCATGGTTTCAGGAACACAGAGCTCTTCAGTTCTCACTAGCGGGAGCACCTCCAGCCACAGGAACATTCACCTCCTCATAGCTCTGCTTGTTTTGAATTGCTCTGGTCAGTCATTTTGGGACCCACAGCTGTTGTCGATGATCCTGAGGAAACACAAACAGACTCTCTCTCCCAAACCAATTGAGAGTGCTCCTCTCTTACCTGATTCAGTGCCTCATTGTCTCTCTGGAGTTCTGCAACACCTTCAACACAGGTGGGCAATGATTTCCATGCCCTTATGGCAATCTGATTCACCAGTTCAAACACCTGCACTGGATATACTGTCTGTTGTTGTGCAAAGTGACCTTGGCCAAGCAGCATATCTCTATCCCATGCTGGATTTCCTGCAGCAGCTTTAGCCATTGCCTGTTCATTTGCAAATTCAATAAGGAAGGCTTTCCAATCTAAATACTGCCCAGGTGAAAGGCATGCCTTCACCAAGACTGCCCAATTGGACGGCATCATGCAGTGTCTATTCAAGGCCTCTACTTGAGCCACGGTATAGGAGGCAGTTAAGCCGTATGTCCGCACGGACTCAGCCAAATTCCTGATTACTTTGAAAGCTAGAGGCTCATGATATCTCTGCACTGCTTGGTCGGTGAAAATAGGACATCCCAGCACAGAGAATTTAACCTCTCTCCAAACCTCCGAACAGAAGGCCCGCCTATAGGCGGCTCCCGAGGAGGCATAGGGAGGAGGTGCGGAAGCTAATTCGCCTTCCTCCTCTGCCTTGGCTCTTTTATTTTGTCCCTTCTGTCCACCTGATAACACTGTGTCTCCTTTCTTTTTCTTTTTTCTTTTTAAGCCCTTCTCCTCTTCCAACATACTCTCTTGTTGCTCTGTAAGGATTTTCTGACCTGTCTTGGCTTCCTCCACACACAGTTTCAAACAGTAACAGAGTCCATATATCAGAACAAATAAGACCAAAACTATCAGACCTACCCACAAAAGGTCAATGGGAGAAAAAAGCATAACTCATGAACCTTAACTTGTCCCAAAGCTGGGAACCTTATCGTCTCAATCCTTTCTTTCCTTCTCTTCTCTCTTTCCCTTCTCTCCTTCCTTTCTTCTCTTCTCTTTTCTTTTCTTTTCTTTTCTTTTCTTTTCTTTTCTTTTCTTTTCTTTTCTTTCTTTCTTTCCTTTCTTTCCCTTCCTTTCCTTTCCTTTCCTTTCCCTTTTCCTTTCCTTCACTATTTCCTTTTCTTTATCAGTGATTCCTTTTATTTTCCTCCCTTTTCTTTTCCTTTTTCTTAAAAAACATATCTCCCTTTAACCCAGGGATCAATTTGGGAGAGTTACCAGTACCACCGTTCCCCAGCTGAAGAGTTCTGAATCCACGCTGGATCCTTCTCAGTAGTCTGTTTTACGGGAACACTTTATTAACCACTCCTTCCCCGCGTTGCAGTTCTGAATCCTCCTTGTAGCAGGGGGTCTTCGCTCGTGCCTGAAGATGTTTCTTTTCCCAGGTTTTAGGCACCACTTCTTGCGTGCGCCCAACTGGCCAACAAGAACAATGCTGCAACAGGATCCTTCTGCATACGTTTATTGGGAGAGCTTGATTGCAGAGGCAAAGAGACCCCAAGCCCAGAACTGGTGCTGCTTATATAGGCCTAGGAGACGCATGTCTCACACCCGGATTGGTTATGCATGGGTTATGCTTATCACCTCATTTGCATGTCTACATCTGATTGGTTAACTGGTCTCTCATCTGATTGGTTAACTTGTCTCTCATCTGATTGGTTAACTTGTCTCTCATCTGATTGGTTAACTTGTCTCTCATCTGATTGGTTAATTCTCAAAACCTCATCTTGGCAAAAAAAAATTTTACTGCCTATGTATGCGTGGTGACCAGTGGTAGCCAGCGCCACCCTGCAAAGGCACATGTGGCTTCCCACAAAGAAATAACAAAATAATGATTGAGACAAAATAATGAATGACTTTTTTTGACAATTCATAGACAAAAGATCTTCCTTTGCTGAAAATTATAAGTGAGTTGTGAGGGACTTTTGCTCACTGAAAAATAGTGACTCAGTACTCTCATGCTCCTTTGACATTGACCCTGGCTATGGAAAAATGAGCTTCTGTTGAACCACACTAATAATAATATCAGGTAGAGTGGAAGCAAATGTCCTCAAGAATTGATTATCATTTATAGACTGTCCTAGAAAAGTGGAAATACAATTATCTGCAAATTGTTAATATGAGCTTTATGTGTTCTCCATAAAAATTACCTTAGCCAACATTCAAAAAAAATGTGACTTTGCAAATGGAATACCACTTAGTACATTGGTATGCAAAATGAATAGCAATGTCCATAATGGAGCACAAGGTGTGGCTGAACCTGTCTGCCATTTAGGCATGCCTTTTAGAAACAGGGGAATTAGAGAAACAAGTACAGTTAGACTTGTGTGTGAACTTAATCATTTTGAAATTTCTGTGCTGCTGAGAGTCTTCCATAGTATATACACATTAACTGATTTATTCAGAAATAATGATAGTAATTTTCATTCTAAGTATAATACAAATGAAATTAAAATGATAAATCAATGTCCATTTACAAAACATAGCAGCACATGTGTTTGAAAACAAGCAATTTCAAAGTGTTTCTCTTAGAACATTATGTTTTTCTTAGAATGGGGAACAAAATACCCATGGAAGGAGTTACAGAGACAAAGTTCAGAGTTGAGACAGAAGAAAGGACAGTCCAGAGACTGCCCCACCCTGCGATCCATCCCATATACAACCACCAAATGCAGACACTATGGCATATGCCAGCAAGATTTTGCTGACAGGACCCCGATATAGCTCTCTCTAGTGAGGCTATGCCAGTGCCTGGCAAATACAGAAGTGGGTGCTCACAGTCATCTATTGGTTGGAACACAGAGCCCCTAAAGAAGGAGCTAGAGAAAGTAACCAAGGAGCTAAAGGGGTTGTCAAACCTATAGGAGGATAAACACTATGAACTAATCAGTACCCCACAGAACTGTGTCTCTATCTGCATATGTAGCAGAGGATGGCCTAGTCGGCCATCAATGGGAGGAGAGGCCCTTGGTCTTGCCAAGATCATGTACCCCAGTACAGGGGAATGCCAGGGCCAGAAAGTGGGAGTGGGTGGGTTGGGGATCAGGGCAGGGGGGAGGATATAGGGGCTTTGAGGATAACATTTGAAATGTAAATGAAGAAAATATCTAATAAAATGTATTTTTTAAAAAAGAACATTATACTTTTTTATTACTCTTAAAATTATTCAAGAATTCTGGAATTTGTCCACTAAAACTATTTTTGGAATAATTTTATCTCCCTAAGAAAAACAAGCCCTTGACTATAATTTATGCTGACTATATATTACCTGACCTAATCATTCATATTCCATACACTTTGAATGATTTTTGCTCTTTAAAATTCAAATCTAGTCTTAATGGGTAAACATTTAGAGCAATTTGTATTCCAAAATCAAATATGCTTTTTAAAAATAAAACATTTTAAAGTAAACAAGTTGAAATCTGTGGATACTCTTTTTATCCTAGTTTTTTTCCATGTAGTCCATTTTACAGAAATTAGAAGCAAGCATATTGTCTTAGCATTTCAAGGGTCTATCAAAATTTCATGGGCATATAAAAAGCAAAATTTCAATTTAAATTTTGAATTTTGTCTTTTAAAACTTGAATAGAATTTTCAGTCCATTATTAAGCAAATTGGTATATATTTTACATAAAATAATTCAAATAAATTATACTTTTAACTATGATTTCATTTTTCTGTGACTCAGATTCCAGGCTTATATTACAAACTATTTTCTTTGTATGCTAGGTGGAAAAATAATGCTTACATGTTACCTTTTATTTATCATTACTATTGAGTCTTCTTTATTCATATGAATATGGGTGTTTTGTTTAGTTGTATTCTTGGTATGTGTAGAGGACAGGAAAGTTCACAGGTCCCCTGGGACTGAAGTTACAAGTGGTTATAAGCATATGTAAGAGCCAGAGGTATTACATGATGTCAATAAAACACATCTTCCTGACGCTATGAAGCTGATACACATATTTTAAAAAGAATAAGACTGTGACAGCAGGAATAAGTCTTATACATGTTCAAACTAGACTGAGATCACAGCATGGAAAGGAGGAAGTGGGGACAGTATTCCATTCCTAACCAAGAAGCTATTCATTATTACTACCTACCGGGAAAGAGAAAATGAGTTTTCTCTGATGGAGTGACCACATTCCAGTGTAAACCTCATGCTTAGAAGTAGTTGATCAATATAAAACAGTGTATCCCTCTCCCTCTCCTTCTCCTTCTCCCTCTTTCTCTCCCTCTCCCTCTTTTTCTCCCTCTCCCTGTCCATCTCTCTGTCCCTCATCTTTTCCCTACTCTCCCCTCTCTGTAAACTTTGTTGTTGCTTCTGTTGTTTTGTTATTTTTTTTCTCTTTTCGTTTTGTTTGATCTATTGCTTTTTAACTTTTTTGTAGATGGGAAGAAAGGTGAAGAGGTTCTGGGAGCCCTTCAGAGAGGGGGAAGAGTATGATCAAAATATGCTGTATGTAAAATTTTAAAATGATTAAAAGCATGATTTAAAAAGCTAATATGGGGAATGTAGTGCAAAGGCAGAGCACATATGAAGCATGTAGGAGTCTCTGATTTTGATCCCCAATACTATAAAATTGATAAAACTAATGAAAACAAGTGGTTATGGGCTTACGTGGGAGTGTTGGGAATTGAACCTGGAACCTGAAGGTTCTATGCCATGGTACAGGGGAATGCCAGGGCCAGGAATAGGGAATGGGTGGGTTGGGGAGCAGGGGGCAGAGAGAGGGCATAGGGGATTTTCAGACAGGAAACTAGGAAAGGGAATAACAAACGCAAATAAAGAAAATATCTAATTAAAAAAGAGTTGGTCATATTATCTGTTGAGCTATCTCTTTATTTTAAAGTTACCATATCAAAACTTAAAACATCAAATAAAATTATCTTAATTTCTTTGAATATACTTCATATTTGAAGAAAGGGAATTTATTATATGAATTTACATACTTATTCATGAATTGCTATGAGCCTTGGCTCATTTTTCGTTCCTTTCCATTAAAAATACCTGTTGTTTGAATGCCTTATAAAGAAGGAAGTTTTTTGTTTTGTTTTGTTTTGTTTTTTCTTGATGCTCTGGAGCCTGGAAAATATAAGACTAAGACACTGGCATTTAAAGAGAGCTTTATATTTCATGTTAGCCCACAGAGGGCATCACATAGTGAAGAAAAACAGGTATAAAAGAAATAAAACTGCAGTGACAAATTCCAGTTTAGATCTTAGAAAGGATATTGCAATATTAGCAAGATTGATTCCTTGAAAATAATAAAATTTAGGGGAGATAGATTTTTTTTTAAATAACAACATTGGAAAAAGAAAAAAACGTGCATTCTAACAGTTTTTCATGATCTTTAGAAATATCAAATAATAATACCATTTTATAACATGGTCATTGTGGAACAATCTAAGTAGGAAAGTACTGTCTTTTAAACCAATTTAGACTACAAGGAATACATAATGCTTTAGAGTTATTAAACTAGTAGATTTATAATCCATTTGGTAATCTCAGAAAAACACTCCCAAATGTCTGCAAAATATTTAGGTTGCTTCTGTTAGAGATTATGCTGGACACCTACCTCTATCATGTCTTTGATGACATTTATGAGGGATTTGATACCTGATATCCTGACATGTTTACATACTCTTAGAATATTATACACAGGCTCCATTAGAAGTCTATGGTTCTTATGTTATTCAATGTCCATTTTCCTCTAACCAACGTTGTCATTTAAATATTTCTCAGTCAAGTTGGTCCTGAATAGGAAACCTTCTCCCTGATGGCTAGATTTCATAGTAGCAAAAAGAACTACATATGACATTGAGGAGGAAATGTCAACAAACTTACCAAGCTCTAAACATTGTTAACTAAAGTGAAGTTCAGTGGGGCAAGACATCCCTATGGGTACAATAGTGACACAAATATTAATGGGGTAGCTAAGTACTTCATCATTGGATTTTAAGGCCTGTTACACAGGAGCAAAACCATTCTTGATACTGTAAATCTGTCTAAAAAACCATGATTGTGGAGTTCACAGGCTCCAGAAGTGAACATGCTGCTGTTATCTTCTAGATGGACATAGTGTCAGGCTGAGAACTACACTTATATCTTCATGCTCAAAATTAGTGCACTTCCAAAGATCTCAACAGAGGAGCTTCTTTGTATAGTGGGTTGTCACTAGTATAGAAATTCATAATTGATTATAGTATAGATTCTAAGTTTCATTGGAATTCTCAATCATAAATGGGGCAAATACTTCCCAAGGCTCAGATATCTTCTAAGCAGAGGAGACAGTAAGTTTGTCAGAGCTAGAAGTCAGAAAGGACTGGAACAAAACAATGCATTCTTGACCTGTCATAAACGGTGTACTCCTAAACTTACAGTAACAGTGGTTGTCAGCCCAAGACCTACACAGTATCAAGCTAGACAATATTCTAATGTGACAGTATAAAAGGTTATGAGGCCTCACTCCCAAACTAAGGACATTTTAACAGCTTATGACTTCTAAGGAATTGTACAGTGTTAAGGATATGTCCTCAGGCAGACCAAGCATCAGTGGAAAATCCTACACTAGGAGAATATGGTCAAACTAGCTTAGTTGTTATACTAAAAACAACAGAACAAAACAGAAACCATAAATTTTGGAGTGAATAGGGAGATGAGGGTTGAGTACAGGAGTGAAAGGGAGAACCAGGGATGGATGTTATCAAAATGCATTTTATGAAATTCCTAAACAAGTCATAAAATACATTTAAAATAAGTATATTTATTTACACACAGAATATTTCATAACACCCATTTAAACATAGTTTATAGTATTTACCACATTCCTTATATTTACAATTGAATTTTGTGTGATGAACTGTTTTACTGGTGAAAGCTGAGTATGAAAAACTACAGGAAGAAAGAAGAGGAGACAACAATTGCTGTGTGGCAACCAGGAATGCCATCATTTACAAAATATTTTCATTCTTCTTATGTAAATACTCATTGAATTATGGTTTTATTTCTAAGTTTGAATAGATTATGAACTCTGCTTGTGTTACTGAGGATGCTTTAAGGTTAGACCCCTCTCCACCAACATCTGACTGTCAGGGCCATATGATGCTCAGCCAGCAGAAGTAGACAGCATGCTGTTCCCCAAGTTACATTGTCAGGCCCATGTCTTTGCCTGTCTCCTGCAGGAATCATGCCTTCATCAGAAATATTCAACCAACACCAGGGACAAACAGATAACTAAAGGCCAGCTGAAGAACACAATCAAGAAGAGCCAGAGCAATATGGTGCCAATAGAGTCCAAGTATCACACCATAGCAAGCCCTGAGTATTTTACCAATGACAAAGCAGAACAAAATGACATTAATTCCAGACTTATAAAGGTGATAGAGGCTTTTAAAGAGGAAATGAATAAATCACTTAAAAGCACAGCTAAAGCAAACAATTGAAAGAAATGAATAAAATGGTTCAAGACCTAAAAATGGAAGTGGAAGCAACAAAGAAAACAGAAACTGAGCTAATCCTGGAGATGGAAAACATAGGGAAGAGATCAGGAACTATAAACACAAATATCATCAACAGAATACAAGAAATAGAAGAGAAAATTGCAGGCAAAGAAGATATGATTGAAGAAATCAATATATTGGTCAAAGAAAGCATTAACTTTAAAAGGTTTCTGACACAAAACATCCAAGAAATCAAGGACACTATGAAAAGACCAAACCAGAGAATAGTAGGAATAGAAGAAGATTCCCAGATAAAAGGGCGATAAATTACTTTCCTAATTGAAAGAAATAAAAGCTTATAAACATACAAGAAGCTTCCAGAACAACAAATAGATGGGAGCAAAAAAGAAAATTCTCCTATCATACAATGCTACTAAATGTATAGAACAAGGAAAGAATATTGAAAGCTGCAAGGGGAAAAGGCAGGGCAACATATAAGATAGGCCTATCAGAATTACACCTTGTCTTAGTCAAATCAGGGTTTCTATTCCTGTACAAACATCATGACAAAGAAGCAAGTTGGGGAGGAAAGGGTTTACTCAGCTTACAATTCCATACTGCTATTCATCACCAAGGAAGCCAGGACTGGAAATCAAACAGGTCAGGAAGCAGGAGCTGATGCAGAGGCCATGAAGGGATGTTCTTTTCTGGCTTGCTTCCACTGGCTTGCTCAGCCTGCTCTCTTATAGAACCAAGACTACCAGCCCAGAGATGGTCCCACCCACAAGGGGCCTTTCCCCCTTGATCACTAATTGAGAAAATGCCTTACAGTTGTATCTCATGGAAGCATTTCCTCAACTGAAGCTCCTTTCTCTGTGATAACTCCAGCTGTGTCAAGTTGACACAAAACTGGCCAGTACACACCTGATTTCTCAAAAGAGACTCTAAAAGACAGAAAGGCCTAGCTAGACATTTTGAAGACTCTAAGAGACCATTGATGTCAGCTCTGACAACTATACCTAGCAAAACTTTTAATCATCATAGATGAAGAAAACAACATATTTTACTACAAACCAAATTTAGACAGAATATGTCCACAATACCTGCCCTACAGAAGATAATAGAAGGAAAATTTAAATCCAAGGAGGCTAACTAAACCACAGAAAACACAGGAAAACATAAATCTCCATCAGCAAACCCAAAAGAAGTCACACACACACACACACTAAAACAACCAACATCAAAATAGAAGAAAGTACCAATCATTGGTTATTAATATCTCTCCACATAAATGTACTCAGTTCCTCAATAAAACACATGAGTTACATATGTAGCAGAGGATGGCCTTGTCATGCATTAATGGGAGAAGAGGTCCTTGGTCCTATGAAGGCTCAATAGATGCCAAGTGTAGTGGAATAGAGAGTGGGGCAAAGGCAGTGGATGGGTGAGTGGGGGGACACCCTCATAGAAGCAGGGGGAGGGAGGATGGGGAACTGGGGAAGGGGATAACATTTGAAATGTAAATAAAGAAATTATCCAATGAAAAAAGACATGGGCTAAAAAAAAATAAATTTTCAAAGAGGATCCATCATTTTGCTCCATACAAGAAACATACCTGAACCACAAAGATAGAAATTATATTAATGTAAAATACTGGAAAAGGGGTTTTCAAAGTAAACTGACCCAAGAAATAAGCTGTATTAGTCATTCTAATATTTAATAAAATAAACTTTCAAGCAAAATTAGTCAGAACAGATGGGAAATGACATTTCATATTCATCAATGTAAAAATCCACCAAGAAGTCATCTCAATTATGAACAACTATACTCAAAATACAAGGAACCCACATTCATAAAAGCGATATGCTAAAGGTTAAATTACACATCGATCCCCACACATCAATAGTGGGAGTTAACAATACCCCACTTTCACCAATGAATAGTTCATCAAAATAGAAAGTAAGTAGAGAAATAATGAAATTAGCAGACTTTATGAATCAAATGGGCCTAACAGATATTTACAGATCATTTGACTTCAACACAAAAGAATATACCTTCTTCTCAGCATCTCAGGAAAAGTTCTCCAAAAGTGATAATATAGTTGGTCACAAAGCAAACAACTCTTTGTATTTTTCAGACCACGATTGAATTGTGCTGAACTTATACAACAACAGAAACAATAGAAAGGTTACAAATTCATGAAAACTCAACAACTCGTTACTAAATAACCACAAAAACACTCAACATAGAAAGAGAATTTCAGAAAAACACCTCTTATAACATTGATGCAAATACACTCAGTAAAATCCTCACAAACTGAATCCAAGAACTTATCAAAAACAGTATTCAACTTGTTCAAGGAGTGTTCATTCCAGGGATGCAGGGATGGTCCCGTATATAAAAATACAGCAATGTAATCCATCATGTAGAAAAACTGAAAGAAAATAATCCTATGATCATCTCATTAGATATTGAAAATGTCTTTGAGAATATCCAAGACCCCTTAGTGTTAAAAAGCCTTGGAGATATCAGGGATATGAGTTAACTACCTAAACATAATAAAAGCAATATATATCAAGCCTACATTACATTAAATGAAAAAAATAGGCAATTCCACTAAAATAAGGGACAAGGCAAGGTTACCCACCCTCTCTGTATCAATTCAATATAGTACTTGAAATTCTACCTAGAGGAGCAAGACAACTAAGGGAGATCAAAGGAATGCAAATTAGAAAGGAAGAAATCAAAGTATTGCTATTTGAAGATGATATGTTAGTAAACATAAGTAACCCACAAAAACCTCTACCAAAGCACTCCTACAGCTGATAAATATCCTCAGCAAACTGGTTGGATACAAAATTAACAAAAAAGTTCATTAGCTTTTCATTAAATAAATGATAACCAGGTTGAACAAAATAGGAAAACAACAACCTTCACAATTAATATAATCTTGTATCTCTATCCAAGTAAGTGAAAGACATTTATGATAAGAACTTTAAGTCTCTGAAGAAAGAAATTGAAGAAGATATCTGAAGATGGACAGATCTACCATGCTCATAAATTGGTAGGAGAAAATAGTAAAAAAAGGCCAACTTTCCAAAAATGACTTACACATTCAATGCAATTCCCAACAAAATTTCAACAGAATTATTTACAGACCTCGAAAGAGCAATTCTCAACTTCATATGGAAAAAGTAAAAAGCACACAAACTAACTAAGACAATCCAGTACAATAAAAGACCTTCTGGAGGTATCATCATCCCTGATGGCAAGCTGTACTAATGAGCAGTACTAATAAAAACACATATTATTGGCATAAAAGCAGACAGGATTATCAATGGAATAGATTTAAAGACCTAGAAACAAACCCACACACTTATAGACACTCGATTTTTGACAAAGAAGCCAAAAGCATACAATGGAGAAGAGAAAGCATATTCAACAAATGATGCTGGTCTAACTGGATATTTGCATGTAATAGAATGCAATTAGAACCATATCATCATTATGCACAAATCTCAAGTGAAATTCTATCAAAAACCTCAAAATAAAACAGAATAAACTAAGTCTAATATAAGAGAAAATGGGAGATAGTTTTGAACTCACTCATACAAGAGACAACTTCCTGAATACAATGCCAACTGCTCAGGCACTAAGAACAAAAATTAACAAATGGGACCTCATGAAACTGAAAAGCTTTTGCAAAGCAAAACACATTGCCAACTGGACAAAAGAACAGCCTGCAGAGGAACACTCCTCCTTTGCTGGTGCGAATGCAACCTTGTACAACTATTTTGAAAACCAACTGGATAGTTTATCAGAAAATTGAAAATAGTTCTATGACAAGACCCATCTATGCCACTCCTGGGAATATACACAAAAGATGCTAGATCATACCATAAGGACACTTGCTCAACTATGTCAAAGATGATACTCAATGGAAGAATGGATAAAGAAAATGTGGTACGTTTACAAAGTAGAATAGTATTTAGCTACTTAAAAACAAGGACATCATGAAATTTGCAGACAAATGAATAGAATTAGAAAATATCATCCTAAGTAAATAACCCAGACCCAGAAGATGGCAAGTGTCTTGATTTTGCTTATTGTTGTGAAGTGACATCATAACCTAACTAAGGCAAATCTTATAAAGACAAAGAATTATTTGGGACAGGCTTGTAGTTTTAGAGGTTCAGTCCATTATCATCATTGTATGAAGCATGGCATCATAAAACCGTGGACAAAAACTAAGACAGACAGTGCTAGAGGAGTCACAAATTCTACATCTCGATCTGAAGGCACCCCAGAGGAATTCTGTTTTCCTAGTCACAGTCAGGAATGGGCTCTCTTCCACACTATGCAGAGCTTGACTATAGGACTTCAAACCCAACCCCGACAGTGATGCACTTCCTCCAAGGCCAGACCTAGTCCAACAAGGCTATACTTCCAAATAGTGCCACTTTTCATGAGGCAAGCATATTCAAAAGACAACATTCCACTCCCTTGTGTCCACAGGCTTGTTCAAACACATGAGTCTATGGGGCCCATACCTAGCCATAGCATAATGCAAAATATATTTAGTCCAATTTAAACATCCCCATAGTCTATAATAGCATTAACAATGTTAAAAGTCCAAATTTCAAAGTCTCTTCCGAGATTCATGCAATTTCTTAAGTATAATACCCTATTAAAAAAATCCAAAAGTAGATCACATACTCCTAACATAATACACAGGATATATATCACCATTATAAAACATCATACTGGCAAAATACTGGACCAAAGCAAGACTAAAATCCAGTTGAGTAAACTCCAAACTCTGCATTTTCATGTCTGATGTCCAACTCCTTTCAACTTTGATTACTGCAACACACTTCTTTCCCTTGAGCTGTTTTCACTCCCTATTATCAGCTTTCTGCAACAGGTATACCATAGCTCTGGCCTCTCTAACATCTTGGTATATCCAAAGGCAGTTCAACTTTAAAACTTGCATCAATATCTAGGGTCCATGCATGATCTTCTGGGCTCCTGCAGAGGTCTTGGGTCATTTTTCCAGTCAGGCCTTCTGTAGCACTCCAGGCTCTGCTTGATTCCACTCCACTGCTGATGTGTTCTTTTTGTTCATCCCATGGTACTGGCTTGTCCAATATGCTTAGGTCTTCTGCTTCAATAATCTTTAACAGTGGTATCTCATAAGCTCTCTTCATTGTTCCAAGCCTCAACTTCTTTGCATTACCCCTTCATTCCTGGGCTGTCAACTGTAACTGAGCCTGCACCTTCACCAGTGACCTTACCTGGCCTCTCATTTTGCCAAGCCTTAGCTGTTCTCCATGTCCCCTTTATACCTTCAAAATCAGTACCACCTGGGTGATTCTTACATATTACTAAGTCTGGATGCCAATACACTATCTATCTCTGGAACACAACTTTTTTTGTGCTCTCAGAAAACACTTCCCAGATTTCACCTCACTGATGATGGTCCCTTCTTAATCACCATTAATTTATTAACTCCAGATAACCCCCTTTTATACTTGACTTGAAAGTAAGAGCCATGTGGCTGAAGCTGCAAAGTTCTGCTGTTTGCTGGAGCTGGAACTTGCCCTGTTTGTTCTATTACATTATGACCAGTTTTCTGTTTTAAAACTCTGTCATTGTATAAGCCTGGCTGTCCTGGAACTGGATCTATAGACTCACCTGGATCTCAAAGGTCTGCATGCCTCTGTCTTTTATGTGCTGGCGTTAGAGCTGTGTACCACCATAGCTGTACCTAAACTTTTCATGGCCACTATGCCTCATGTTTTAGATGAAACACTTGTATCTTCCCATGTGAAGATCTGGATCCAAAGCCTGTACCTTTCAGCCCCAATACCTTAATCGCACGTTTGCCCTCCATTTCTGTATTGTTGTTCATTCCAGATTATAAGTTTAATTATGAAAATAATAACCAGATAGTAATAACAGTACTTAACATGTATACCTACGAGTTGTTCAACTGTAAACAAAAATAAGCTTAGCTGTGTGGGATCTTGACCCAAGGTGATCACTTCCTTAATTCCATTTAATAACATTGAACATAGAATTTAATTTCATTCCCCTTTCTGATGTCTCTTTACTCTTTGAACCATATATTCCATATTTTTAATTTCTTAGCTTGGTACTTTAGATCAAATTGTTCTTCATAAGAGTGACCATAAGAAAGAATCCATGCTTGGATATTTTGAGACATCCTTCCACAAAAGAAACTAATCTGAATCTCTTCATTTTAGCCACACTCAGGCAGACTCCCCCCAAAAAGGTAAAAAGGGGCTATATTCTTCAACAAGATGTCATAATAACATTATGCAACATACTAAATTGTCTTTCTCCTGAAACCTGTAGAGCCAGGGTACCAGGGATCAAATCATCCTTAAAAACTAATGTCTTCCATATTCCTACTAGGATAGCTCATTCAGCCCCACTTAAAGCATTCTACTGTTTTCCAAATCTGAAGTCCTCAAATCCACATATCCTCAACAAAAAACCTGGTCAGGGCTGTCATAGCAGTACCCCACTCTCAGTACCAACTTTTGCTTTAGTTTGGCTTTTATTGATGTGGAGAGACACCAAAAACAAGGCCTATCCTATAAATTCAAACATTTACTTGGGGCTGGCTTACAGTTTCAGAGGTTCATTCTATTATCATCAGGGTGGTATGATGGCAACATGCAGGCAGACATGGTGCTGGAGAAGCTGAGTATTCTACATCTTGATCAGAGAGACTATTTTCTGTGGATTGTCAGGAGAAAAATCTCTTCCATTCTGGTTGGAGCTTGAGCATAGGACCTCAAAGCCCACCTCCACAGTAATGTACTTCTCCAACAAGGCCACACCTACTCCAACACGGCCATAACTCTTAATAGTGTCACTTCTTGTGGGACAACCATACTATCTACTCACTTTTAAGTAGATATTAGTCATAAAGTACAGTATAACCATGCTACAATCCAAAGACTCAAATGAGTTAAGTAACAAGGAGGGCCCAATGGATGATGTTTGAATCACACTCAGAAGGAGAAATAAAATAGGCATTGGAAGTGGATTAAGGGAGGGAACTGGGTAGGAGAGGGAGTGAGGAGGGAAATAGGCATGGGGCTCACATGTGAGGAGATTAGGAGGAGCAGGAACTAGAACTGTGAGGAGCAGGTGTGGCGGCAGTCCCAGGCGCCAGGGACTGCAGCTAAGTCGTATGATTTGCACCTGACTTCCTCATATAATCCACAAACATCTTGAGAGCTGCGCAGGTGTACCAGGATACCGGTGAATCCATTTTGATGGAGATATGCCCCTGCTGCCCTGATTAGCTGAAGCTGCGTGCCTGGTGAGGTGGTGTGGCCTGCTGTACATGGATGGGAACTGAGAGTATAAAAGAGTGAAAGGCCCAGGGTTGGGGGGAGATATAAACAAGGGAGATATAAACAAGGGAGATATAGAGAAAGAAGAAACAGGACTGAATAAATGTGTGCAGAAGGATCCTGTTGCAGTGTCATTCTTCCTGGCCAGTTGAATGCGCGCAAGATAGAACAGACAAGAAAAATCAGTAAGGGGACATCTCTAGCTAGAGAACCAGGAAAAGGGAAGTTCCTGGGAGTCTGTAGTGGTAAACCTAGCTAGGACTCCTAGCAGTAGGGAATATGGAGTTTAAAGTGGATACATCTTGTAGCCAGGGAGGACTTCCAGTGTAGGGAATAGGACATCAACCCACCCACAAACCTTCAATGCCAAATTTGTCCTGTTTACAAAGTTTGCAGTGATAAGGACAGAGCAGAGACTGAGAAAATAGCCAATCAATGACTATCCCAACCTGAGATCCATTCTATATGAGAGAGCTAACCCCTAACTCTATTAATGATATTCTGCTATACTTGCAGACAAGAGTCTAGCATTAGTGTCTTTTGAGAGGCTTCCTTCAGCAACAGATGAAAACAGATGCTGAAACCCACAGCCAAACAATTGTTAGAGTTTGGGGAGTCTTGTGGAAGAGTTTTGGTGAGCAGGAGAAGTAAAAAACACCCAAAGAAAACTTAGAGTCAAGTAATCTTGGATAATGGGTGCTCACCAGCCAGCCAGGGAGAATGCAGGAGCTGGATCTAGACACCCTACAAATTTGTAGATGTGCAGCCTTGTCTTCATGTGGGTACCATAAAAAGTGGTGTATGGGCTGTCTCTGATTCTGGTGCCTGCCCTTGGATCCCTTTCTCCTATCTGGGCTGTCTTGCCTGGTTTCTTCGGAGAGGATACACTTAGTCCTGCTTTGACTTGATATGCCAGGGTAGTTTGGTACCCATGGGATGCCATCACTTGACACTGAGGAGATGAGAAGGAGGAAAGTGGGGTAGAAGGTATGAGTGTAGTATTGGGAGTACAGCACTGCTGTCATCATGATATAAGTTAATGAAAAATCTTTTCTTAAAATCAAAGGTATATTCCTCATTTACTAGTAATATTACTTATACTACAACTGAAAATTCCCTATTTAATGAAGAAATGGTCTCTAGGAAATAGATATATAGAATTTTAAATTGTTCCAGCAAATATTGTTAGTTTCAGAATTAACAAAGGATGTTTGGCTGATGTTCTGTTCTCTAACTTAAGCTGAAGTTATCAGGGTTATTTGAGAATATTTGCAAAGATTTTTATTTTAGTTCAATTATTTTCCTCCTGCTAATGTAGAATTCACATGGTAAAAGTCAATTTGTAAAAAGTCATATAAATGAGCATACTAGACGAGCAGGCCAGGAAAAGAGGCAATACATACCCACACACTTTCCAAATATCCAGAGATGAAAGAAAAACTATGAAAAAAAAAAACATCCAAGAAAGACAAATCTAGAAATCAGCACCTAGATCTATAACTATACCAAACCATGATGTTAAAAATCCAGGGTAAAAACAGTCAATAATAGCCAAGGCAATGTTTCAGTAGAGCCCATCTGTATTACCACAGCAGGTCCTAAATAGTCCAACATAGCAGAAGCACAAAACAAATACCTTAAAACCAACTATATGACGATAATAGAGGCCCTTAAATAATACATGACCAAATCACTTAAAGAAATGGAGGAAAGTTCAAAGAGTTGGAGAAAAAAAGTCCATGGAAGGAAATGAATAATATTTTTAAAAGTAGAAAATAGAAATAGTATCAATAAGGAACGCACAAAGTGTATTCGAGAGATGAACAATATAAGAATTTGAAAAGGAACTCCAGAAAAAAATCTTCAGTTACAGAATACATGACGTAGAAGAAAACCTTTCGTATGTTGAAGCTACTAAAGAAAAAATGGATGCAATTGTCAAAGAAACTGTTAAACCTGCAAAATGTCTGTGGAATAAAGGGAATACTCCTCCAATGCTGGTGGGCATGTAAACTTTTACATATACTATGGAAATCTATGTTTCTTAGAAAGTTGGAAATTGATCTATCTCAAGGCCTAGCTACAGCACTCTTGAGTGTATATCTAAAGCAAGAAGATAGCAATGTTGATAGAAACGAGAGTTTAAGAATGAGATGGAATTACTCCCACATAAAGTGAATGGGAACAAACTGAAACTAAATTAATAGGAGAGCCCATAAAGATGACAAACTTTTCTTCAGATTTTCATAGCTTGTGTATTCTCCACCCTACCAGAGAGACACTTGCCTGCCCATATTAATTGGAGCTCTATTCATAATAGCTGGAAACAGGAAACAAACTAGATGTCCCTCAACCGAAGAATGTATGAAGAAAATGTGATTGATTTACACAGTGGAGTATTACTCAGCTTTAAAAAATGACATCAAGAAATTTACAGGCAAACTGATGGAACTAGGAAAAAACCATTCTGAGTGAGATATCCCAGATCCAGAAAGATAAATATTCAGCCATTATCAGAGAATCCTCCTTTGGTAGCAGATAGGAAGAGATGCAATTATAACATAGGAGTTTTAAGTATTTAATTGACTTAAATATGAGTAGCTATCTCTTTGCTTTAATCACCTACATTCAATCTATTCACACTGTCTGACAGATGAACCCCAAATAATTTCTAAAAAAAACCCCCACAAACATTTACAAATATTTTCTAATTTAATTGCATGTAAAAGAAAGAATTTTGTAGTATAATTAACCTGATATTAAAAATTGTGTTATCTTTCTTTTAATGTGCTCTATTTTAGGCATATCTACTTAGTATGACACAGATTTTTTTTTCTATTCAAAGAATTCAATATAGCCAGCAACAAGAGTTTAAGAATGAGATGAGATTACTCACACATAAAGTGAATGGGAACAAACTAAAACTAAATTAATGGGAGAGCCAACAAAGATGACAAACTTTTCTTCAGAATTTCATAGCTTGTGTATTCTCTACAAAGGAGGGTCTTATAGTAAATATAGTAAATAAAGCATGTTAATGAGCAGATTATTCATATCATATATGATATCATATCAATCCTATCAGCTGTTACCAAATAAATCATTATATACCATCAGTTATATAATGCCATAACACATATATTACCAGGTATGTAAATGTACAAATAACTTCTAAGGCTCACAGCAAGTCTTATGAGCAAATCATTTTTCATAGCTTTGGCTGTAAGAAGATTGGAGTAGTTTAGTGTTGTTTTTTTATTCATATAATAGCTCTATTCTAGAATGAAATTCTGATTTTCCTAGACAGTTATATAATGGATGACACTATATGATGCAGACCTCTAGGGTCTAAACTGTCTGAACATCTGCAGAAATACATTTTTTTTTTAGGTCAAATTGTGATCTTAACGTTTATTATTGTATTATGTGTGTCTCATTTTAACTTGTTTTTCAGCCCACCTGCTATTTTAAGCACTGTTTTATCTATTTACTATCTTACTCAAGAGAACTTTGTCAGGGAGATTTGCTGTTTTTCACAACTACATCTTCAACTTTAGAAGTGTAAAATGTTTGTTCTAACTCAAGTCATAGAAGAAAGAGAGGTGGGCACTTTACTGGCTTTTTTTCCTTTTCTTTTTTTTTTTTTTTTACCATTTTTATTAGATATTTTCTTTATCTATATTTCAAATGTTATCCCCTTTCCTGGTTTTCCCTCTGAAAACCCCTTGCACCCCTCCCGTGCTCCCAACCCACCCATTCCTGCTTCCTGGGCCTGACATTCCCCTACTGGGGCATATAACCTTCACAGGATGAAGGGCCTCTACTCCCATTGATGAACAAAAAGGCCATCATCCTCTGCTACATATGCAGCTGGAGCCATGGATCCCTCCATGTGTACTCTTTGGTTGGTGTTTTTGTCCCTGGGAGCTCAGGGGGTACTGGTTGTTTCTGCTATGAGACTGAAAACCCTTTCAGCTCCTTGGGTCTTTTCTCTAGCTCCTCTGTCGGGGACCTTGTGCTCAGTCCAATGGTTGACTGAGAGCATTCAACTCTGTATTTATCAGGCTTCATTTGTTATTTCATTTTCATTTTTCAATTGGCTAAATACATAAAATTAGGTATATTTGTAAACTTTAATGTATAGTAGAGAATTCTATCAACACATTGTGGTATAGCAGACGGACATCTATAATGTTATTGTTTTCTTTAAATGAATTTATATTCAATGAATATAAGGCCTCATTCTTCTAATTTTCAGTATGTAACTCAGGGTCAGAGAATCTGCCTAGTATGTGAATGATCTAAAATTCATCCCGAGCATTAACAACAACAGCAACAACAATAAAACCTCATGATCTTGAATATTATGAGTAGTTCTGTTTTTTTTGTCAACTTCTATAATTTTAGTTTTCCTCTTTCAGTGGAAACGTTTTATTTATAATTTGTCAAATGTGTTTTCCACAAATATATGTTTTCAAATGTATTTTCGGCCAGCACTTGGTAGATCTGGATACTACTTCCTACTGAAGAATTACCAAGCCTTCTTACCAATCATCAATTTAAACTACTGAATTTATCTGGGAATGTTTGGAATCAGACTCGAATATGAGACTTCTCAGAGTCTATACTTTAAAACCCAGCTAGGCCTCAAAACTAAAATACATACATCAGTCTCAAAACTAAAATACAAACATCAGTCTCTTGGTTCAAAACCTGTCATAATAGAATAATAACAAACAATGAACTGAACAGCTAAATAGGAAATGTGACACCAGAAATTCGCAAGTTGCTCCATACATGTTACAACTCCAGATGCCTAGATCGTATCCCAAAGATACAAAAAAAAAAAAAAACAAAAAAAACAAAAAACAAAAAACAAAAAAATGTGCCTCCTACAGAACTCAGCAACTTTTTAGTAGCATGCCTTAAAAAAGGGGGTTTACGGACCCATTCACCTTGGGCTCAGGGTAGGCAGACAAACCCCAAGGTTCCCAGTAGACTCTCCATGCAATCTTAGGACCTCAGGTGAGTGGAACACAACTTCTGTTCCAATCCAATCATGTGGGACCTGAGACAGCATTAATTAGGGAAGCAGAAAACCCAGCCTGACCAGGTCACAAGTCCCTTCCAGTTGGAGCCAGCACCAGGTCACCTTGGGCAAAGAGTTGGCAGACACCACCAAGGTCCCTAGAGGATATTCCATTAGATCTTAAGACCACTGGTGAGTGGAACACAACTTCTGCCAGGAGGCAGGTTTGAAGGCAAAATATCTGGGCACCTTCCCTGCAAGAGGAGAGCTTGCCTGAAGAGAGTGCTCTGACCACTGAAACTCAGGAGAGTGCTAGTCTCCCAGGTCTGCTGATAGAGGCTAACAGAACAAGCTCTAACCAGAGACAACTATAACAACTAACTCCAGAGATTACCAGAAGGCAAAAGGCAAAGGTAAGAATCTTACTAACAGAAACCAAGACCACTCACCATCATCAGAATGCAGCACTCCCACCTCACCCAGTCCTGGGCACCCCAACACACCCAAAAAGCTAGAAACGGATGTAAAATCATATTTCATGATGATGGTAGAGGATGTCAAGAAGGACTTTAATAACTCACTTAAAGAAATACAGGAGAACACTGCTAAAGAGTTACAAGTCCTTAAAGAAAAACAGGAAAACACGACCAAACAGGTAGAAGCCCTTAAAGAAAAACAGGAAAACACATCCAAACAGGTGATGGAAATGAACAAAACCATACTAGACCTAAAAAGGGAAGTCGACACAATGAAGAAAACCCAAAGTGAGGCAACGCTGGAGATAGAAACCCCAGGACAGAAATCTGGAACCATAGATGCAAGCATCAGCAACAGAATAAAAGAGATGGGAGAGAGAATCTCAGGTGCAGAAGATTCCATAGAGAACATGGGCACAACAATCAAAGAAAATGCAAAATGCAAAAAGATCCTAACTCAAAACATCCAGGAAATCCAGGACACAATGAGAAGACCAAACCTATGGATAATAGGAGTAGATGAGAATGAAGATTTTCAACTTAAAGGGACAGCAAACATCTTTAACGAAATTATAGAAGAAAACTTCCCAAAATTAAAGAAAGAGATGCCCATGAACATACAAGAAGCCTACAGAACTCCAAATAGACTGGACCAGAAAAGAAATTCCTCCTGACATATAATAATCAGAACAACAAATGCACTAAATAAAGATAGAATATTAAAAACAGTAAGGGAAAACAGTCAAGTAACATATAAAGGCAGGACTATCAGAATTACACCAGAATTTTCACCAGAAACTATGAAAGCCAGAAGAGCCTGGTCAAATGTAAACAAACACTAAGAGAACACAAATTCCAGTCCAGGCTACTATACCCAGCCAAACTCTCAATTACCATAGATGAAGAAACCAAAGTATTCCATGAAAAAGGCAAATTCACACATTATCTTTCCAGGAATCCAGCCCTTCAAAGGATAATAACAGGAAAAAAAAAAACAATACAAGGACGGAAACCACACCCTATAAAAAGCAAGAAAGAAAACCTTCAACAAACCAAAATGAAGACAGCCATTAGAACAGAATGCCAACTCTAACAACAAAAATAATAGGAAGCAACAATTACTTTTCCTTAATATCTCTTAAAATCAATGGACTCAACTCCCCAATAAAAAGACATAGACTAACAGACTGGTTACATAAACAGGACCTAACATTTTGCTGCTTACAGGAAACCCATCTCAGGGAAAAAGACAGACGCTACCTGAGAATGAAAGGCTGGAAAACAATTTTCCAAGGACATGGTCTGAAAGAATAAGCTGGAGTAGTCATTCTCATTTCTAATAAAGTTGGCTTCCAACCCAAAGTCATCAAAAAAGACAAGGAGGGGAACTTCATACTCATCAAAGTTACAATCTTCCAAGAGGAACTCTCAATTCTGAATATCTATGCTCCAAATACAAGGGCAGCCACATTCATTAAAGAAACTTTAGTAAAGCTCAAAGCACATATTGTACCTCACACAATAATAGTGGGAGTCTTCAACACACCATTTTCACCAATGGGCAGATCATGGAAAGAGAAACAAAACAGGGACACAGTGAATCTAACAGAAATTATGAAACAAATGGATCTAACAGATATCTAGAGAACATTTAATCCTAAAACAAAACGATATACCTTCTTCTCAGCACTTCATGGTACCTTCTCCAAAATTGAACATATAATTGGTCACAAAACAGGCCTCAACAGATACAAAAATATTGAAATCTTCCCATGCATCCTATCAGATCACCATGTATTAAGGCTGATCTTCAATAAGAAAATAAATAATTGAAAGCCAACATTCACGAGGAAACTCAACAACACTCTTCCCAATACCTTGGTCAAGGAAGGAATAAAGAATGAAATTAAGGGCTTTTTAGAGTTTAATGAAAATGAAGCCACAACATACCCAAACTTATGGGACACAATGAAAGCATTTCTAAAAGGAAAACTCATAGCTCTGAGTGCCTCCAAAAAGAAACTAGAGAGAGCACACACTAGCAGCTTGACAACACACCTAAAAGCTCTGGAACAAAAGGAAGTAAATTCACCCAAGAAGAGTAGAAGGCAGGAAAAAATCAAACTCAGGGGCAAAATCAACCAAGTGGTAACAAGAACTATTCAAAGAATCAACCAAATGAGGAGCTGGTTCTTTGAGAAAATCAACAAGATAGATAAACCCTTAGCCAGACTCACTAGAGGGCACAGGGAAATCATCCTAATTAACAAAATCAGGAATGAAAAGGGAGACATAACAACAGATCCTGAAGAAATCCAAAACAACATCAGATCCTTCTACAAAAGGCTATACTCAACAAAACTGGAGAACCTGGATGAAATGGACAAGTTTCTAGACAGATACCAGGTACCAAAGTTAAATCAAGATCAGGTTAATGATCTAAACAGTCCTATATCCCCTAAAGAAAGAGAAGCAGTCATTAATAGTCTCCCAACCAAAAAAAGCCCAGAACCAGATGGGTTTAGTAGAGTTCTATCAGACTTTTAAAGAAGATTTAATACCAGTACTTCACAAACTATTCCATGAAATAGAAGCAGAAGGTTCTCTACCCAACTCATTCTATGAAGCCACAATTACTCTGATACCTAAACCACAGAAAGACACAACAAAGACAGAGAACTTCAGACCAATTTCCCTTATGAATATAGATGCAAAAATCCTCAATAAAGTTCTTGCTAACAAAATCCAAGAACACATCAAAAAAAAAAAATCATCCATCCTGACCAAGTAGGATTCATCCCTGGGATGCAGGGATGGTTCAATATACAGAAATCCATCAACATAATCCACTATATAAACAAACTCTAAGACAAAAACTACATGATCATCTCATTAGATGTGGAGAAAGCATTTGACAAAATCCAACACCCGTTCATGATAAAAGTCTTGGAAAGATCAGGAATTCAAAGCCAATACCTAAACATGATAAAAACAAACTACATCAAACCAGTAGCCAACATCAAAGTAAATGGTGAGAAGCTGGAAGCAATCCCACTAAAATCAAGGACTAGATAAGACTGCACACTTTCTCCCTACCTATTCAACATTGTACTTGTAGTCCTAGCCAGAGCAATTCGACAAAAAAAGGAGATCAAGGGGATACAAATTGGAAAGAAAGAAGTCACAATATCACTTTTTTGCAGATGATGTGATAGTATATATAAGTGACCCTAAAAATTCTACCACAGAATTCCTAAGCCTGATAAGCAGCTTCAATGAAGTAGCTGGATATAAAATTAACTCAAATAAGTCGATGGCCTTTCTGTACACAAAAGATAAACAGGCTGAGAGAGAAATTAGAGAAAAAACACCCTTCTCAATCATCACAAATATTATAAAATATCTTGGTGTGACTCTAACTAAGGAAGTGAAAGATCTGTATAATAGGAATTTCAAGTCTCTGAAGAAAGAAATTAAAGAAGATCTCAGAAGATGGAAAGATCTCCCATGCTCATGGATTGGCAGGATCAACAGTGTAAAAATGGCTATCTTGCCAAAAGCAATCTACAGATTCAATGCAATCCCCATCAAAATTCTAGCTCAATTCTTCAACGAATTAGAAAGGGCAATCGGCAGATTCATGTGGAATAACAAAAAACCTAGGATAGCAAAAACTTTTCTAAAGGATAAAAAAACCTCTGGTGGAATCACCATGCCTGAACTAAAGCTGTACTACAGAGCAATTGTGATAAAAACTGGTATAGCGACAGACAAGTAGAACAATGGAATAGAATTGAAGACCCAGAAATGAACCCACACACCTATGGTCACTTGACCTTTGACAAGGGAGCAAAAACCATCCAGTGGAAAAAAGAGCATTTTCAACAAATGGTGCTATCACAACTGTGGTTTTCATGTATAAGAACGCGAATCGATCCATTCCTATCTACTTGTACTAAGGTCAAATATAAGTGGATTAAGGAACTGCAAATAAAACCAGAGACACTGAAACTTATAGAGGAGAAAGTAGGGAAAAGCCTCGAAGATATGGGTACAGGGGAAAAATTCCCAAATAGAACAGCAATGGCTTGTGCTGTAAGATCGAGAATCAACAAATGGGACCTCATAAAATTGTAAAGGTTCTGCAAGGCAAAAGACACCATCAATAAGACAAAAAGGCCACCAATAGATTGGGAAAGGATCTTTACCTATCCTAAATCAGATAGGGGACTAATATCCAATATATAAAAAGAACTCAAGAAGTTGGACCCCAGAAAATCAAATAACCCTATTAAAAATGGGTCTCAGATCTAAACAAAGAATTCTCACCTGATGATATGTTCTCATTGATAAGTGGATATTAGCCCAGAAACTTAGAATACCCAAGATATAAGATACCATTTGCAAAACATATGAAACTCAAGAAGAACAAAGACCAAAGTGTGGACACTTTTCCCCTTCTTAAAATTGGGAACAAAACACCCATGGACTGAGTTACAGAGACAAAGTTTGGAGCTGAGACAAAAGGATGGACCATCTAGAGACTGCCATATCTAGGGATCCATCCCATAATCAGCCTCCAAACGCTGACACCATTGCATACACTAGCAAGATTTTGCTAAAAGGACCCTGATATAACTGTCTCTTGTGAGACTATGCTGGGGCCTAGCAAACACAGAAGTGGATGCTCACAGTCAGCTATTGTATGAATCACATGACCCCAATGGAGGAGCTAGAGAAAGTACCCAAGGAGCTAAAGGGAACTGCAATCCTATAAGTGGAACAACAATATGACCTAACCAGTACCCCCGGAGCTTGTGTCTCTAGCTGCATACATATCAGAAGATTGCCTAGCCGGCCATCAGTGGAAAGAGAGGCCCATTGGTCTTGCAAGCTTTATATGCCTCAGTACAGGGTAAAGCCAGGGCCAAGAAGTGGGAATGGGTGGGGGAGCAGGTATGGTACTTTCGGAATAGCATTGGAAATGTAAATGAAATAAATACCTATTTAAAAAAACCAAAATAAACTGAAAAAAGAACACAATGCCAATTCTAACAACAAAAATAATGGGAACCAACAATTACTTTTCCTTAATATCTCTTAATATTAATGGAATCAATTCCCCAATAAAAAGACATAGACTAAAAGACTGGCTCCACAGGTTAAATCTGATATAGTCATAGGGTATAATCCTTATAATATAATGTTGAAACTTTATATGCCCCAGTACAGGGGAATTACAGGGCCAAAAAGTGGGAGTGGGTGGGTAGGGGAGTGGGGTGGGGGAGTGTATTGGGGACTTTTGGGATAGCATTGGAAATGTAAATGAGGAAAATACCTAATAAAAAAATTAATTCAAAAAAATAATATAATGTTGAACTCGGTTTGCTTTTCTTTTCTCAAAGAGTTCTGAATCTATGTTAGTAGATTGGCTTGCAATAAGGCTCTTATGAGGATCAGAATAAGAGTAATAATGAGTTTAAAATAAATTTCATATGTTCTTGACAAACATGTAATGCATGTGTTCCTTCTCTTTGCAGTAGATAAAATTCTTTACAGAAAAACAAAATCAATAATCAAAATACAGAGTTGTGCAGCCCACTTTTCAATCCTAAGGCTCATGCAACATTGTGGAAAATGGGACAGATACATCTTTTATTTATTTATTTTTTAATTTTATTTTACTTTTAATTCATTTTTTTACACTCCATAGTCCATTCCCCGCTCTTCTCCATCCACCCTCTGACTGCTTCATATCCCACACTTTCTCCCCACACTACTCTGTCTCCAAGTGGATGCCCCTACCCCCTACCCCACTGGGGCCTCCAGTCTCTTGAGGTGCATCATCTCTGACTGAACAGAGACCCGGAAGTACTCTACTGTATGTGTGTTGGGGCCCTCATATCAACTGGTGTATGCTGTCTGTTTGGTGGTCCAGTGTTTGAAATATCGAGGGGGTCCAGATTAATTAAGACTGCTGGTCCTCCTACAGAACCGCCCCTCTCCTCGGCTTCTTCCAGCCTTTCCAAATTCAACAACAGGGGTCAGCTGCTTCTGTCCATTGGTTGGGTGCAAATAACTTCATCTGACTCTTTCAGCTGCTTGTTGGGTCTTTTGGAGGGTATTCATGCTAGGTCCCTTTTTGTGAGTACTTCATAGCCTCAGTAATTGTGTCAGGCCTTGGGACCTCCCCTTGCTCTGGATTTCACTTTGGACCACTGTCACTGGACCTTTTAAGGCCAGTTTTTGAAAAGGTTTATTTGTTTATATAAATGAGTATTTTGTTTGCATATCAGAAGAGGCATGGGATAATATGGGATTAGTTGTAGATAAGAACCCGAGTTTCAGGAAGTTTTCTATGAGATGGTGTCTTCTATACACTATACACTATAACCATTTACAAAAGAGTGGATATAGTCTGGCTTCTGCCTTCTGCCTTCTGCTGGGGCAGATCATCAGTGTGTTGATCCCTCTCAAGAACCCACAGCTTGAAGGCTTCCCAGGAGATATACTCCATCAAGGGCAACAGATCCCACACTCTGAAGGCCTCCCAGTAGATCTGCTGCACCCACATCAACAGTTCCCACAGTCTGAAGACCTCCCAGGAGGTCCACTGCAACTAGGGCCACAGGTCTACGGGAAGACCTGCAGCAATCCAGGGACACAGGAGTCAGGCTCCAGACAGAGACACTCAATCCAACTAACACCAGAGATAACCATATGGCTAAAGGAAATTACAGGACCATAAGCAACAGAATCCAATATATGTGGGCATCATTAGAACCCTAGTTCTCCCAGCACAGTAAAAATACCCCAACACACTATAAACCATAATGCTGACCTAAAATTCTATGTCATGAAAATAAGAGAGCCCTTTAAGGCAGATAAAAATAACTTACTTAGAGAAACAGAGGAAAGCACAGGTAAACAGGTAGAAGCTCTGGAAACAAATAAATCCCTTAAAGAAATACAGGAATACACACTCAAACAGGTGAATGAATTAAACAAAGGTCCAAAACCTAAAAATGGAAGTAGAAACAATAAAGAGAACACAAATGGAGGCAAACCTGGAAATGAAAAATCTAGAAAAGAGGTCAGGAGCAACAGATGTAATCATAAACAACAGAAAATACAAACCATAAAAACTCCTTAACTTCAGGAAATTGTCAGACTCAGGGTCCAAATCAACAAATAGAAGCAAGGAGAATAAAACAATGAGTCATCAAAACCAAAAGTTGGTTCTTTGAGAAAATCAACAAGATAGAAAATCACTTAGCTAAACTACCTAAAGGTCATAGGAATAATATCCAAATTAACAAAATCAGAAATGAAATAGGAGACACAAAAGCAGAAACTGAGGAAATGAAAAAAAAATCAGGTTGAGGAAATGTGAAATATCATCAGATCTTATTATAAAAGCCTATTCTCAAGAAATCTGTAAAATCTAGATGAAATAGATAATTTTCTAGACAGACACCAGGTACCAAAGTTAAATCAAGAGCAGGTAAACTATCTAAACACCCTCATATCCCCCAAGGAAATAGAATAAGTCATTTAAAACCTCTCAACCAAATAAAAAAGCCAGGGGCCAGATGGTTTTAGCACATAATTCTATCAGACTTTCAAAGAAGAGCTAATACCAATACTCCTCAAACTATTCCTTAAGATATAAACAGAAGAAACACTAATTCATTCTATGAAGCCACACTTACTCTGATACTTAAACATCAATACTAAATAATACTTAATACTTAATCTAATACTTAAATAATCAATAAAAGTCAAACAAATCAAATGCAAGAACATATTAGAACAATCATTCAACATGATCAAGTAGGCTTCATCCCAGGGATGAAAAGTTGGTTCAACATATCCACTATATAAACAAATTCAAAAGAAAAGAAATACATGATCATCTTATTAGATGATGAACAATCATTTGATAAAATACAACACCCCTTTGTGTTAAGAGTATTGGAGAGATCAGAAACTCAAGGCCCATACCTAAATATAATAAAAGCAATAAACAGAAAACCAACAGATAATATTAAATTAAATGGAGAGATTATTGAAGCAATTCCACTAAAATCAGAGACAAGACAAGGATGCCCCCTCCACATATCTATTCTATACAGTACTCAAAGCTCTAGCTAGGGCAATAAGACAACAAAAGGAAATCAAGGGGATAAAAATTGGCAAAGAAGTCAAGGTATCACTACTTGCACATGGTATGATAGAATACATAAATTACCACCAAAATTCTACCAGAGAATTCCTACAGCTGATAAACAACTTCAGCAAAGTGGCTATATATAAAATTAACTCAAACACATCTGTAGCCTTCCTTTATACAAATGATAAATGAGCAGAGAAAGAAAATATGGAAACAACACCCTTCACAATAGTTATAAATAATATAAAATATCTTAAGGTAACTCTAATGAAACAAGTGAGAGATCTGTATGACAAGAACTTCAAGCTTCTCAAGAAAGATATCAAAGAAGATTCCAGGAAATGGAGAGATTCCTATGCTCATGGATTGGTAGGATTAGCATAGTAAAAATGGCCATCCTACCAAAAGCAATCTACAGATTCAAAACAATCCCCATCAAAATTGCAACACAATTCCCTAAAGATATAGAAAGAGCAATTCTCAATTTCATACGGGAAAACAACAACAACAACAAAAAAAAACTAGAATAATAAAAACAACTCTTAAAAAAATAAAAGAACTTCTAGGTGAATCAGCATCCCTGACCTCAAGCTGTACTACAGAGTAAAAGTGATAAAAAACTGCATGGTATTTGTACAGAGACAGATAGGTCAATAAATGGAATGGAATTGAAGACCAAGAAATAAAACTAAACAATTATGGATATTTGATCTTTTTTTTAAATCCAAAAATATACAATGGAAATAAGAAATAATCTTCAATAAATGGTGCTGGTCTAACTGGCAGTATTATGTAAAAAAAGCAAAACAAAAATAAAATAAATAGATACATATTTTTCACCTTGCCCAAAAGTAGAGTCCAAGTGTATCAAGGTCCTCCACATAAAACAAGATATACTGAATCTAATATAAGAGAAACTGGGAAAGATCTTTGAACTCATTGGCACTGAGGGTGTGAGGAATTTCCTAAACAGAACACCAATGGCTTAGGATCTAGGATCAAGAATTAATAAATGGGACCTCTTAAAACTGAAAAGCTTCTGTGAGTCAAAGGACATAGTCAGTAGGACAAATTAGCAACATACAGACTGGAAAATAATCTTCAGTAAACGTACATCTGATAGAGGGCTAATATCCAAAATATATAAAGAACTCAAGAAGCTAACCTCAAAAAAAATAAAAATAAAAATAAAAAACCAACCAAATAATCCAATCAAAAAATGGGGCATAGAGATAAAGAAATCATAACAAAGGAATCTTAAATGGCTGAGAAGCACTTAAAGAAGTGTTCAAAGTCCTTAGTCATCAGGGGAATGCAAATCAAAATGACCCTGAGATTCCACACTATGCCAACCAGAATGGTTAAGATAAAAAACTCAGGTGACAGCACATGTTGGTGAGGATATGGAGAAAGAGGAATACTCCTCCATTGCTAGTGGGATTGCAAACTGGCATAACTACTCTGGAAATCAATCTGGAGATTCCTCAGAAAATTGCAAATAGATCTACCTGAAGACTCAGCTATGCCACTCTTGGACCTATATTCAGAAGATGCCCCACCATACCACAGGGACCTGTGTCCCACTATGTTTATAGTGGCCTTATCTATGATAACCAGAAACTGGAAAACAACCCAGATGTCCCATGATAGAATAATGGATACAGAAAATGTGGTTCATTTACACAATGGGATAGTATTCAGCTATTAAGTAAAAGGATATCATGAGTTTTGCAGGCAAATAGATGGAACTAGAAAATAACATCCTGAGTGAGGTCACTCAGACACAAAGTTCATGTATGGTATGTACTCACTAATAAATGAATATTAGCCAAAAACAAACAAACAAACAAACAAACAAACAGAATACAAGGATACAATCAAGAACTCAAGAAGCGTAACAAGCAGAAGAGCCCAAGTGAGGGTGCTTCAATCCTACTTCTGAGGGATAAGAAAATAATCACAGGAGGTTGAGGGAGATGGGGACCTGTGTGAGAGAGGGGAAGTAAAGGGAAAAGGTGGAACATTATCAGGTATTGGGGAGGGGGATAAAGAAGAGAAGCCCTGAGGGCCAGGAGAATGAATGGATATATACTACCTTGGGGGGAGTATGTAGCAGAGACCTTGGAGATGAGAGAACCTTAAGACTCAAAGTGAGGAACATTAGATGAAACGCCCAACAGTGTGGAGAGGGAACTTGTAGAATCCACCTCCAGTGGAGGGACAAGGCTTCAACTGGAGGGATAGGGTTTCTATCCCATAGTCAAAAACTGACCCAGAATTGTTCCTGTCTAATAGAACTGCAGAGATAAAAATGGAGACGAGAGTGAGCGAAAGTCGGTCCAGTGACCAGAACAACTTGGGATCCATCTAAAGGGGAAGCTCCAAGGTCTGGCACTAATACTGATGCTATGGTGTGCTTATAGACGGGGGTCTTCCACACCTGTCCTCTGAGAGGCCCCACAAGCAGCTGAAAGAATCAGATATAAACAGTTGCACCCAACCAGTGGACTGAAGTCAGAGACCCCTATGGCTGCATTAGGAAAAGGCTGAAAGAAGCTAAGGAGGAGGGCAACCCCATAGGAAGACCAGCAGTCTCAACTAACCTACCCAATGATATCTCTCAGACACTGATACACCAACCAGGCAGCGTACACAAGATGATCTGAGGGCCCTGACACATACACAGCAGAGGACTGGCCTCAGTGGGAGAAGGCATGCTTAATCCTCAAAAGATTGGAGGCCCCAGGGAAGGGGGAGAGCTGCTGGTGGTAAAGTACCCTCTCAGAGGCAAGGAGGAGGAGGAATGGGATGAGGAACTGTGGGATGTTGTACCAGGAGGGTGGCAATTACTTGATTGAAAAAAAAAAATAACATCAATTAATAATGAGAAAAAGAATGAATGAATGAATGAATGAATGGACAAGCTCAAGAAGCATTAATACTGGAAAACCAGAGAATAAGTCTGAATTACTTATGTTATAGGTAAAATACAAGAGCACATGAATAATAATTATATGAATGTATCATAAGAATAAGAATTTAGAGAGAACCACATAATAATATATCAAAAAGTTTATTTGTTTACCTCAATCACGTTTAATATTCTTTATACTTCTGTTATGATGTTTAACACTTTCTTATTTTAACTCCAATGAGTTGTGTATTTTAATGATGACTAATGTCTTTGATTTTTGGTGGTTGGTAAAATTTTTATCTTTTATTCACTTTAAACTAGCCTCTAGAAGATGACTTGTATTAATCATTGGCAACTTTTTTCTTTCCTTCCCTCAAATGTTAAATCTCTTTTTCTTCTGTCCTTTGTATGAGATACCACTTCTCTTATTCTGTGCTTAATTCAATATGCTATTTAAATTTGCTCTATTTTATTTATTTAACTGATTTACTGCATACTACATTTTGAGAATTTTGTTAGTGTCTTCTTTGTATTATATTTTTATTTATAGTTTTATATTATCCATTTGACTTGTTAGCTAATTGTTAAACTTACTTTGCTATTTTGAATTTATTGCAATCTTACCTACTGATTTAGTGTAACTAAGAATGGGGATAGGTATCTTTAATGGTTCATGGATAAATAAATGGAGATAGAATAATATAACCAACCTTTTGGATTCAGGTTCTGTAGGAAATTTTTAATTTTCTTGTTGAGCTGGTCTTTCCTGCTGCTTCATGTCTCTTTGGGAAGCTAGCCTCACATTATTAAAAAATATACCCTCTAACAATCATTTTATACTCGTGGTGTGCAATGAAACCCTCCAACAATTTGCTCTCTAAACTTTCCTGTGAAAGAATTATCTCCACATATTGTACATTGATTCTTTTTTTTTTTTTTTAATTTAGAAGCATATTCTTGTTACTTGTCTTCACATGCCCATGATCTCTAACTCCCTCTGGTGTCTATCAGCTACACTGCAGTTTCATTGAAACAAATGCACACTATACACCCAGTTCCTTTATTTCCCAGCAGGTTATAAGCTGGAATATAGGCCAAACCCTGACCACATCCTGAGACAGACAAGACAGACTCCCGTTTATCAACAAGTCTCTGAAAAACTCAAATGCTGGACATATGTATATTCCACTCTTCCTTTTCCTGCAGAAGAAGAACTCACTAAATTCTATATGGTCTGTTATACCATGGTTCCTTGGAAATAATAAGATGCCATCTGATAACTTTTGGCTTTTAACAAAACCCAGGAATGTGGAATATTCTAGGTCTTATGAATATTACGCTGGTGATGAGAAGGAGAACAATCTAATGGGCAATCTCCCTATATTTTGGACAGTGTTTTCTTTCTTTTCCTAACGAAAGTCCTGGAGCTCATTATTTTTCTGCCACATGGAGAAATAATCAAGGGTGAAAATAATGATGTGCTTGACTTCATAGTGTTCTGAGGTGAAGAAGCTACTTATCATTTCTGAACTTCTCAGGAAATTTATATTCTATTATCCAATTCATGTCTAAGTGTAAGATATAAGGGTCTGGACCATCTTAGTCTGTGATCTTGATTTTATCTCTGTATTCCTTTCAATTTTATCCTGCATCAGATGTAATTATACGAGAAAAATATTAATAACATTAATAACATATAATAAAATTAATAATTAACAATAGTAATTATATATGTGGTTCTTGTTTATTTTGGATGGGGATATGTGAGTAGTATCCCTAATGAACTTATAAATGAAAGGCACAATGAGCAAATTCAGAAATACAGAGAATATAGTAATGAAATGACTCTTAAGGACATTCTGTTGTACTCACAGATCAGAATGTCACACACCCATCATCTTATGAGCTTCATTTTGTTGTAGATAGTCATGAGCACAGATACTCACAACTGGAAAATGTATAAAGAATGAGAAACTTTGAAGTACTTAGACCTAAATGGGAGATATGTATAAATATGTATATGTATAATCAAACTCCATTTCTAAAGACTCCGGGATCCATGCAGATGAAGAAGTGGGAAACTCTAAGGATAAAATTACTTTAATGAAACAATATCTCCCAAACACAACAGGACAGATGCACATATAAACTCACAGAAACTGTAACAACAATTAAGTATAGACTAATTTAACAACATTATTGCTTTGGCAAGAGATCACATCCAAAGACCTTCTATGTCTGAGTGACATGGTTGGAACACACACACACACACTACTCCCTTTAATCCCACTGCCTGACATACAGACACACTTTGTGCACATGCGTAATCCTAAACAATGAAAGTAAAGTTGGTTTGTAGAAAGATGCAGCCATATTTAAAAGTGACAACTAATTAAGAGGTTGACAAAGTGACCAATCAGTGTAAGATTTGTCATAATGAGTTAGAGCTAGGATATGCCAAATGCTCAAAAGAACAGACAGTAAAGAGAGTCTACTTTAGAGTACAACAGTGAGAAATAAAGTAAGATTAGTTCACTGAAGTGGTATTCAGTCACTGTGCAGTTCACAGTGGAGTAAAATTGAGTGGAGAAGAGTCAGTGCCATTTAGGTGAGTTCACTCATGAGTTCTTGCAGTTTGTGCAAATCTTGAGTTACATGTTGATTAGAAGAGGTAACTGAAGCCAGAGAATAAGAAGAAATCAGAGGAGAACAAATTGCCAGAATTAGTTTGTGGCCAAGCAGAATAATTCAGTGAGAAACCAGTTTGAATCAATCAGCTTGGAGCGGAGTTTTGAGACAGAACAGCTGAGTTGAACAAGTCCGTCAAAGTTCAGAAAGAACTAGAAAGGGTGATCTTATTCAACAGTAAGCCTCCAAGATGACAGTTACATCTGGCAAATAAAGGATAATTTTATATCTCATCCTTTCATCTGAGGACATAAAAAAAAGACATTTACTATTATAAATAAGACCTATACAAGTTCCAAACAGACAAAATCACTGCATAAAGAAGTAATCCTCAACAATACAGGACACACAGGTGAGATAGCCACACTGTAATCCTCCTGCTTGCTCAGACTCCAGCAGGTCCAAAAGCCATGAGCTCCCAGATCCTGCCCTATCAGAGCTCCATCTTCCTTCTGGTTCACAGTTCTACATGCAATCAAGGATGTGCACCCCACTCCCCAGCCCTTTGAGGGGCCTAAAGCTATCCAGGACAAGACCCAGACAGTCACTACTACCAGGGACTACCAGGTCAGTCAACACCAGAGACAAAAAAAAAAAAAAAAAAAAAAAAAAAAAAAAAAAAAAAAAAAAAGCAAAAGGTAAGCACAAAGCAAGAACTGGATCAACAAAAGCTAGTGCCATATGTCTCCATCAAAAAACAGATCTCCTAGTACAGCAAGTCCTGTGACTTTAATCACATCTTATGAAAATTATAGAGGCTAATAAAGAGAATATAAATGAATCCCTTAAAGAAAAACAGGGAAAAAAAGCAATCAAACAGGTAGAAGCCCTTATAGAGAAAGCAAATAAAACCCTTAAAGAAGCACAGAAAACAAAACAAAACAAAACAAAACAAAACAAAACAAAACAAAAACAATGAAACAGGTGAAGAAAATGAATAAAATAGTCCATGTCCTAAAGTTGGAAATAGAAGCAAAAGAGAAAACAAAAGTGAAGGAAATCATGGAGATTGAAAACTTAAGAAAGATAACAGAAACTACACATGCAGCATCACCAACACAATTTAAGAGATGAAAGAGAAATTCTCAAGTGGAAGAGATAACAGAATAAATTGACACTTCAGTCAAAAAGTAAGGCCAAGTGTAAAAAAGTTCTAACTCAAAAAATCCAGGAATTTTGGGACACTGTGAAAAAACTAAACCTAGGAATAATAATAAGAATAGAAGAAGGTGACAATTCCCAGTTCAAATGGCCAGAAACATCTTCAACAAAATCATAGAAGAAAACTTCCTTAACCTAAAGAAAAAGATGTCTATAAACATACAAGAAGCTTACAAAGAAAAAAAAATATTCGACCAGAAAGATAAAATTACCTGTCCCATAATAATCAAGACATTAAGTATACAAAACAAGGGAAGAATATCAAAGCTACAAGGGATAATGCCAAGTAACATATAAAGGAAGGCCTATGAAAATTACACCTGAATGTTCAACAGAGAATCTGAAAGCCAGAAAATCCCAGAGAAATGTCTTACAGAAAATAAGAGAACACAGATGCCAGCCTAGACTACTATTCCCTGCAAAATTTTCAATTACTGTTGATGGAGAAAGCAAGATATTCCATGACAAAACCAAATTAGACAATATTCAGCCCTACGACAGATACTAGAAGGAAAACTCTAACACAAGGAAGGAAAGGACACCCAAGAAAACGCAAGCAAATCTCACAGCAAAACTGAAGAAAGACAAACACATGCACACACACACACACACACACACACACACACACACACTCACACACACACACACACACACACACACACACACACTCACAGTACTACCACCACCATGAAAATAACAGGAACAAACAACTATTGGCCATTAATATTTCTCAACCTCAATGGATTAGATTCACTAATAAAATTATACAGGCTAACAGACTGGTTATATATGCAAGATCCATTATTCTGCTGCATATAAGAAACATACCTCAAAAACAAAAATAGCTACTACCTCAGCGTAAAGGGCTGAAGAATATTTTTCTACTTTCTTTTCTTTTCTTTTCTTTTCTTTCTCTTCTCTTCTCTTCTCTTCTCTTCTCTTTTCTTTTCTTTTCCTTCTTTTCTTTTCTTTTCTTTCTCTTCTCTTCTCTTCTCTTCTCTTCTCTTCTCTTCTCTTTTCTTTCTTTATTTTTTGAAGAACGATTTTTCAAATTAAATGGACCCAACAAACAAACTGGAGTATCAATTCTTTTTTTATTATTAGATATTTTCTTTTTTTACTTTTCAAATATTATCCCCTTTCCTAGTTTGCTCTCCTAAAAATCCTTTTCCCATGGAGCTCTGGGGGTACTGGTTAGTTCGTATTGTTGTTCCTCCTATGGGGCTGCAAACCCCTTCAACTCCTTGGGTCTTTTCTCTAGCTCCTTCATGGGGGACCCTGTGCTAAGGCCAATGGATGGCTGGGGACATCCAATTCTGTATTTGCCAGGCACTGGCAGAGCCTCTTAAAAGACAGCTTTATCAGGCTCCTGTCAGCTAGCTCTTGTTGGCATCCACAATAGTGTCTGGGTTTGGTCATTGTTTATGAGATGTATCCCCAGGTGGGGTAGTCTCTGAATGGTCATTCCTACAATCTCTGCTCCGAACTTTTTCTCTGTAACTCCTTCCATGGGTATTTTGTTCCCTATTCTAAGAATGAACTAAGTATCCACACTTTGGTCTTCTTTCTTGAGTTTCATGTGTGTTGCAAATTTTATCTTGAGTATTCTGAGCTTTTGGGCTAATATCCACTTATCAATGAGTACATATCATGTATGTTCTTTTATGGTTGTGCTAGGATGATATCCTCTAGATCCATCCATTTGCCTAAGAATTTCATAAATTCATTATTTTGACTCGAGCCCCGGGCTACCTTGCCAGCAGAGTCTTGCCCAACACCCGCAAGGGTCCACACGGGACTCCCCACGGGACCCTAAGACCTCTGGTGAGTGGATCACAGTGCCTGCCCCAATCCAATCGCGCAGAACTTGAGACTGCGGTACATAGGGAAGCAGGCTACCCGGGCCTGATCTGGGGCACAAGTCCCTTCCGCTCCACTCGAGACTCGAGCCCCGGGCTACCTTGCCAGCAGAGTCTTGCCCAACACCCGCAAGGGTCCACACGGGACTCCCCACGGGACCCTAAGACCTCTGGTGAGTGGACCACAGTGCCTGCCCCAATCCAATCGCACGGAACTTGAGACTGCGGTACATAGGGAAGCAGGCTACCCGGGCTTGATCTGGGGCACAAACCCCTTCCACTCCACTCGAGCCCCGGCTACCTTGCCAGCTGAGTCGCCTGACACCCGCAAGGGCCCACACAGGATTCCACACGTGATCCTAAGACCTCTAGTGAGTGGAACACAACTTCTGCCAGGAGTCTGGTTCGAACACCAGATATCTGGGTACCTGCCTTGCAAGAAGAGAGCTTGCCTGCAGAGAATACTCTGCCCACTGAAACTAAGGAGAGTGCTACCCTCCAGGTCTGCTCATAGAGGCTAACAGAGTCACCTGAAGAACAAGCTCTTAACAGTGACAACTAAAACAGCTAGCTTCAGAGATTACCAGATGGCGAAAGGCAAACGTAAGAATCCTACTAACAGAAATCAAGACCACTCACCATCATCAGAACGCAGCACTCCCACCCCACCTAGTCCTGGGCACCCCAACACAACCGAAAATCTAGACCCAGATTTAAAAACATTTCTCATGATGATGATAGAGGACATCAAGAAGGACTTTCATAAGTCACTTAAAGATTTACAGGAGAGCACTGCTAAAGAGTTACAGGCTCTTAAAGAAAAGCAGGAAAACACAGCCAAACAGGTGATGGAAATGAACAAAACCATACTAGAACTAAAAGGGGAAGTAGACACAATAAAGAAAACCCAAAGCGAGGCAACGCTGGAGATAGAAACCCTAGGAAAGAGATCTGGAACCATAGATGCGAGCATCAGCAACAGAATACAAGAAATGGAAGAGAGAATCTCAGGTGCAGAAGATTCCATAGAGAACATCGACACAACAGTCAAAGAAAATACAAAATGCAAAAGGATCCTAACTCAAAACATCCAGGTAATCCAGGACACAATGAGAAGACCAAACCTACGGATAATAGGAATTGATGAGAATGAAGATTTTCAACTTAAAGGGCCAGCTAATATCTTCAACAAAATAATAGAAGAAAACTTCCCAAACATAAAAAAAGAGATGCCCATGATCATACAAGAAGCATACAGAACTCCAAATAGACTGGACCAGAAAAGAAATTCCTCCCGACACATAATAATCAGAACAACAAATGCACTAAATAAAGATAGAATATTAAAAGCAGTAAGGGAGAAAGGTCAAGTAACATATAAAGGAAGGCCTATCAGAATTACACCAGACTTTTCACCAGAGACTATGAAAGCCAGAAGAGCCTGGACAGATGTTATACAGACACTAAGAGAACACAAATGCCAGCCCAGGCTACTATACCCGGCCAAACTCTCAATTACCATAGATGGAGAAACCAAAGTATTCCACGACAAAACCAAGTTCACACAATATCTTTCCACGAATCCAGCCCTTCAAAGGATAATAACAGAAAAGAAGCAATACAAGGACGGAAATCACGCCCTAGAACAACCAAGAAAGTAATCATTCAACAAACCAAAAAGAAGACAGCCACAAGAACAGAATGCCAACTCTAACAACAAAAATAAAAGGGAGCAACAATTACTTTTCCTTAATATCTCTTAATATCAATGGACTCAATTCCCCAATAAAAAGACATAGACTAACAGACTGGCTACACAAACAGGACCCAACATTCTGCTGCTTACAGGAAACCCATCTCAGGGAAAAGGACAGACACTACCTCAGAGTGAAAGGCTGGAAAACAATTTTCCAAGCAAATGGACTGAAGAAACAAGCTGGAGTAGCCATTTTAATATCGGATAAAATCGACTTCCAACCCAAAGTTATCAAAAAAGACAAGGAGGGACACTTCATACTCATCAAAGGTAAAATCCTCCAAGAGGAACTCTCAATTCTGAATATCTACGCTCCAAATGCAAGGGCAGCCACATTCATTAGAGACACTTTAGTAAAGCTCAAAGCATACATTGCACCTCACACAATAATAGTGGGAGACTTCAACACACCACTTTCTTCAAAGGACAGATCGTGGAAACAGAAACTAAACAGGGACACAGTGAAACTAACAGAAGTTATGAAACAAATGGACCTGACAGATATCTACAGAACATTTTATCCTAAAACAAAAGGATATACCTTCTTCTCAGCACCTCACGGGACCTTCTCCAAAATTGACCATATAATTGGTCACAAAACAGGCCTCAATAGATACAAAAATATTGAAATTGTCCCATGTATCCTATCAGACCACCATGACCTAAGACTGATCTTCAATAACGACATAAATAATGGAAAGTCAACATTCACGTGGAAACTGAATAACACTCTTCTCAATGATACCTTGGTCAAGGAAGGAATAAAGAAAGAAATTAAAGACTTTTTAGAGTTTAATGAAAATGAAGCCACAACGTACCCAAACCTATGGGACACAATGAAAGCATTTCTAAGAGGGAAACTCATAGCGCTGAGTGCCTCCAAGAAGAAACGGGAGACAGCACATACTAGCAGCTTGACAACACATCTAAAAGCCCTAGAAAAAAAGGAAGCAAATTCACCCAAGAGGAGTAGACGGCAGGAAATAATCAAACTCGGGGTGAAATCAACCAAGTGGAAACAAGAAGAACTATTCAAAGAATTAACCAAACGAGGAGTTGGTTCTTTGAGAAAATCAACAAGATAGATAAACCCTTAGCTAGACTCACTAAAGGGCACAGGGACAAAATCCTAATTAACAAAATCAGAAATGAAAAGGGAGACATAACAACAGATCCTGAAGAAATCCAAAACACCATCAGATCCTTCTACAAAAGGCTATACTCAACAAAACTGGAAAACCTGGACGAAATGGACAAATTTCTGGACAGATACCAGGTACCAAAGTTGAATCAGGATCAAGTTGACCATCTAAACAGTCCCATATCACCTAAAGAAATAGAAGCAGTTATTAATAGTCTCCCAACCAAAAAAAGCCCAGGACCAGATGGGTTTAGTGCAGAGTTCTATCAGACCTTCAAAGAAGATCTAATTCCAATTCTGCACAAACTATTTCACAAAATAGAAGTAGAAGGTACTCTACCCAACTCATTTTATGAAGCCACTATTACTCTGATACCTAAACCACAGAAAGATCCAACAAAGATAGAGAACTTCAGACCAATTTCTCTTATGAATATCGATGCAAAAATCCTCAATAAAATTCTCGCTAACCGAATCCAAGAACACATTAAAGCAATCATCCATCCTGACCAAGTAGGTTTTATTCCAGGGATGCAGGGATGGTTTAATATACGAAAATCCATCAATGTAATCCATTATATAAACAAACTCAAAGACAAAAGCACATGATCATCTCGTTAGATGCAGAAAAAGCATTTGACAAGATCCAACACCCATTCATGATAAAAGTTTTGGAAAGATCAGGAATTCAAGGCCCATACCTAAACATGATAAAAGCAATCTACAGCAAACCAGTAGCCAACATCAAAGTAAATGGAGAGAAGCTGGAAGCAATCCCACTAAAATCAGGGACTAGACAAGGCTGCCCACTTTCTCCCTACCTTTTCAACATAGTACTTGAAGTATTAGCCAGAGCAATTCGACAACAAAAGGAGATCAAGGGGATACAAATTGGAAAAGAGGAAGTCAAAATATCACTTTTTGCAGATGATATGATAGTATATATAAGTGACCCTAAAAATTCTACCAGAGAACTCCTAAACCTGATAAACAGCTTCGGTGAAGTAGCTGGATATAAAATAAACTCAAACAAGTCAATGGCCTTTCTCTATACAAAGAATAAACAGGCTGAGAAAGAAATTAGGGAAACAACACCCTTCTCAATAGTCACAAATAATATAAAATATCTTGGCGTGACTCTAACTAAGGAGGTGAAAGATCTGTATGATAAAAACTTCAAATCTCTGAAGAAAGAAATTAAAGAAGATCTCAGAAGATGGAAAGATCTCCCATGCTCATGGATTGGCAGGACCAACATTGTAAAAATGGCTATCTTGCCAAAAGCAATCTACAGATTCAATGCAATCCCCATCAAAATTCCAACTCAATTCTTCAACGAATTGGAAGGAGCAATTTGCAAATTTGTCTGGAATAACAAAAAACCTAGGATAGCAAAAAGTCTTCTCAAGGATAAAAGAACTTCTGGCGGAATCACCATGCCAGACCTAAAGCTTTACTACAGAGCAATTGTGATAAAAACTGCATGGTACTGGTATAGAGACAGACAAGTAGACCAATGGAATAGAATTGAAGATCCAGAAATGAACCCACACACCTATGGTCACTTGATCTTCGACAAGGGAGCTAAAACCATCCAGTGGAAGAAAGACAGCATTTTCAACAATTGGTGCTGGCACAACTGGTTGTTATCGTGTAGAAGAATGCGAATCGATCCATACTTATCTCCTTGTACTAAGGTCAAATCTAAGTGGATCAAGGAACTTCACATAAAACCAGAGACACTGAAACTTATAGAGGAGAAAGTGGGGAAAAGCCTTGAAGATATGGGCACAGGGGAAAAATTCCTGAACAGAACAGCAATGGCTTGTGCTGTAAGATCGAGAATCGACAAATGGGACCTAATGAAACTCCAAAGTTTCTGCAAGGCAAAAGACACCGTCAATAAGACAAAAAGACCACCAACAGATTGGGAAAGGATCTTTACCTATCCTAAATCAGATAGGGGACTAATATCCAACATATATAAAGAACTCAAGAAGGTGGACTTCAGAAAATCAAATAACCCCATTAAAAAATGGGGCTCAGAACTGAACAAAGAATTCTCACCTGAGGAATACCGAATGGCAGAGAAGCACTTGAAAAAATGTTCAACATCCTTAATCATCAGGGAAATGCAAATCAAAACAACCCTGAGATTCCACCTCACACCAGTCAGAATGGCTAAGATCAAAAATTCAGGTGACAGCAGATGCTGGCGAGGATGTGGAGAAAGAGGAACACTCCTCCATTGTTGGTGGGAGTGCAGGCTTGTACAACCACTCTGGAAATCAGTCTGGCGGTTCCTCAGAAAACTGGACATAGTACTACCGGAGGATCCAGCAATACCTCTCCTGGGCATATATCCAGAAGATGCCCCAACAGGTAAGAAGGACACATGCTCCACTATGTTCATAGCAGCCTTATTTATAATAGCCAGAAGCTGGAAAGAACCTAGATGCCCCTCAACAGAGGAATGGATACAGAAAATGTGGTACATCTACACAATGGAGTACTACTCAGCTATTAAAAAGAATGAATTTATGAAATTCCTAGCCAAATGGATGGACCTGGAGGGCATCATCCTGAGTGAGGTAACACATTCACAAAGAAACTCACACAATATGTATTCACTGATAAGTGGATATTAGCCCCAAACCTAGGATACCCAAGATATAAGATATAATTTGCTAAACACATGAAACTCAAGGAGAATGAAGACTGAAGTGTGGACACTATGCCCCTCCTTAGATTTGGGAACAAAACACCCATGGAAGGAGTTACAGAGACGGAGTTTGGAGCTGAGATGAAAGGATGGACCATGTAGAGACTGCCATAGCCAGGGATCCACCCCATAATCAGCATCCAAACGCTGACACCATTGCATACACTAGCAAGATTTTATTGAAAGGACGCAGATGTAGCTGTCTCTTGTGAGACTATGCCGGGGCCCAGCAAACACAGAAGTGGATGCTCACAGTCAGCTAATGGATGGATCATAGGGCTCCCAATGGAGGAGCTAGAGAAAGTAGCCAAGGAGCTAAAGGGATCTGCAACCCTATAGGTGGAACAACATTATGAGCTAACCAGTACCCCGGAGCTCTTGACTCTAGCTGCATATATATCAAAAGATGGCCTAGTCGGCCATCAGTGGAAAGAGAGGCCCATTGGACTTGCAAACTTTATATGCCCCAGTACAGGGGAATACCAGGGCCAAAAAGGGGGAGTGGGTGGGCAGGGGAGTGGGGGTGGGTGGATATGGGGGACTTTTGGTATAGCATTGGAAATGTAAATGAGTTAAATACCTAATAAAAAATGGAAAAAAAAAAGATAATTATAAAAAAAAATAAAATAAATTCATTATTTTTAATAGCTGTGTAGTACTCCATTATGTAAATGTACCGCATTTTCTGTATCCATGACTTTGTTCAGGGACATCTGGGTTCTTTCTAGCTTCTGGCTATTATAAATAAGGCTGCTATGAACATGGTGGAACATGTGTCCTTATTACAAGTTGGAACATCTTCTGGTTATATGCCCAGGAAAGGTATTGCTGGATCTACCAGTAGTACTATGTCCAAATTCCTGAGGAACAGCCAAAATGATTTCCAGAGTGGTTGTACTAGATTGCAATCCCACCAGCAATTGAGGAGTGTTCCTCTTTCTCCACATCCTCTCTAGCATCTGCTGTTCCCTGAGTTTTTTATCTTAGCCATTCTGACTGGTGTGAGGTGGAATCTCAGGGTTGTTTTGATTTGCATTTCCCTGATGATTAATGAGATTGAACATTTTTTTTTAGGTGCTTTTCAGCCATTCAGTATTCCTCAGTTTAGAATCCTTTGTTTATCTATGGACCCCCCTTTTTTTATGGTTGAGGTACTATAGATCCTGATTTTATTAATAAATCTAAGAACTCAGTCAGATCTAACAATAATAAAAATTGCTTCTGTGTTCTTAACATTCATTGGCTTCATAGTAAAATTATAGTAGATTCCTTAAAGAGATGGTATTGGCTCCTGCCATGCTAAAATGCACAGCCATGGTGAGTATTGATAATTTTGTATTTTATTTTTATTTTTTTTAATTAGGTATTTTCCTCGTTTACATTTTGTTGTATAATGGCTATGGCTAGGATTGCAAATCCTATATTGAATAGACAGGGAAAGAGTGGGTAGCCTTGTTTAGTCCCCGATTTCAGTGGGATTGTTTTAAGATTCTCTCCATTTAGTTTGATGTTGGCTACTGGTTTGTTGTATATTGCTTTTATTATGTTTAGGTATGGTCCTTGAATTCTTGATATTTCCAAGATGTTTATTATGAATGAGTGTTGGATTTTGTCAAATGCTTTCTCAGCATTTAATGAGATGATTATGTGTTTTTTGTCTTTGATTTTGCTAATATGGTGGATTACTTTGATGGATTTCCACATTTTGAATCATCCCTGCATTCCTGGGATGAAGCCTATTTAATGATGCTGCATGATCCTTTTAATGTTCTTGGATACTGTTTGTGAGAATTTTGAGTGTTTTTGGATCAATATTCTTAAGGGAAATTAGACTGAACTTCTCTTTTTCTTTGTTGGGTCTTTATGGAATTTAGGTAATTGTGTCTTCATTGAATGAATTGGTTAGACTACCTGCTGTTTCTATTTTGTGTAATAGTTTAAGGAGTATTGTAATTAGGTTCTCTTTGAAGGTCTGATAGAACTCTGCACTAAACTCATCAGGTTCTGGTTTGTTTTTGATTGGGAGACTATTAATGACTGCTTCTATTTCTTTAGGGGAAATGGGGCTGTTTAGATAGTTAATCTGATCCTGATTTAACTTTGGTACCTGGTATTTGTCTAGGAAATTGTCCATTCAATCCAGATTTTCCCCCTTTTTGTTTGTTTTTTTGAGTACAGGCATTTGTAGTAGGATTTAATAATTTATTTTTGGATTTCCTCAGATTCTGTTGTTATGTCTCCCTTTTACTTCTGATTTTGTTAATTAGGATACTGTCCTTGTGCCCTCTAGTTAGTCTGGCTAAGGGCTTATCTATCTTGTTGATTTTCTCAAACTACTAGCTCCTGGTTTGGTTGATTCTTTGTATAGTTCTTTTTCTTTCTACTTGGTTAATTTCAGCCTTAAATTTGATTATTTTCTGCTGTCTACTCCTCTGGGGTGAATTGGCTTCCTTTTGTTCTAGTACTTTTAGGTGTGCTGTCAAACTGCTAGTGTATGCTCTCTCTTGTTTCTTTTTGGTGGCACTCAAAGCTATGAGTTTTCCTCTTGAGAATGCTTTCATTCTGTCCCATAAGTTAGGACATATTGTGGCATCATTTTCATTAAACTCTAAAAAGTCTTTAATCTCTTTCTTTATTTCTTCCTTGACCAAGTTATCATTGAGAAGAGTGTTATTCAGCTTCCATGTGAATGTTGGCTTTCTATTATTTATGTTGTTATTGAAGATCAGCCTTAGTCTGTGACAATCTCATAGGGTGCATGGGATTATTTCAATAATTTTGTATCTGTTGAGGTCTGTTTTGTTACCAATTATATGGTCAATTTTGGAGAAACTACCATGAGGTACTGAGAAGGTATGTCCTTATATTTTAGGGTAAAATGTTCTATAGACATCTGTTAAACAATTTTTTCATAACTTCTGTAAGTTTCACTGTGTCTCTTTTAGGTTATGTTTCCAGGATATGTCCATTGATGAAAGTGGGGTGTTGAAGTCCCCTACTATTATTGTATGTGGTGCAATGTGTGCTTTGAGATTTACTAAAGATTCGTTAATAAATGTTGATTCCCTTGCATTTGGAGCATAAATGTTCAGAATTGAGAGTTTATCTTGGTAGATTTTACCTTTGATAAGTATGAAGGCTCCCTCCTGGTTTTTAGGGATTTTTTTTTTGATAATTTTTGGTTTAAAATCTATTTTATTTGATATTAGAATGGCTACTCAATCTTGTTTCTTCATACCATTTGCTTGGAACATTGTTTTCCAGCCTTTTACTCTGAGGTAGTGTCTGTCTTTGTCAATGAAGTGGGTTTCCTGAACGTAGCAAAGTTTTGGGTCCTTTTTATGTAAGCAGTCTGTTAGTCTATCTCTTTTTATTGGAGAATTGAGTCCATTGTTTTTAAAAGATATTAAGGAAAAGTAATTGTTGCTTCCTGGTTTGTTTGTTTGTTTGTTTTTGTTATTAGTGCTGGGATTCTGTTCTTGCGGCTGTCTTCCTTTTGGTTTGTTGATGGATTACTTTATTGCTATTTCTAGGGCATACTTTCCATCTTTGTGCTGGTGTTTTCCCTTTATTATCCTTTGAAGGGCTGGATTCATGGAAAGATATTGTGTGAATTTGGTTTTGTCATGGAACACTTTGGTTTCTCCATCTATGGTAATTGAGAGTTTTGCTGGGTATAGTAGTCTGGACTGGCATTTGTGTTCTCTTAGGGTCTGTATAACATATGTCCAGGATCTTCTGGTTTTCATGGTTTCTGCTGAGAAGTCTGGTGTAATTCTTACAGGTCTACCTTTATATGTTACTTGAACTTTTTCCCTTACTGCTTTTAATATTCTATCTTTGTTTAGTGCATTTGGTGTTTTGATTATGTGTCAGGAGGAATTTCCTTTTTTGTCCAGTCTCTTTGGAGTTCTGTAGGCTTCTTGTATGCTCATGGGCATCTTTTTCATTAGGTTAGGGAAGTTTTCTTCTATAATTGTATGCTCATGGGCATCTCTTTCTTTAGGTTAGGGAAGTTTTCTTCTATAATTCTGTTGAAGATATTTACTGGTACTTTAAGTTGAAAATCTTCATTTTCATGTATACCTGTTTTCCTCAGGTTTTTTATTCTCATTGTGCCCTGGATTTCCTGGATTTTTTGAGTTAAGATCTTTTTGCATTTTTTATTTTCTTTGATTGTTTTGTCCATGTTTTCTATGGAATCTTCTGCATCTGAGATTCTCTTTTCCATCTCTTGTATTCTGTTGGTGATTTTTATCTCCAGTGTTATCTCCCTTTGTGATTTTTTGTTGTTCTTGTTTCTACTTACATTTTTAGATCCTGGATGGTTTTGTTCAATTCCTTCACCTTTTTGGTTGTGTTTTCCTGTAATTCTTTAAGGGATTTTTGTGTTTCCTCTTTAAGGGCTTCTACCTGGTTAGCTGTGTTCTCCTGTATTTCTTTAAGGGAGTTATTAATGTCCTTCTTAAAATCATGTACCAGGCTCATGAGATGTGATTTTAGATCCAAATCTTGTTTTTCAGTGTGTTGGGGTATCCAGGATTCGCTGTGGAGGTAGAATTGGGTTCTCGTGATGCCAAGTAGTCTTGGTTTCTGTTGGTAATAATCTTGCATTTGCCTTTTGCTCTCTGATAATCTCTGGTGTTAGATGTTTTTGCTGTCCCTGGCTGGAGCTTGTTCCTCCTATGAGTCTGTAAACTTGAGTCTGCACTCCTGGTGGACCAGATCTTTCCTTGCAAGACCAGTTCACAGAGGATTCTGGAACAGCCCCACCTCCTGGCTGCAGATGTTGGCCCATAGAATCCTGTCCCAGCTGCTCTACTGCTTCTGTGGCCTGTGTTCTCCTGAGTGGACCCACCTTACAGAGGCCCTTCAGGAGAAAATGGCAATCTTGCCTGAGTTCTGGGGTCAGAGGCCTCCCTGGGGGCAAACTCTCATCTGGAAAGGGAGGTGCACAGAGGACTGAGGTTCAGCTCTAACTTCCGTCTGCAGACATAGGCTCATAGGACCCTCTCTCCCAGGAGCTCTCCTGCTTCTGAGGCCTGGAGTAGCAATTCTAATATCTAACAAAATAGATTTTCAACAAAAAGTATCAAAAGAGATGCAGAAGGACACATTATACTCATCAAAGCAAAAATCAACCAATATGACATCTCAATTCTGAACATATAAACCCCAAATGCAAGAGCAAACACATTTGTAAAAGAAACTTTACTAAAGCTCAAATACCACACTAAAGTCCACACAATAATAGTGGGAGACTTCAACATCCCACTGTCCCCAATGGACAGGTCATTGAAACAGAAACTAAACACAGACACAGTGAAACTAAGAGAGGTTATGAACCAAATGTATTTAATATGTATCTACACAACTTTTTACCCCAAAGCTAAAGAATATAACTTTTCACAGCATCTCCTGGAAACCTTCTCCAAAACTGACCACATAATCATGCAGAAAACAAGTATCAACAAATTCAAGGGGATTGAAATAACCCCATGCATTCTATCAAATCATCAGGGGTTAAGATTGGAATCTCGGAAGCATGGTAAAACTCCCAGTGACCAGTGAGTATGTGAGTAACACAAATGGAAATTGTTTCTTTCCTTCTTTTTTTGAGGGAGGAGGGGCACAAGGTATGGGGACATGTATTCAAGGAATAGAAAGAAAGCTGACATTATTAATGATATTCTGCTATACTTGCAGATAGGAACCTAGTATAACTGTCATCAGAGAGGCTTCACACAGTAGCCTCAATAAGAGAATCTGCTCCTAGGCCTACTGCAAACTTATGTGTAAAAGTATGGTGATATACATTGAAGACCTTCCCTTTTGTGAGGAAAAAGGGAACAGGGATGGTAGAAGAGTAGGTGAGAAGGTGGGACTGAGAGAAGAGGAAAAACAGGTAGGCTTGATTGTGATGTAAAGTAAATAAATAAATGTCAGGATAATCTCTTCTGCACTGTGTAAAAATATCACCTGTCAATAAAATGGTGAATGGACAATAGCAAAGGTAGGAAATAGTAGGTAGTAGTTTCAGGGAGAGAGAAAATCTAGGAGTCAGGTATGGAAGGATTCTCCTTTAAACCTCAGAGGAAGGAGGACATATAAAACCAAGGAGAGGTAACCAGCCATGTGGCACACATAGAATAGCATAATGAGATAATTTAAGATCTATCTGGGCAGAAAGCCTTGCTTAATGCCACAAGCATTAAAAATAATAAATAAGGGTCTGTGACATTATTCAGGAGATAGAGCAGACATAGAAAAGTCCATAGTGGTGAAACAAATGGCACCTACATGGAGATCATAAAAATCCAAGTTTAGAGGCTGAGAAAATGCCTGGAGTGGCAAGGCAGGGAACAAAATCTTCCAAGAAGGGAAACCAGGATATGCTTTCAGAAAAGTCTGCTACTTCTTAGAGGTGAGCTGAGAGGCAGGAGGCATGGCTGCTTAAGAACTCACATAGTGCAATAAGGTTTGGTCATCATGATACTGTGAGCTTCAGCCTATAGCCAGAACAAGTGGCAGTGTGCTGCTGTGCAGAGCCACCATTCCAGAATGTGTGGAAGTCAGATGGCAGACCCAGCCCAGTGAGGCAGGGCACGTGGGCCCTCTCAGGTGAAAGGCTGTAACAATCCAGATTCCTTGGTAAAGGCTATTGACCAAAGGTGTGGTGAGTCTATCAACCAGTGCTAGGTTCTAGCTGAAAAGCTGAGAGACATTTTCGATGTCAGCTATAGACACATGGATATGGCAAAAAGCTAAAAAGTTGCTAGACTTGGTAAGATACTTGGGAAGTCCTTTATAAAAAGATAAGTAAACAAAACAAAATACAAGACAGGTAAAAAAATGCAGAACACAATGTCAGAGGGCATTTGGATTTTGTATAATTTTGCTGTGCTTGTCAACACATTTTTTCCCAATGATTGCAATTTTATACTTTTTAAGAAAGATCAGAAGAAAAGCAGACTTAGCTAAGGAAAGGAGTGGAAAACAAAGCCTTGGTAAATTGCAAACAATAGAAGAAAATGTGGACAGCCCTTGGAATCATGAAATTGCAGATAAATCTAATCTAAAGCCTACAGTGCCTCCTTCTGACTAAACTGCAAAAGGGCAGTCTGTATCTGCTAAAAACCACAAATTTTTCCAGTTATGCTAAGGGAGTTTGATGAAAGAAATACACAGGTTATCAAGAATTCATGTGGTGGTCTCAAGAGGTACAAGACTTGAAGAGATTTGAGGAAGCAGTAGCAATCAATGAATATACTCATTGCATATAAAACAGATACTTAATATCTGGTTTAAAAATTGTATAATTCCAAAAGAAATTAGAGATTTGATGGCAGCCATCTTACAGCATGGCCCTCAACTACCATGGCTAAATTGGTAGAAAGATGAGGCTTCAATTAGGGAGCAATGAAATAGGACTAGAGGCATTGATATTGTCAGGGATCAATTACTAGGTGAAGGCCCATATCCTCACTTAAGAATACAGATTACCCTTCATGATGCCATCTTACAACAATGCCATACAATAGCTTTAAATTCTTGGGACAAGTTTGGACAACAGGGGCAATCTGAATTATTTACAGAGATAATACAGGGTTCAAATGAATCTTTCACAAACTTTTTACAAAGATTAACTACAGCTCTAAATACAGCAATATCAGATCCAGCTGCCAGAGGAATTTTAATTGAATCTTTGGCTTTAAGAGTCTCTTTGTGAATGTATAAAACTGCTACAGATATATAATCTAATGCACACAGTTCTGTTGTGGTTGGAATAACAATTACAGAAGATATATAAACTCAAAATGTTCATTGCTATGGTTATGAAAGATCAGGTCATTCCCTAAATGGTTATAGAAAGACAGTTCCTAAGAATAAAACTTTTGTAATAATAATTCAGGGAGAATGCTTCCTATGAAAATAGAAGATATGTAAGAAATTGAAATAAAGTTCATGAATGTATATCATCCAAATATATTTGAGGCAATGGCTTAATGTTGGAAACTGGCTAAGTGTTCTCGCTCTAGATCCAACAATAAGCATGAGCCATTAGTTTTCTTGTCCACCAAGGAAAGACTGTTCTGAAAAACAACTAGAAACATTAATGCCTGATAGGACAGAGTTGATGAAAAATTAAAAAAAAATCATTTAGGAGATATAGAGCGGTTCCTATAGATAAAACAAGATATTTTAAATACACCACAAAAGAGGTATTTTGGAAAACTACTATTAATAATAAAAGACCAAATTAAAAATTACTGTTAGATGGAATTGACATTGAAGGACTAAAGGATATAGAAGCATATGTAACAATAATTTTAAAAGAATTGGGACATTGTTTCAGGTAAAACAAAGTATAAAATGTATTATATGCACAGGACCAGAAGGTTAAATGCGAAAATTAAGGCTATATGTGGCTAATATAGTCATAAATGTATTTGGAAGAGATCTACTGCAACAATGTACAGAAGTTCAGATTAGCATTCCTGTAACTTTAGAGGCAGCCTGTAAAAGACATGTTTCTAATAGAGGAAAAATGTTATCAAAGACAGTTACAGGCTGTTCAGGCTGTCCATAAGCAGGATACAACAGTGAGAGTCTCACTCTTCAATTTTATATGAAGGAGTAACTGCTGATAGATTAACAGCACGATCACTAAAATGGTAATCCAACAATCCTGAATGAGTAGGACAATGGCCTATAACAGAAGAAAAGTTGCAGAAACTAGATTAGCTAGTTCAAGAGCAGCTTGAGGCCTAAAATATAGAAGAGTCCATTACCCATAGAATTCTTCTATATTTGACATTAAAAAGAAACAGGAAAATGTAACATGTTAAAACATATGAGAGCAATTAATAAAATCCTTCCACCAATGGACTCTTTACAGCCTAGAATCCTATTGCCTTCCTTGTTACCTTAGTTATCTCCTTAATTTAAAAGACTGTCTTTTTCAAAGGTCATCCAGAGACTGGCCCAACCTGGGATCTATCTTGTGCACGGACAACAAACCCTGACACTATTACTGATGCCAACTTGTGCTTGTGGACATGAGACTAGCATGGCTGTCCTCTGAGATACTCTACCAGCAGCTGACTGAGACAGATGTGGATACTGACAGCCAACCATTGGCCTGAGGTCGAGGACCCCTATGGAAGAGTTAGAAGAAGGACTGAAGGAGCTAAATGTGATTGCAACCCCATAGGAAGAACAAAAGTATCAATTAATCTTACACGCGTTCGCGACTGGCCAGGAAGAACACAACAAACCGGAATCTTCTGCGGCAAAAGCTTTATTGCTTACATCTTCAGGAGCAAGAGAGCAAGAGAGCAAGAGAGCAAGAGAGCAAGAGAGCAAGAGAGCAAGAGAGCAAGAGAGCAAGAGAGCAAGAGAGCAAGAGAGCAAGAGCAAGAGCAAGAGAGAGCAAGAAAGCAAGAAAAAGAACAAGAACAAGAAAGCAAGAGAGAGAAAAAGAACAAGAACAAGAAAGCAAGAGCAAGAGAAAGAATGGCAAAACCCCGTCCCTTTTAAGGAGAATTATCCTCCGCCTAGGACGTATTACTCCCTGATTGGCTGCAGCCCATCGGCCCAGTTGTCATCACGAGAAAGGCAGAACACATGGCGGGAAAACTGCCCCTGCACGTGTGCAGATTATGTTTACCACTTAGAACACAGCTGTCAGCGCCATCTTATAATGGCAAATGTGAGGGCGGCTCCCAACAAATTAACCCAGACCCCTCAGAGCTCCCAGGGACTAAGCCACCAACCAAAGAACATAGATGGGCTCCGCCATGGCCCCTGCTACAGAGCTAGCAGAGGAATGCCTTGTCTGGCATCAGTAGGAAAGAATGCTGATAATCCTGTAGAAACTTGATGCCTCAGGAAAGGATGCTAGAGGGGTGAGGTGGGAGTTGGCTGGGTGGGTAAGGAAGCACACTCTCAGAAGCAAATGGTAGGGGGAATAGGGTGAAGAATTAGTGGAGAAGAGACCAGGAATTGGGGCAATATTTAGAATGTAAATAAATAAGATAATAATAAAAAAGAATGGTACTCCTCAACAAATTGCCTTTTCATAATCTCTTTGCATAAGCATGATAGTGGCAGGTTTTCTTTCTCAATGCCTGCTTATAATAACTCCTAACATGTTAAAAGATACCATTTGAGGGTCTTGACACAAGGAAGGTTAAAGAGTTTTACCTTATGCCAATATTTTAAAAAATAGCTATTAGAAATAACTCGTAAGCAGTTCTCTCAAGCCATAACTTACCATTATATGGATGATATTTTCCTGGATGACTCATATACAAGTACCTTAGGAAAAATGTTTGATGAAATAAAGAGAATTTTGCCTTGTTGGGGATTATAAATTGCTCCTGGAAAAATACAAAGAGAAGATTCTATTAATTATTTAGGATACAAGATAGGTCTATAAAACATTCTACCATGAAAGTACAAATCAAGAGAGACCAATTACAGATTCTTAATGATATTCAGAAATTAATAGGAGATATAATTTGGCTAAGGTCTACAACTGGAATAAGTACTGAAGAGCTAAGTAATTTATTTAATAAACTTCCAAGGTGATAAGGACTTAATTTAGACCTAGAAAATTATCTGCTGAGTCTGTAAAACACTGGCTATGGTAGAAAAGATACACATATAGATCCTTTGGATCTAAGGATGGCTTGTATTCTAGTTACTTTGCCTTCTACTCATCCTTTCACAGCGATTATCCTTTTTTTTTTTTCTGAGACAGGGCTTCTCTGTGTAGCCCTGGCTGTCCTGCAGCTGGATCTCACACTGTAGTCCAGGCTGGCCTCGAACTCAGAAATCTGCCTGCCTCTGCCTCCCAAGGGCTGGGATTAAAAGTGAGCACCACCACTGCTCAGCTCCATAATGATTCTTAAGGCAGAAAGAAGATAGAATCTTAGAATTGATATTTTAGCACACACATATAGTAAAAATTAAAGACCAATGTAGAAAGGGTTTCTGAAATGCTTCTGAAAGAAATGGGACTTTGTCAATTAGCAGGAATATACTTAGCAGAAATTGTAGTATATTTTACTAATGCTGAAATTGCCTCATTATGGGCAGAAAATGACCTTTAGCAAAGAAGTTGCAATAAACTTTGGGGGAGAAGTTAGCAAAATGTAACCCCCCCCAAACGAGCAAATTCAGTATATATCATTGAATTCTTCCTCCCTCACAGTAAAAGTGACACCAAGTTTTGGAGGCCTTACATTCTATACTGAAGCAAATAAATCAGAAAAGGCAGTTTATAAGTAATAAAAAATAAGTAATGTGTCTCAGAGTTCTTATGATCCAGTTCAAAAAATTAGAGCTGTATGTTATTCTTAGTTACTGACTCTCAATATACACAAACTGTTGTTTTGCATATAAAACTGCTGAATTTATTCTGCATGATTAACTTTGCTAGTTATTCAACTGCAACAAATATTCAGAAATGGATATCAGTCATTGTATGTAATGGACATTAGATTCCGTATGGATCTACTTGGGTCTCTGGGAAATTGTAATGATAAAACTGATCATCTGTTAATAGTAAGTGTGTTATTATAAAAAGCACCATGTTATTAGCAAAGGTTTGAGGAAAGATATTTCTGTCATTTGGCAACAAGCTAAAGAATTTATAAGGAAATGTCCAACCTGTTTAATGTATAACCAAATTCCATTACTTTTAGGGAAGAGCCCTAAAGGTACCCAAACAAATGAAATCTGTAAATGGATCTATTTCATTTTACAGAGTTTGGAAATTTTAATTATGCACTATGTCATAGATACATATTCAGGATTTCAATGAGCAACTGATTTAGGTTTTGAAAAGGCCGATTTTGTTACTACACATTTATTAAAAGTTATGGATATTGTGGGCATACCTGTACAATACTACAGCATATGTCTTTAATATAATGAAATTTGTTTTCAACATTACAATATAAATCATACTACAATTATATCAGACAATACTACAGGACAAGCAGTTGTAGATAGATCCTACTGTACTTTAAAAGAGATGCCTAATAAACAGAAAAGGGTTTAAAAAAAAAACAGGGATTACAAAGTGCCTTGTTAGATTTAAATTTTTTAAATGCAAATGAGCAAAACCCAACAACTGCTGAAAGACATTGGATTATTGAAAAAAATGCTAGAATAAACCAGCCTATATATTATAAGGATGTCTTAATATCAGACTGGAAAACATGAATGTATTATGTTGGGGAAGAGGTTTTGTCTTTATTTCAACAATAAAAGGAAAGGTATGGATTCTATCCAAATTAATAAATAGTAGATTTGGCTGGGGAAAAACTTCTGAAAATCTTGGCAGACCATGAAGGAACAAACCAAGAACATCATAACAGGTAAAGTGTTGGGCCTGATCTTTATCTTGTCCCTGGGCCATTACTTATTTTACAATTATTATTTCTAATTTCTGCTTTTAAGAGATTTGTTTTTCTGTTCCCTGAGTATAGTTAAGAAACTCTGCCCTTGGAATCTTCCAGCCTTGAGACCTTGTGGTTAGAACCTTCCTTGATATGGGCACAGGGGAAAAATTCCTGAACAGAACAGCAATGGCTTGTGCTGTAAGATCGAGAATTGACAAATGGGACCTAATGAAACTCCAAAGTTTCTGCAAGGCAAAAGACACCTTCAATAAGACAAAAAGACCATCAACAGATTGGGAAAGGATCTTTACCTATCCTAAATCAGATAGGGGACTAATATCCAACATATATAAAGAACTCAAGAAGGTGGACTTCAGAAAATCAAATAACCCCATTAAAAAATGGGGCTCAGAACTGAACAAAGAATTCTCACCTGAGGAATACCGAATGGCAGAGAAGCACTTGAAAAAATGTTCAACATCCTTAATCATCAGGGAAATGCAAATCAAAACAACCCTGAGATTCCACCTCACACCAGTCAGAATGGCTAAGATCAAAAATTCAGGTGACAGCAGATGCTGGCGTGGATGTGGAGAAAGAGGAACACTCCTCCATTGTTGGTGGGAGTGCAGGCTTGTACAACCACTCTGGAAATCAGTCTGGCGGTTCCTCAGAAAACTGGACATAGTACTACCGGAGGATCCAGCAATACCTCTCCTGGGCATATATCCAGAAGATGCCCCAACAGGTAAGAAGGACACATGCTCCACTATGTTCATAGCAGCCTTATTTATAATAGCCAGAAGCTGGAAAGAACCTAGATGCCCCTCAACAGAGGAATGGATACAGAAAATGTGGTACATCTACACAATGGAGTACTACTCAGCTATTAAAAAGAATGAATTTATGAAATTCCTAGCCAAATGGATGGACCTGGAGGGCATCATCCTGAGTGAGGTAACACATTCACAAAGAAACTCACACAATATGTATTCACTGATAAGTGGATATTAGCCCCAAACCTAGGATACCCAAGATATAAGATATAATTTGCTAAACACATGAAACTCAAGAAGAATGAAGACTGAAGTGTGGACACTATGCCCCTCCTTAGATTTGGGAACAAAACACCCATGGAAGGAGTTACAGAGACAAAGTTTGGAGCTGAGATGAAAGGATGGACCATGTAGAGACTGCCATATCCAGGGATCCACCCCATAATCAGCATCCAAACGCTGACACCATTGCATACACTAGCAAGATTTTATTGAAAGGACCCAGATGTAGCTGTCTCTTGTGAGACTATGCCGGGGCCTAGCAAACACAGAAGTGGATGCTCACAGTCAGCTAATGGATGGATCACAGGGCTCCCAATGGAGGAGCTAGAGAAAGTAGCCAAGGAGCTAAAGGGATCTGCAACCCTATAGGTGGAACAACATTATGAACTAACCAGTACCCCGGAGCTCTTGACTCTAGCTGCATATATATCAAAAGATGGCCTAGTCGGCCATCACTGGAAAGAGAGGCCCATTGGACTTGCAAACTTTATATGCCCCAGTACAGGGGAACACCAGGGCCAAAAAGGGGGAGTGGGTGGGCAGGGGAGTGGGGGTGGGTGAATATGGGGGACTTTTGGTATAGCATTGGAAATGTAAATGAGTTAAATACCTAATAAAAAATGGAAAAAAAAAAAAAAAGAAACCTTATGGTTAGAACTTTCCTTTTACTCAACTGGTTGGTTGCTAAGCACGTTCCATCTAGCTTGTCATGTACTTGAGTAATTGATTTCTCTTTGCAATTGTGATTTTGTAGCTTTAGATAGGAGCAATTCTGGGTTTAAATTTTGGAGATGGGCATGTGGCCCTATCCCTTAACCAGAGGGCTATACCTAACCTCTGGATATGGTCTCAACAGGTTCTCCCTCCCTGAAATTCCCCTGGGGTATTTCAGCTAATGTCATCCCTGTAGGGTCCTGAGAGGCTCTTGCTTTCCTGCCATCTGGAACTTTCTGATTGCTACCCCTAGTTCCCCATCCCCCATTGCTACATATCTCTGTTCAATATCCTGACCCTCTATACAACTCTTCCATGTCCTCCCATACCTAATTCTTCCCCGTTTTCCCCCTCCCCCTCATCTCTTCCTCCCAAGTCTCTCCCACCCTCTACTTCCCTTGATTATTTTGTACCATTCCTGGGCATATACCTAGAAGATGCTCCATCATGTAATTAGGACACATGCTCCAATAAATTTGTAAAAGCCTTCCTTATAATAGCCAGAAGCTGGAAAGAACCCAGATGTCCCTCAACGGAGGCATGGATAAAAAAAAAAAAAAATGTTGTACATTTACACAATGGAGTACTACTCAGCTATTAAAAGCAATGAATTCATGAAATTCACAGGCAAATGGATGGATCTAGAAAATATCATCCTGAGTGAGGTCACTCAGACACAAAAGAACACACATGAAATGTACTTGCTGATACATGCATATTAGGCAAAGAATGTGAAATACCCATAATACAACTCATGGACAAAATGAAGCTCAAGAGGACGGAAGACAAGAGTGTAGATGCTTAAGTCCTACTTAGAAAGGGGAACAAAATGATCAATGGAAAATTTTATTGCTACTTGTTTATACAGTCTAAACAGACATAAAGTTTGATGCTTTTTTCTTGCTCAAACATAGAGCAGAGAATCATCTTTATCTGAATTGTACATACCATACATTCAATACAAGTGTTAATGTAGCAATGTATAGTACCTTTTAAAATGTATATGCTCATAGAACAGAACAACCAGCCACCAACAAAATTAAAACAGCCCTGACAAATTCACCCTCATGGATACTAAAAAAAGACAATGAGACATATTTATTCCAGCATTCTATTTGATCCAACCTCAGACTGCCTTAACTGCTGTATCATTAAAACTTGCTCCCACAACAGCTTAAAAGCGGCTGACTCTCACTGATCCAGTCTCTGAAACTGTTCCAGTTAGAACTTCAGTTAAGACCCAAACTTTCCCACCACCCAGATACTGCACAGGAAGTTTTCCTAGGATGTGGCCAAGAACCCAATTTTCTTCAGGCCCCCAAAAGAACATCACTCCCAGACATCAGGAAGCAATCTAAATGAAATATCATTCCTTTCCTCAAATATTGGATGGTGGCTTTTGGTCATTCAGTGGATGACAAAAGTTAGTTGTCATTTTAGTGGTGTTGGTCCCAAGTTGTTAATCATTTTGGTCAAGAAGGAAACAAAAAAAAGGTTAGATTCAGGGATTTCTTTCTCTTATCCCTTTTCTTTCCTCTATCCTTTCTCTCCAATCTGATGTGATTGTGGAAATGGAGGAAAGGGATGAAGGAAGAAAAGATGGTGTATTATTGAATCTACTTTTAAACTATAGAGCATCAACAAGCCAAATATTTTATATTAGTTTGGATCTTTATATATTAATCCAGAGTTAAAGATATATTTTTCTTACAACATACTGGAGTATGTTTAAATTATTTTAAAGGTATTTTACCTATGCAACTTATTTAAAAATGTAAAGTTCTAGTCATTGAAAGCTGCAATTGCAAGCTGTTTGAGAGAATTAAGGAATGAAAATTGGTAGTCAATCAGTCACACTGTGGCCATGTTAGGTACTAGTTTAGTTAATTATAGAAATAAGCTTTATTTAAGTTCATGTAGATGTTTTCAAAGTTGGCCAGGTAGTGGATAATTAGAACTGGGCATAGATAAACTATAGATGGTCTTAAAAAACCTCATAGAACGTTCCTGGCAGCACCCCCATTCCACTTAAAGAAGATGAGCATTGAAGAACTGTGGGAAGCCGCAAACACCATTACAAGATGGCGCTGGCTACCACTGGCCACCGCCCATGATTATGGGTAAACAACCAATGTGCGCATGTGCATAAGAGTTTTTTGCCGAGTCACTGCCTGGCCCGAGGCATATTCATGGGGTACTGGTAGCATAACCAATCAGATATGGACATGTCACCCCTAGGCCTATATAAGCAGCACCATTTCTGGGCTCAGGGTCTTTCACCTATGCAGTCAATGCTCTCCCAATAAACATGTGCAGAAGGATCCTATTGTGGCATCGTTCTTGCTGGTGCGCAACAAAGAACCTCCAAATAGAGTTTTTTCCTATGTGTCAATTTAGCCAATGGGTAAGAATCTGGCATTGCCTCAACTAACCACAAGCATGCTGTCTGAGATGTAGACAAAGAGGACACAGAAGAAGGCAACTACTAAGCTTTGCCAAGACAAAGTAGGTAAGTTCTTCAATACTTTTGCTTCACAGAAAAGTATGTTATACACTGTGCCAGAAGGCTGAAGACCATGCTTCAATGACACAGAGGATCCTTGGGTGACTGTCTAGGAAGTTAGCAACCTCTGTCACATCTATAGTTTGGAAGCTGCCTGCTATGCACTTCCTGTTTACTCAGGTAAGATTTATCTTTCTCGGGTCTCTGATGGTGTTGAAGACTAGATAGTTATAGTCTCACAATTAAACTTAAGTTCACTAGGAAATAAGAAACTAATTTAAGCTCTAAGAAAATATTTTCATGTTGATAAATATGTTAAGATAGAAAGTGAATTAAGCACAGAACTTCTGACTCATCAAGATAAGATTGCTAGTAGAGTACTTCATTCAAATTTGTCAAATACATATGGACTGGACATTGTGAATTGCATTCTTACCTGATAATATTCATAATTGGTTTTATTGTATGTAGTTTATTGAGGTTAGAGAAAGTAACTTTTATTGGACTAAGAGGTGAGATGTAAGGCTAATCTCTTGGACAAAAGCATCAGTGTGTAAAAGCATCACCTGTCAATATGGAGAGAAAGGAACTTTGGGAGTTGGAAGGATTCACAGGTCTGAAAGTAAGTAGTCAAATAGTATAAATAGGACAATATAAATTAAGAGCTAGTTGGAGAGAAAACCTCACTTAAGGCCATAAAAATTGTAAATAATAAATAAACCACGTCACTATTTGGGAACTGGGACAGACAGAGAAGCTCATATAGTTACAAATAAATTACTACTAATAAAAAAGCATTTAAAAGGAAAAAAAAAAACCTGAGTCATTCTCCACTCACACACCCATTAGAAGTCATCAATTTTACAGAGCTACATTTCATCGTCTGTATCATTTTTTTTTCCCAGACAGGGTTTCTCTGTGTTGTCCTGGAACTCAGTCTTTAGAGCAGGCAGGCCTTGAACTCAGAAATCCACCTGTCTCTGCCTCCCCAGTGCTGGGATTAAAGGCATGCACCACCACTTTCCTGTATCAAAATTTTCAAGAGTCTTCTTTTATTCTGTTCTGTCTTTGCTGTTATTGTTTTTGGAGTTTAGGGTTGGGGTAGTGGTTGTCACAGAAGTATTCTCTGTCCCTTTACATCGACTGTGAGTTGGCACGCATATGTACCACTGCTACACTTGTTCTTTATAGTCAGCAAGAATGGAGATCATGGACTTCTATAGGTTTTCTGGCAATAACATGAACCAGGAACATTCACATGGTCTCAGGTGGCTGCATAGGCCATTCACATCAACATGGCACTCAGCTGCTATAGGACAACAGATATACACATGAGCCTTGGGCTTCAGGATGGCCTGGGGAAGCAGAACATGGACACAAATGTGGCATTGAGGGGCAGCATGGACCATATAAATCTTTTGAGGAAGTCCAATAGAGAAAATGAACCTTTCTTCATCCTGGACATCCTGTTGTTGCTAAAAACAGAGGAGATCATGGAGTTGCACAATGGTAAGGGTTTGAGCCTGTGCAAGCTGCAGGCTTCTGTATACCACCCTGTCGGTCCTGCTCAACAAGTGGATGGCCTTCCATCCGGTGCAGCTTTCTCCTATGCCTGTCACCAATGGCATTGAAAAAGTGGCATTGATATTTTTTTGTGTCATATAGTATATATTTTTGGCCCCAACAGCATTGTATGCAAATATTTCTTGCAGTAAGTCATTGACCTGCCTCAAGAATTCTGGTTTCTCCAGAGACACTGAAACTTATAGAGGAGAAAGTGGGGAAAAGCCTTGAAGATATGGGCACAGGGGAAAAATTCCTGAATAGAACAGCAATGGCTTGCGCAGTAAGATCGAGAATTGACAAATGGGACCTCATGAAACTGCAAAGCTTCTGCAAGGCAAAAGACACTGTCAATAAGACAAAAAGACCACCAACAGATTGGGAAAGGATCCTTACCTATCCTAAGTCAGATAGGGGACTAATATCCAATATATATAAAGAACTCAAGAAGGTGGACTCCAGAAAATCAAATAACCCCATTAAAAATGGGGCTCAGAACTGAACAAAGAATTCTCACCTGAGGAATACCGAATGGCAGAGAAGCACCTGAAAAAATGTTCAACATCCTTAATCATCATGGAAATGCAAATCAAAACAACCCTGAGATTCCACCTCACACCAGTCAGAATGGCTAAGATCAAAAATTCAGGTGACAGCAGATGCTGGCTAGTATGTGGAGAAAGAGGAACACTCCTCCATTGTTGGTGGGATTGCAAGCTTGTACAACCACTCTGGAAATCAGTCTGGCGGTTCCTTAGAAAATTGGACATAGTACTACCAGAGGATCCAGCAATACCTCTCCTGGGCATATATCCCAAAGATGTCCCAACAGGTAAGAAAGACACATGCTCCACTATATTCATAGCAGCCTTATTTATAATAGCCAGAAGCTGGAAAGAACCCAGATGCCCCTCAACAGAGGAATGGATACAGAAAATGTGGTACATTTACACAATGGAGTACTACTCAGCTATTAAAAAGAATGAATTTATGAAATTCCTAGGCAAATGGATGGACCTGGAGGGCATCATCCTGAGTGAGGTAACACAATCACAAAGGAACTCACACAATATGTACTCACTGTTAAGTGGATATTAGCCCAAAACATAGGATACCCAAGATAAAAGATACAATTTGCTAAACGAATGAAACTCAAGAAGAATGAAGACCAAAGTGGGGACACTCTGCCTCTTCTTAGAATTGGGAACAAAACACCCATGGAAAGAGTTACAGAGACAAAGTTTGGAGCTGCAATGAAAGAATGGACCATCTAGAGACTGCCATATCCGGGGATCCACCCCATAATCAGCTTCCAAACGCTGACACCGTTCCATACACTAGCAAGATTTTGCTGAAAGGTCCCAGATATACCTGTGTCTTGTGAGACTATGCCTGGGCCTAGCAAACACAGAAGTGGATGCTCACAGTCAGCTATTGGATGGATCACAGGGCTCCTAATGGAGGAGCTAGAGAAAGTACCCAAGGAGCTAAAGGGATCTGTAACCCTATAGGTGGAACAACATTATGAACTAACCAGTACCCCGAAGCTCTTGACTCTAGCTGCATATGTATCAAAAGATGGCCTAGTCGGCCATCACTGGAAAGAGAGGCCCATTGGACACACAAACTTTATGTGCCCCAGTACAGGGGAACACCAGGGCCAAAAAATGGGAATGGGTGGGTAGGGAAGTGGGGGGGAGGGTATGTGGGACTTTTGGGAGAGCATTGGAAATGTAATTGAGGAAAACACGTAATAAAAATATATTAAAAAAAAAGAATTCTAGTTTCTGAAGCAGCATAAATACTGAACTGTTGATAAGACTTTGACATTCTGTTGTTGCCCAGAATTAAGGTGATGTTGTGGTTAGACAGATCCTGTGGGAGCTCCTGGCTGCTACACACATCCTTGCCCTTGCCTTCCATGTCTGTTGCCCTGAGGTTTTCCAGGCTTGACCTTTGTGTTTATAGCCTGCAGCCTGCACCACTGCCCTTTGCTGTCTGTCTCCTATTAGAGCAAGTAGCACAGGCTTCGGCAGAAGCAATTCCATGCAGATGCCACCTGGCTGGCCCTAGGACAAGCTCTGCTGCACAAACCCCTGATCTCGTGCTTGTAGCTCTGTGGCAAATCAGAAGGACCGTTGTGCTTGAAACCTGCTATCTGATTTGCAGTGGCCATGTATATTGATTCCCAAAGGGCTCTGTCTGCCATCCTTCTTTCCAATTTTTTAAGTCCACTTATTAAACACATCTTCCTGTATGATTTTTTTCATTTATTCTTAGTTGTTTCAGAGGTGCTGCAGGCTTTGCAGATTACATTTCTCTCTCCATGTAACTCCTAAGAGCCTCCATGGGTCGCTCAGTATCCAAGGAGCTCAGGGGGCCACTGCCATGTTTGTTTTCCGATTTCTGATCTTTTATTGATACTTAAAATATCTAAGTATATAACTATTTATATATTCTAGTACATAGTTTTGAATATTTATATATTCTAGTACATAGTACATGAATTCCTTGAAGCAGAATTACTTGAAAAAGTCTGCATGTGTGAATTTTATATTTTGCACTCTAATCAATAATTCCTTAGAGTATCCATTGTCTAACATGCAGAAGAATATAACATGATTGCAAGACGTCAGATTATTGGCAATATAATTGTTAGGTCTCAGACCCAGAGCAAATAGTTGAGGTGCCCATTTAACATATCAAAGTGAACCTGCTACCATATTCTCCCAGTATCCCTCAGTCCCTGTTATACAGTATAGCTAGCATACCGTGTCTGCTATCCTAATCCTTACACTCCTAGGGGCTGCAATTCTGGTTCCTTTCCCCGAGTCTGATCTCTACATAATACAACCATTTTCACTATGTTCATCTTTTGGCCTCTTGGTTTGGGCTGCCTTGGTTGACAACTCTTCTCTTCCTCCCCCACAGCCCTCAAAACTCCCTTCATGTTATGGTTTAGTCTCCCACCCAAGTTTATCTTGGAATTTTCCATCAGCCTGCTTTCTCCCTTATATCTACAATAAATATTTCTCCATATTTTAGTAGTGATGTCCTCCTCCTCTTATTTCATTTCTTTTCATTGATCTGTTGCTCCAAACCACAGGGTTGGCATACATGGGTGTTGCAGATAGCCCTGGGGCTATTTGTAATTTAATGCTAATTTTGTGCTCCTGTGAGGGGTTGCAAACAAGGAATGAATCAACCCTCAGGTGATTTCCTGTAAACCTTCTTCCCACCTTAATTTGTAAAATAAAGACTAGAGCTGGTGATTGGGAAAGGAGGGGAAAGGTGGAGTGAAACTTGGGAGAGAGAAGAATGAGGAGTGGGCAAGAGAGAGAGAGAGAGAGAGAGAGAGAGAGAGAGGAGACAACAGAGGATGAGGAGGAAGGAAAGTGGAGCAGAAGCACTTGGCCTGGAGAAACCACAAGTTATACGGGGTCTCATAGATGAGGAAGATGGTAGTGTAGTGGTAGATCTGCCCAATCTAGGCACACAGCTTGTATTCATATTAATTGAGTTTTGTTTTCATTGTCGGGGTATATTTGGGTTGGTGAATTACCACAACACATGAATTTCTTTCCAAGGGACTCAACCTCTCTGAACCAAGCTGCTGATTTGACTCTCCTAAAGAATGTTTGGCTCATTTGTTTCTGCTGGATTCTACCACCCAAAATATTTGGCTACAAATACTAAAGTCTCACTCTTCAGTCCAGTCTTCCCTCTGTATGCTCTAACCCATCCTTCTCCTCTTCCCTAATCAGTAAGTATTCTTTCTCTGGATTCTGGAGTGTGTTATGCCCTTCAGGGCACCCATCTCTGGGATACTCACCACATGGGCCCTGGAGGGCATCTGCCTGCTATGCCCTTCTGTGGCTCACTATGTGGACTACTCTATAATATCTCAGAAACTTATTCTTCTACCTGTATCGAAACCCTTAATTTTTCCAATAACCTTTTCTAGGCCCGTTCTTTAGCACTTTTCCCTCTACTTTCTTTAACCAATTATCTCTCCTCCTCTATTGAATATTTCATAGAACTACTTGTGTAGTCATTGAACCCCACACAAAAGAAATGGGAGACTTCAACACCCCACTCTCACCAATGGACAGATCATGGAAACATAAACTAAGCAGAGACACAGTGAAACTAAGAGAGGTTATGAACCAAATAGAATTAAAAGATATCTACAGAACATTTCACACTAAAACAAAAGAATATAACTTCTTCTCAGCACCTCAGAGTACCTTCTTCAAAATGGACCAGAAAATTGGTTGCAAAACAATCCTCAAATGATACAAGAAGATTGAAATAACTCCATGCATGCCATCAGATCACCATGGCCTAAGGCTGGTCTTCAATAAAAGCAAAAACAACAGAAAACCCACATACACACGAAAATGAAAAAACTCTCTACTCATTAATAACTTGGTCAGGGAAGAAATAAATAAATAAAGAAATTAAAGACTTCCTGGAACTTAATGAAAATGTTGACACATCATAGTCAAACTTATGGGACACAATGAAAATAGTGCTAAGAGGAAAATTCATAGCACAAAGTACCCTGATAAAGAAACTGGAGAGATCTTACACTAGCAAACTAACAGCACACCTGAGATCTCTAAACAAAAAGAAGCAAACACACACAGGAGGAGCAGATGGCAGAAATATTCAAATTCAGGGCTAGAATCAACCAACTAGAAACAAAGAGAACAATGCAGAGAATGAACAAAACCAAAAGCTGGTTCTTAAAATCAGCAAGATAGAGAAACCACTAGCCAAACTAACTAAATGGTTGAGAGACAGTATCCAAATTAACAAAATCAGAAATGAAAAGGGAGACATAACAACAGGAAAAGAGGAAATTTAAAAAAAATATATCAGATCCTACTACAAAAGCCTATACTCAACTAAACTGGAAAACCTAGATGAAATGGATGATTTTCTAGACAGATACCACATACTAAAATTAAGTCAAGAGCAGGTAAACTCTCTAAACAGGCCCATATTGTACAAGGAAATAGAAGACATCATAAAAATCCTCCCAACCAAAAAAAAGCACAGGGCCAGATGGATTTAGCACAGAATTCTACCAGACCTCAAAGAAGACCTGATTCCAATTTTCCTCAAATGATTCTCCAAATAGAAAGAGAAGGAGGACTACACAAGTAGTTCTATGAAACCACAATTACTCTGATACCTAAAACACACAAATACCCAACCAAAAAACAGAACTTTAGGCCAATCTTGCTTATGACTATGGATGCAAAAATACTCAGTAAAATTCTTGCAAACTGAATCCAAGAACACATCAAAACCATCATTCATGACTATCAAGTAGACTTCATCCCAGGGATGCAAGGTTGTTTCAATATAGGAAAATCCATTAACATAACCCACTATATAAACAAACTCAAAGAAAAAAAATCACATGATCATCACCTTAGATACAGAACAAGCATTTGACCAAATACAACACCCCTTCATGCTAAAAGTATTGGAGAGACCTCAAGTTGTACTACAGAGCAATAAGATAAAACTGCATCATATTTGTATAGAGACAGACACGTTGATCAATGGAATAGAATTGAAGACCCATAAATAAAACCACACACTTATGGGCACTTGATCTTTGACAAAGAAGCTAAACATATAAAATGAAGAGAGAGAGAGAGGGGGGGGGGGAGCATCCTCAACAAATGGTGCTAGTCTCACTGGCTGTCTATATGTAGAAAAATGAAAGTAGACCCATAGTTGTCACCTTGCTCAAAGTTCAAATCCACGTGGATCAAGAACCTCAACATAAAACCAGATACAGTGAATCTAAAAGAAGAGAAATTGGGAAAGGGCTTTGAACTCATTGACACAGGGGGAATTTTCTACACAGAACTCCAATGGCTCATGCTCTAAGATCATCACATGACAGCAGATGCTGGCAAGGATGTGGAGAAAGAGGAACACTCCTTCATTGTGGTGGGATTGCAAGCTGGTACAACTACTCTGGAAATCAGTTTGACAGTTCCTCAGAAAATTGGACATAGTACTACTTGAGGACCCAGCTATACTGCTCCTGGGCATATACCCATAAGATGCTCCAACACATAATAAGGACACATGCTCCACTATGTTCATAGCAGCCTCATTTATAATAGCCAGAAGCTGGAAAGAACCCAGATTTCCCTCAAGAGAGGAATGGATACAGAAAATGTGGTACCCTTACACAGTGGAATACTACTCAGCTATTAAAAACAACAAATTTATGAAATTCTTAGGCAAATTGATGGAACTAGACAATATCATATTTAATGAGGTAAACCAATCAAAAAAGAATACACATGGTATACACTCACTGATAAGTGGATATTAGCCCAGAAGCTTGGAATACTCAAGATACAATTCATAAACCAAATGAAGCTCAAGAAGAAGGAAGATCAAAGTATATATACTCCATTCCTTCTTAGAAGAGGGAACAAAATACACATGGGAGGAGTTAGAGATACAAAGTGTGGAGCAGAGACTGAAGGAAAGCCCATCCAGAGACTGCCCCACCTGGGGATCTGTCCTGCATAAAGTCACCAAACCCAGACATTTGTGGATGCCAACAAGTGCTTGCTGACAGGAGCCTGATATAGCTGTCTCCTGAAACAGGCTGACAATACCTGACAAATACAGATGTAGATGCCCTCAACCCAACATTAGACTGAGTACAAGGTATCCAATGGAGGAGCTAGAGAAAGGACAGAAGGAGCTGAAGGAGCTTGTAGCCCCATAGGAGGAACAACAATATGAATCAACCAGTAACCCCAGAGCTCCCAGGGACTAAACCACCAACCAAAGAGTACACATGGAGGGAACCATGGCTCCAGCTGAATATGCAGCAGAGGATGGCCTTGTTGGACATCAATGGGAGGAGATTCCCTTGGTCTTGAGAAGGCTTGATGCCCCAGTGTAAGGGAATGCCAGGACAGGGAAACAGGAGTGGATTGGTGAGCAAAGGTAGGAGGGATGGGATACGGGTTTTCAGGGGGGAAACCAGGAAAGGGGATAACATTTTAAATGTAAGTAAAGAAAATATCTAAGAAAAAAAAAAAGAAAAAAATGTTCATCAATGGGCCCTCAGGAATCTGGAAAGCTTCTGTAAGGCAAAGATATAACCATTAAGACAAATCTACAGATTGGGAAAAAAATCTTCATTAACCCCACATCCTATAGAGGGTTAATATCATATATATATATATAAAGAACTCGAGAAGCTAACCACCAAAAAAAACCATACAACCTAATCAAAAAATGGGGTATAGACCTAAACCAAGAATTCACAACAGAGGAATCTCTAATGGTTGAGAAACACCTAATGAAATGATCAAAGTCCTTGGTGATAAGACAAGTGAAAATGAAAAACAACCCTGGTATTCCACCTTACACCAATCATAATGGCTAAAAGCAAAACCTCAGGTGACAGCACATGTTGGAGAGGATGTAGAGAAAAAGGTACACTCCTCCCTCCCAGCAAAGGAGATTGCTGGTGGGATTGCAAACCTGTACAATCACTCTATAAATCAATCTGGATGTTCCTCAGAAAATTGGAAATAGATCTACCTGAAGACCCAGCAATACCACTCTTGGGAATTTAGCCAAAAGATACTCCATCATGCCACAGGGGCACGTGTTCCAGTATATCCATAGTGGCCTTGTTTGTGATAGCCAAAGCTGGAATCCACCCAGATGTCCCACAACAGAAGAATGCATACAGAAAATGTGCTTCATTTACACAATTGAATACTACTCATCTATTAAGAATGAGGACATCCTGAGTTTTGCAGGCAAATGGGTGGAACTAGAAAATATCCTGAGTGAGGTAACTCAATCCCAAATGGGCATGCATGGTATATACTCACTAATAAGTAGATATTAGTCAAAAATGTAGAGAATACCTAAGATACAGTCCAGAGAACTGAAAAAATGTCAACACAAGTTGGGGAGGGACAAGCTAATAACCAGCAGGTTATCTTCCTGAGATGGCCTGCCTTTGATTATTATATAATCTGTGACAGGTTCGCCCTAACAAGCAAGGTCATAAGGAAATTCATTTTAAGAAAATTCCTGCTATTAATATGATCTTCCTGTTATTATTAAACATATATAGCAATCACTAAGTAATAGCACACCTGTTTGGAGCAGATCTCTGCAGATCCACGAAGATGTACTGCCTTATAGTGATGCTATATATTTAAATAGATGACTTCTTAAGTCTTAATGATTCTATATAATTCCTAAAATAATATCAATGATCATTAAGCTCTTTTATAGTGGGACTGCTACTAGGTCCTTTTCTGATAGTCAAAACTGCAGTGAGAACTTTGCCAGTCTCCCAAGTGTCATCAGTTAATTGCTCTTTTTTTTTGTCTTTTTTTCTTTATTAATTTTTTAAAATTAGGTATTTTCCTCATTTACATTTCCAATGCTATCCCAAAAGTCCGCCATACCCTCTCATTCCCCTACCCACCCACTCCCTCTTAGATAGTAATCAGACTGTCTCCTACTCAGAGAACATTCCAGTAGGTTATAAAACAATTAACCAATGGTCATAAAAAGGGAAATAACAATTACAGGTGCTAGGACAGAAGATAAAATATTGACTGGGTTTATCTATATAAAACTTCACTAATAACTTATTTATGGTTTTAAACCTTTAGTGAACCTGGAAATCTATGACAGGTGATGGAAATTTAGCTAGATAATCACTCCTAATGGATATGCATGTAAACATTCTCTGTTGTAAACTTCTTTTAAAATTTATGATTTGATTTTTTATGTGAAATTGTGATGCACTTTTAAACATGTGATCATGTATTCTGAAAGATGTATAAGTGCTGAGGACAAGAAGGAGAGAGGAAATTTTTTTCCTTTTTCCCTGCTTAGAAGAAATTTTTCCTGTAGAAGAATTTTTCCCTTACTAGAATTTTTTTTTTTGCCTTTCCCCAGTTAGAAGAAATTTTCCCTTTCCCTACTTAGGATCTTTCCACTTTCCCCCTTAGATAGTTTTCATAAGAAACTTTTTACAACTTAGTAATAAATGCTATAATCACTTTTCTAAGTGTCCCTTTTTTTTTCCTGAGACTTCCAACAAGCAGCCAGAAAGTTAGATGTGCTCAGTTCATGCTGAGATAGTGCAAAGCTATTTACTTAATCTTTTGCTGTTTGAGGAAGAGTTGTTAAGTGCCAGAAACTACAGTTTCTGGCCTCAGAGTATCACAGAAATTAGGTCAGCTACAGTAGCATAGTAACTTAGACTTCGATAAGTAAACTTTTTATTATTATATAGCAACTCCAAAAATCTTTTTTTAAATGCATGATAGCTTCATAGTTTATTAAAAGTATCAACCCTTAGGAAACACAGCAAACTGAGAGTATCATTAATTTATAAAGAATATCAATAATTCTGAAGACAAAACAAAGCTTGAGATGACATTAAGTAAGGTTGCTCCTTCATAAACCTCTTATGGAAATATTACAGAGGAGAATACAGTTTATGCCCTAAAAGGAAAACAAAAATAATGGGACAATCAATTGTAAGTCAGCATGCATGTTACTTTTTTGAAATGGTGTGGGTTTCTAAGTCGTCTTCAAATTCACTTAAACGTCTGTGTACTGCTAGTGATCATCTAGGGATATTCAGAAGTAGAAAGAACATGTTTGTTGGTTGTTTCTTTTGGATGGCTGTAGTCTAGAATAAATACAACCAGGATACTTTGTCTGGTCATCCTCATGTGGCAGGGAATTGCCATGCCAGGCCAATCACAGAGGTCCTACAGAAGTCTGTGTTTACTTTTTAAAAAATATATTATATATTTTTTCCTGTCTTTATTTTTTATTAGATGTTTTCTTCATTTACATTTCAAATGCTATCCCTTTCCTAGTTTCCTCTCTGAAAATCCCCTATGTTCTCCCCCTCCCCCTGTTCCCCAACATACCCACTCCCACTTCCTGGCCCCGGCATTCTCCTATACTGGGTCATAGAGTCTTTGCAAGACCAAAGGCCTCTCCTCCCATTGATGACTGAATAGGCCATCCTCTGCTACATATGTAGCTAGAGACACCAAGCTCAAAGTCTTACCCTCTGCCAACACTCTTCCCCCTCTGCTGCCTCAAGAAGAACCAACAAGAAAGAAGACCCCTACTGGGCCTGGCTCCAAGCAGTCTTCAGTAATAGCTACTTTGCACATCTTAGGGCAACAAAGGGCCTGCAGGATTTTAGGAGTCTTGGACAACCCCATTGACCAATAATTCAAAAGAGTATTGGGGGTTTTGTTACAAGATCTTTGGCTGTTGAAAGGAGCATTGTCAGTCCAGAGTAGAAATATATATATATATATATATATATGGATTTATTCATTTAGGCAGATATGTAGTTAATAGTATGATTATTTATAACTTTTTCCTGATATTCTTACTGTAATTTTACCTTTCTGTCCCTTTCTACTGTAATCATTTCCTTATCTCTTCCCTATTCCTTCCCTAACTAGAGCCTCCCATTTCCCAGTTCCCCTATCAGATCATCTGTATTTTCCTTTAATATTTTGAATTTCTTCAGTGTCTGTCATAATCTTTTTAATGTTCTCACAGACTTCAGTTTAGTTTTCTTTCCATCCTTATTAAGTTCATTCAAGTGTGTGCTTGTGTACTCTTTGAATTATTTTCATTCTTTGATAGGGATTATTATTGTCCTCTTAAATTCTATATTCTGAATCTTCTGTAGAAAATTCCCACTGGAGAACATTTCTATACAACTGAGGGCCTTTTGGGGAGGGAGGAAAAAGTGTGTTGGTCTTTCCTATTGTTGTGGTTCAGAGATGGGAGCTGAGCATGCCAATTTATTTAATTGTTTTACATCAGATATCAGATTCTAGTCTGTCTAGTTGAGTGGAATATTCGCTATATTTTTTTGATCTGAACTTGGTTGATTTCAGGACATGTAGAAAAAGTGAACAAGACAGGTCTCAAAATATTCACTGGTGCTTATGGTTGAAGAGACTACCATTTCAATTAACTAGTAATGGATGTGATATAGGATCTTAGGTTTCATGGCAGATTGCTTGGGTGAAGTACAAATAAGTACCATAAGTGTGAGTTCCAGCTGGCACTAGATATGGAAATGTACTTTGAGGAAAGGGGCCAGGAGAACTTTCGAAAAAGCATCTTCATGTGGCTTCCAGATGGTCCTGGGCATGGGAACCTGCAAAGGTTCAGGGACCTGGTCAAAGTTATAATGATGACATATGGATGTGGCCTGAGCCAGGCTCCTAAGCCTGGGCCATTAGAGTTCACAAAAGTGGATGTTACCTGCAGCTGGAGGAGTAGTTTAACATAAGATCTTGGGACAGAATAGACAAGGAGGCCGGGCATGGTGGTGCACACCTTAATCCCAGCACTTGGGAGGCAGAGGCAGGTGGATCTCTGAGTTCGAGGCCAGCCTGGTCTACAGATTGAGTTCCAGGACAGCCAGGGCTATACAGAGAAACCCTGTCTCAAACCAACCAACTAACAAACAAACAAACAAAACAAAACAAAACACAACAACAACAAAAAACCCTGTCTTGAAAAACAAAACAAAACAAAAAACCAACCAACCAACCAACAAACAAAAAGAATAGGCAAGGAAATATTCTATTGTGGCTCCTGCCTGACTGTTCCTGAATTGGTGACTCTGAAACAGAAGTGGCAAGAGTTGAAGATCCTGAGTAAGATTAGCCATAGGTAGGGTCTGGTTATGCTGCTTCTGGCTAGGTATAGACCTGGAGTGGGATGGAATGGGAGGAAGAAAGTTCATTGGACTCACAAACTTGTAGATGTGAATCATATCTGAGTCTGGAGAAGCTATGTGGACAGTCCTGGGTCAGACTAGGGAATATAGTTTGTTTATACTGTTCCTACCTAGGTTTCAGCCTGGAAGGTCAGAGGAGAGTATCTGCAGTGGTATAGGATTTCTATTTAGACTATTTATTTCTATCAGAATGTCCCATACTTAATAGCCAAATGCCATTTCTTCACTTGATTTTGTACATAAGGAATTTATAAAAGGCTTATGAGTATAGATCATATCTAATATTCAGATGTGTTGACATCACTTTGAGCAGATAGCTCTACAGTTTTCATTTTCAAGGTATCATTTTTAATAAGTCTGTTTTCTCAGTGTTTCCCATTTTGCTTGTCTATTTCTATCACTTTCTGTTCTGTTATCTGTCTATCTATGTCATTGACAAAGTCTCCTGTCTTCTGTGAATGTCATGGGCCTATTATAGTATGGCATTCTCACATTAGATATAGTTCTTCCATGACAGCTGTATTACAACAGCTAAGCATGTAATAGACAGAAAGTACACATTTCCAGTATCTTAGTTTCAATCTAGATATTTGTATGTTGTCAATTTCTTTATAGTCTCTTGTATACAGTAGTGATTTTATTTTATTCACCTAAAAAAGGATGCTAGATATATTTTGTTTAGAAATTTTGAGTAATTTGAGGCAGCATTTAATTGATCATAATGTTAAAATAGTTCCAATATGAGTTTCACCCTGTGCACATATCATCATTTGAGCCATTGTCTACTATAAAGTAAATAAGTCCATGGAAAATCAAACTCAGTTACTAAACCAATTTGTACATTCTCAATACTAAATCTCATTTATTTTTGCTTATACTTGCTTTAATTTTTCTTGTCACTCTCCTTTTCTCCATCCATCCCCTTCCTTTCCTCTCTAGCTATTGATTCAGACTTTTCCTGACATGCACATATATAGACTTCTCTGTTTTACTATCAATAACAAGCAAATAAGGACTCCATAGTCAATGATTTTGCCAAATTAGCTATATCTATATTTCAACTTTAGAAGTCCTCATTAAAAATATTTCTATAAAAATACTTTGCCACCAATGGATTTAAATTTATTTTTACCATTTACAATAATACAATTTTGGAGAGGAAAAAGAGAACAGAAGTTGTAAAAATAAGTATATTTTATGTAAGAACAGGAGTTCCCTTTTCAGTGCCATTTTTTTTGTAATCCACATGAACATGTGCAATTCTAAATACAGAGTAATATTATGCAAGATAACATCAAACTGACACATCACTAAAAAGAAGAGAGGTTCTTCTGAATTTAAAATAAGATATCTGTGAGCTGCAAAGATGACTGTTAGTTTCTAGAACACTGTGAGCTCTTTCACTTCATAAAGCTTCATCTCCCTGAATATAAAAACATGCCACATAGTTCTCGATACTGCATGTACAAATTCTAACCATGTACTAATTCCTGTATAATACTAAAGATCTTTTCTTTCTTGTTTCACCAGTCTATTTTAAATATGAAAAATTAGATTTCTGTATAATCCCAAGACTTACAAAAATAATTATATGGTAAAATATGAAAAAAAAACATTCTGAGCACTATAAAATTTATAGAGAAGATTTATGATTTTATTTGAATTATCATAGGTTACTAAGATAAGTTAACCAAAACAAAACAAAAAAAAACTATCTCAAGTTATATGATTTCACATAACATAAATTCTCTTTAAATAATTCTCTCTGTGACTGAGGGAATGGCCAACTAATAACCAGGCTAACTTTAAATCCATCCTATGGGCAAGCAGCAATCCTTAACACTATTAATGATATGTTGTTACACTTGCAGATGGGATCATGTTGTACTCTGAGAGGCTCCACCCAGCTGCTGATTCAGACAGATTCACCTAAACAGTGGATGGAGCTTGGTGACTCTTATGGAAGAATAGGAGGAAGGATTGTGAGCCCTGAAGAGGATAGGACTTCCACAGGAAGACTTCAAAAGCATCAAATTACCTGGGCAGTGGGACTCTCAGAAACTGAACCATGAAACAAAGAATATACATGGGCTAGATAGACCTAGCAGATGTGCAGCTTGACAATCAGGTGGGTCCCGGACAAATGGAATGGGGGCTTTCCCAAAAGATGTTGCCTGACTTTGGGATATGGTCTAGCTGGAATGCCTCATCTGGCTTCAGTGGGAGAGGAAGCACATAGCCTCACAGAGAATTGAAATGCCATGATGTGGGGAATACTCAGGGGGCACCCACCAGCCCAGAGGAGAAAAGGAAGTGGGAAGATTGTGGGAGGGGTGACTGAGAGAGGGCAGTTAGTGGGATATAAAGAGAATAGGTTAAAAAATTAAAAGATCACAAATCCACTGAATATTTTTAGCTACTTTGTCAAAGATCAAATGGCCATAGGTATATGGGTTCATTTCTGGGTCTTCAATTCTATTCTACTGATCTACCTGCCTATCTCTGTACCAAAACCTTGCAGTCTTTATCACTACTGCTCTGTAATACAGCTTGAGGTCAGGGACAGTGATTCCCCCGGAAGTTTTTTTAAAGTGGGTATTAGCCCAAAAGCTCGGAATAACCAAGATACAATTCACAGACGATATGAAGCTCAGGAAGAAGGAAAAACAAAATGTGGATGCTTCAGTCCTTCTTAGAAGGGGGAACAAAATACAGAAGATAGAAGGTAGCAGGGATTTGGGAGGAAGTGAGGAGGGGGAGGGAGGAAAGAGGGGCAAGATCAAGTATGGGATGAGATGGGATGATATACAGAGGGTCAGGAATTTGAACAAATGTATGTAGCAATGGGGGGGTGGGGAACTGGCAGTAGCCACCAGCAAGTCCCAGATTCCAGGAAAACAAGAGGCTCCCAGGACCCAATGGGGATGAGATTTGCTGAAATGCCCAACACAGGGGAGGGAGAACCTGTTGAGACCATATCCATAGGTTAGGAATAGCTCCAGGTTCAGGGATGGGGACACCCACTCATCTCCAAATTTTCAACCCAGAATGGCTCCTATCCAAAGGAAATATGGGAACACCGTGAAGGAGAGTCTGAAGAAAAGGCCATACAGAGACTGACCCACCTGAGGATCCATCCCATATACAAACAGCAAACTCAGTCACTATTGTGGATGCCTTGAAATGCTTGCTGACAGGAGCCTGTTGTAGCTGTCTCCCAAGAGGCTCTGCCAGTGCCTGACATATACAGATGTGGATGCTCACAGCCAACCATTGGACTGAGCACTAGGACCCCAATGTAGGAGTAAGGGAAAGGTGGGGAGGACATGAAGGGTTTTTGCATCCCCATAGGAAGAACAGCAGTCTCATCCAACCAGACCCTCCAGAGTTCCCAGGGACTAAACTACCAACCAAAGAGTATACACATAGAGGGACCCATGTCTCTAGCCCCATATGTAGCAGAGAATGGCATTGTCTGGCATTAATGGGAGGAAAGGCCCTTGGCCCTGTGAAGGCTAGTTCCCTCAGTGTAGGGGAACGCCAGGGAGGTGAGGTAGGAGTGTAGAGGTGAGTGGGGGAGCACCTTCTTAGAAGCAGGGGGGAAGGGAGATGGGATATGTGGTTCCAGAGAGGAAACCAGGAAAGGGGATAACATTTGAAATGTAAATACATAAAGTATCTAATAAAAAATACAAATCAATATTCAAAGAGTCAGCAATTTCAAAAATTCTTAGATGCAATCTGACAGATGATATGACTATTGTAAAGACTACTGAATTGTTTAATAGTCCAATGAAATAGAGTATGGTATCACTATGCTCTCTAGTTATACTAACAAAAGCCAATATAGTGTATATTTTTGAATTTCTTTATCATTTTATGGTATTAGAGTCAATTAAAGTTTAACATTTCCATCTTACAGGTTAAGTGAAAGCAAATAAAAATCTTAATTCACTACACCAAAGACATTGAACTCCAAGATATAGATGATAATATGGTTTGACAATGAAAAAAATTAACATAAAGTATTCATTGCTGTCATCATAAGATTTTCATAGCATCATCAATAATTTTGGGGTTATTTTTCTCATATTCTATTTTTTTGCATCTGATTAAGATTATTTAATTTTCAAATGTGTAGTATGTGTGTGGGCCCTGGTAGTGAGTTCCTATAATCTTATCATTCTAGAGTCAGATGCAAGATTGTAGTGAGTTGGAAAGCCTAGGTTCTATAGTGAATATAAAGGTAACCATTATTTTATTGTGACACCGTATCTCAATTAAAGAAATAAAACATAAGCAGGAACAAAAAAAGAAACATATAGTCAGAAGCTACACTCATGAAGTACAATGAGTACTAATATAACTAAGCAAAAGAGCTAAACAAGGACAATGTCAATAGAAATGCTAAAGTGGATGGAGACATGCTCATGAGGCCTCAACTCTACACAAAGAACTGTAGGCAATCGTGCAATGCTGGGAGTGGGAAAGTTAGTCTTTCCCAGGAAAGAGCACAGCAATTGGTTGTCCAGTGCCCGATAGCCCTGAAAACACACACACACACACACACACACACACACACACACACACACACACATACACACAAACTCACATGTAACATTTTATGGCCTAAATAGGTTACATTTTGAAATGTATATGCATATGCATATATATATATATATGTGTATATATATATATATGTATGTATATGTACATATATATGTACATGTATATATACACACATATATATGCACATATAGGAATATATGTATGTATGCACATGTATACATATGTACATATATTTATAAACATCTGTGCATATACATATGTTGGTTTGAGTAAGAACAAACCCCATAGGCTCATACATTTCAATATTTCCTCCACAGCTGGTAAACTGAGAAGGATTAGGAGGTATCAGTGGAGAAGGTATTTCACAGGGATCAGTTTTTCTGCTTTTGCCTACTGCCTGTGAATGAAGATGTAAAGCTCTCAGCAAAGGCTATGCCTGTCTGCTTCCTGTCATCATGATCATGAACCAACCCTCTAAAACTGCAACTGAGTCCCCTATTAAATACTTTCTTTAATAAGAGTTACTTTGTTGATATTGTTGTTCTTCCTATGGGGCTGCAAACCCCTTCAGCTCTTTCAGTCCTTTCTCTAACTCCTCCATTGTGGTCCCCATGCTCAGTCCAAAGGATGGCTGTGAGCATCCACCTCTGGATTTGTCAGGCTCTGGCAGAGCCTCTCAGGAGACAGTTATATAAGGCTCCTGACAGCAAGCACTTCTTGGCATCCACAACTGTGTCTGGGTTGAGATCCAACTGCATATGTAGCACATGTAGCACACTGGCATCAATGGGAGGAGAGGCCATTGGTCCTGTGAAGGCTCGATGCCCCAGTGTAGGTGAGGTGGGAATAGGTAGGTGGGTGGAGGAACACCCTTATAGAAGCAGGGGAGGGAGATGGGATGGGGGGGGGGTCCAAACGGGAAACCGGGAAAGGGGATAACATTTGAAATGTAAATAAATAAAATATTCAATAAAAAGAGTTGCTTTGTTCATAGTTTGTATTGACAATTTATGCCAATTCAAGCTGCAGGGAAAGCAGGGATGGCTTTCCATGCTGAGGGCAGATACTTTCTTCGCAAACTTTGTAAGTCTTTTAGGTTTGCAAGTGGCCAGACCCTAGCCTAAGAAGCCCTAGCTGCTGGGCCTTGTCTCCAGACAACCCTATTGGCCATAACAGCTGCTTTCTACTGGCTGTAATGGCCATTATAACCCCTCAAGGTGGTCAAGTGGCTAGGTCCCAACCCTAGCTTCACTCAAGGCTAATGGTCATTTTTAACTGCTGTAACTGCAGTTCCCAGTCCTCAGGCAGGGCAGGTCTTACTCTACAAGAAAAAAATATCTATGGATACTTTTAATCTGAGTGTGCCGCCATATAATGCTACATGATCCCTCCAATCCCAGGACACCTTGAAAAGCTTCACCTCCCAGAAACCCTACACAAACCCTTTGTTCTTCCCAGTGCTCCACTGCCTTTTGTCTGAGCAGAGGTGGCTGCCCTCCTTTTTTTGTGAGATTTCTTGAGTGATATGATTGTATTGTATTTCTTGGCTCATGAATAGCTGATACCTTTTCAATCTGAGTTGTCATGCTTACAGTGTCTTTTCACAGCAATAGAACAATAAGACAGAAGTAGTTATCAGGAGCTGGGCATTGCTGTGACAGGCATGATTATGCTGCTGTATGGAGGAATATGAAGGGCATTTTGACATGAGACATGGAGATACAAAATGTAAAGTTATTAATGCTGATTTTTAGTCTAACTTTGGTCTAGTATTTCGTCATGCTTCCTTTCATCCTCTTTGGAATGGAAATGTATATTCTGTGTAGTTGTGTACTGCAAACATGTGATCTAGGTTTTTTTTTGTTGTTGTTGTTGTTTTGTTTTGTTTTGATTTGATTTGATTTGATTTGATTTTATAGGTGGTCACAGTTCAGAGATTGCCTTAAGTGTCAGAAAGATTTTGGGTTTGGGGCTTTTAAGCATTCCTGAGACTGAAAAGACCATGGAGATATTTGAAGTTGGACATAATAAATTTTGCATTATGATATGACTAGAAGCTTATGGTGCCCAGAGAGTGGAATGTGATGGTTTGAATAAAAATGCCCCCAATAACCTTATATGTTTAAATATTTAGTCCCCAGTTGTTAAACTGCTTGAGATGTATTAGAAAATATTACCTTGTTGGAGGAGATATGTTACTGAGTGTGAAATTTGAGGTTTTACAAGCCTATGCTAGGATCAGTCTCTCTCTCTCTCTCTCTCTCTCTCTCTCTCTCTCTCTCTCTCTCTCCCTCCCTCTCTCCCTCCCTCCCTCCCTCTGCCCCCCCTCCCTCTCTCCATGATGCCTGTGTGCCTGAGGATCGTGTTGTAAAGTTTGTCTCGGCTACTATGCCTATGTCATGCCTGTCTGCTTCCTGCTATCATGGTTATGTACTAACCCTCTAGAACTGGAAGCAAGGCCCCTATTAACTACTTTCTTTTATAAGAATTACCATGATCATGGTATCAATTCACAGCAGAAATGCACTAACAAATTAGTTTAAAAAGAGGCCATGAATTTTAAGGATAGTGGGAGGCATATATGGAAGGTTTTAGAGGAAGAAAAGAAAAATGGGGGGAAAGTGATTACATTATAATCTCAAAATAAAGCAAAAACAACCCCCTAAATGCAAGTTAATATCTTTCAAGCATCTTAGATTGTGGGGCATGATAGAAAAAAACTTTATATACTTGAATTTATTAACTAAATATGACAGTTTTGTATATCACAAAGGTCTGGTTTTGCAAAGAGCAAATATGTAGCACGTGTAAATTGATTTATCAAAGCACTTCTCTTTTGATCTTCACCTTGAACAAAAAAATCTAATCTATTTCTGTGGCATGTTTATAAACAGAGAGCTTCAAAAATATTCATTCAATTTTGGGACTAAGTATCAAAAACTGTTATCTTATCATATCTCATTCCTTATTTTATCTGGGCTCTCCACACTTTTTGGATTACTGCAATTATTCCATTACTTCTACTTTAGGTCATGTTTTCTATGTCTTGATTACAAAGACACACATTTTGAGAAGGGTTAAAAAATGATAGGATAATAGAAGACAAACAGTAAAAACATATTTGAATAAAGGTAAACAGTGAATAAGACTAAAAATCAGCAAAACTCTGGCTTAGAAGATAGTATGTAAAGGAAAAATATTGACTATATTTCTTGAAAAATCAATACATATTTTCATAGTAGAGGAAACAGGCACAAGTTTAACTGTATTTTTTTCTTTTCTGTCAACAAACAATATAAATCTACTAATTAAGCCAACCTTAGCTTCAAATATTCTTACCTATTTGAACACATTTTCTGTTATCTATTCCTGAGTATCAAATAATCAGAAGCCTAATAGTATAAAACAGCAATAATTAGTTTAATTATAATTTTGTTAAAGCAGAGCTTGGTGGAGAAGGCTAATGCTAGTTATACTTGGTATAAGATGAAGGAGCTAATGGAGAGAATCTACTTCAAGACAGTAGCCTGACATTGCTCACCGATTTGTGCATGCTGCTGGCTGGATAGGATGGATGTTAAATATAAACTGAGTCCTTTGGTTATTCTTCTTCACAACAGAATGGGTAGATATTAAGTCCTGGGGTACTAACAGAGAAAGCCAGTTAAATGCTGTATTATTTCTTGTGACCTTGACTGATAAATCATATAGTGTTATATCTGCTGCAGTTTCTAGTTGTGACTGCCAATTCATGACACTTAATGTTAATATTTTTGAATAAATGAAGCTAAAATGCCTGCTTTTGGTACTACACGCATTAATAAAAGGTTAAGTTTTGTTTTCCACTGAAGTACTATTTAACATCTCAGAAAGTAACCCTGCATGTTCTATAGTTTTATGTTAAAATCCATCATTTCGTATGCATGTATCAAAAACAGGTAACTTGCCTGTCCATGGTTAGCGTACTAACAGGCCTGCCCACCCCCCCTCACCCCCAGCTTCATGCCAGCATATGTAGATTTGAGTTCTAATACAGCACTTGCATATCCCATGTAGTTCTGTGCACAAGCTCACCTTTCCAGAACCAGCTGGGCGCAGAAGAAAGGCAGTAACTGCAGCATGTGAAAGCTCAAACAAGTAGCCTTCTAGTCATTTCTTTCTTTCCCCAGCCAGATAAAAGGAGCTGCAATATATGAGTACTTGATTTTTATTCACTTCAGCTGAGCTGCTGTTTCCTTCATGTAATATTGTATACTGGGTTGTGTATAGAAGAAGCTCGTAAGAGTGCCCTCCTTCATAAATAAGCGATTGCAGTGTTTTGCATGCAAATTTTAAAAATTTTAAATTGTCCTCATTCTATTTTGTAAATGGAGAAACAACCTTTCTAAGCAGTATGGAGGAAGACTAGTGCTTTGTGCACTTTTGGTATATTTGAGTTCATGTTTCCACAATGTCATTCCCTTGACGCAGTTGGGTTTCTCATAAGTATCCTAATTCATGTACATCTGAATGCTAACTAATACTGTGTTTAAGTTTCTGGTTGCAAGAACAAATGGAATAAATGAATTGTGCTATAGATAAAAAATAATGCATAAAAAATAGACCCATACAAATTATCAACACAAATGGGCTGTAAACAGAGTTACTTGACAGATGAACAGCAAATTAGTGGAAAATATAATATGGACATCAAAAATTGAGACAATTGTAAGGATGATGTAATGTGGTAGATGACTATTTTCTTGGAAAATCTGCTGTTGTCATGAAATGTCATGCTAGATTGACAAAATGAAGTTCAATGTTTGTTTCAAGTTTACTGCTTAGAACCTTTGACTCTTTCTGTTTCATATTACCTTTCACATAAAGTGCTTAAGTTTGACAGTATCTGATGTAGCAATGAAAGCTACAGAGTAGATCTCCCAGGCTGATTTTAACACTGAAAATGTGGTTTTTGGCTTTCAGTTTTCAAGAAGATAGTAAATTAACAGCTGTATTAGAGAATATTGACACAGTAAGGCAGTTTGTGGGCTATTTATAGCTACCAGAAATGGAATGGCATTTAGACAGTGACAAGAAAATATGCAAATTATTTTATTTAATTATTTCAATTTACATGTAACTTAGTATAAAGGAGTTAAAATTATCTTCATCTTCCTAGGGGTAAATTTTGGTAAATTCTATGGACAAACTTCCATTTTTGTTGATTCATAGTTGCTTACTGTGAAATTTTCTGACTCTAGGGTACCTGCTTGGAGAAGGGCAGTGCACCAAATAAGTGACAGAAGACTAAAATGGCTAGAAATCATGTCCTAAAAATCAGAGATTGAATGCAGCAGATTCTGGAGATGTGAAAAGGCATAAATCTAGATTTTTTAACTGACCCTTGGAGGATGGAATAGGAACTTGCTAGTTAGGAAATGGAGGGGAACATTTAGTAGAAAATGAAACATAAGAAGCAGGCTATCTTCTGTATTATAAAAAGTGTAATGACAGATTGAGCAAATTACATAAATTAAAATAAATAGTATATTAGTCTACAAACTGTAATACAAAATAAAACTTGCCTTACCTTAAATAACATAACTATAGCAAAGCATATATATTTTTTACAACATAATGAAATTATTGAAAAGACATTGTTTGATCCTTTTACCTAAAAATCTCTTTATCTTTATCTTTTGACTTTAATGGAAGATAGCTGAATTCTCAATTCAGCTTCTCCACTAAATTTACTGTAATGTGTTTTCTTATAATTCTATGATAGAAAGTCGTGTGTGTGTGTGTGTGTGTGTGTGTGTGTGTGTGTATGTGTATTTCAGTAACATTGACAGATATTTGGGGACATTATTTTGCAGGGAATGTGCATGTACATACATGTGAACATACACATATATGTGTATGGGTATATATGTAGAGGTCAGAGGTCAAACTTGTGTTTGAATCTTTTTTCATGGGTGCTGTATACCTGCACTCATTGACTTAGGCACTCTTGGCAATTGAAAATTTGCAAATTAAGCCAGATCAAATGCATGATGAGTCCCAGGAAAATGCTATTTTCTTACTGAGGAATAAGGTAACTGCACACATGCACAGCCATACCCTGATTTTTATGTAGGTGCCATTCATTGGGATGAGGTACTTATGCTTGTGAGGTATATTACCAACTGTACTATTGCATTGTAAGTACTTTACTAGTCTTCCCTAAGCCTCTAGTTTGGGGCACTATTATCTGGCACTGTAATAATTTTCAGTAAGTAGGAATTTTATAAGTTTATTGGTAACATAAAATGAGATACTGAATTATTGAGTTTTATAATTATGGCTTTTACTTAATAAAAATAAAATCACTCAAAGCTACTAGCTTATATTGCATATTATAATTAATTTTTATTTATTTATTGTGTGTGGGCATCCATACGTCAAAGCCCATGTGAAAAGTCAGAGAACAACTTGTATGCCTCAATTTTCTCCTTCTACCCTGTAGGATGTAGGGATTGAATTCAGAGCATCAGGTTTGCTGACAGTTATCTTTATTTAATAAGCAAACTTGTCATCCCTAATATTGCACATTTTAACTTTATATTACATATACTTAAGCTTCAGAGTGTTTTTTCCTTGTCTTTTTAGTTCATATGCAAACAGAAGGGCTTTACTTATTCTTGGCCCTCTGAAACCCACATTTTTATTTTTGCTTCTTTTGCTGGGGATTGAATTTGCGGCCTTATATGTTCTAAAGATACACCTTTTCAGTCAGTTTCATATCGACTTCTTATGTTATTTTTATAATGCAGTAAAATTATCACTACAGTCAAGAAAATTAAAATATGTAGTTGACATCACATAGCTGCCAATTTGGAAAATTTGTACAAGAGGAAAACTATTAGCAAATGTTGAATATATGTTTCTAAGTGTAGTGTTTGTAAAGTGTTCATCATTTATTTGAAAAGTGCTCAAAATTACTTACTATTCATCATGGGTTGTTAAATCAAACCACAATAAAATATTATCTAACATCTGTAACAGATAAGTAATAGTGAGGGTAAAAATATAGCTAGATAAATAAATGTGCATCCAATTTGTATAGCAGTCTGGCAATTTTGGGGGGGTGACATAAGAAAACAGACAAAATAGAAATAGAACTACAACATGACCCAGATATATCAATCCTGGAAATGTACCTAAAGGACTTTGAATCCTACACCATACACAGGAACATTACATATCCATGCTTACTCCTAGTTGTTTTTCTTTTTGAATAGGTAGAAAGAAAATGAAATAAATCTGGATTGCTCACCAGCTGGTGAAAGGACAGTTGAAATAAATTTCATATACATGATGGAATTTTATTCAGCTGAAAAGAGAATTGAAATTTGCAGGTAAATGAATGAAACTGAAAACATTATACTGAGTGAGCAAAGTCAGGACCAAAAAGAAATATGCACCATGTTTTCTTTCTTGTGTTGAATATCCCTTCAAATGATGTATTTTCTTTGTCCATATTTAATAACTTGACAGCTTCATACATATACATAAAGGGTTTTATTAAATTTCTTCAATATTCTTTTCCATTGTCCTTCCTCTCCCATAGACAACATTTTTTTTAACCAATGAGTCTCTTCCTAATTTTATGATTTAGCATGTGTCACCAACTGAGAGCTAACTTGTGTGAGTGTTAGTGAGAGGTTATTTAATGGGACAAGGGCTAGCTGTTTGTGGTAAATCACTGAAAAGAATGACACCACTGCCAGCAAATGTTTAGTGGTAAAAGTCTTTCTAAGAAGGATGGGCCTCATGGATCCCTGCCTTATCCATGATGAAATGTTGATGATCCCAATTTTGTGCAATTATTAGTTATGCACATTTAAATCAGAGTACTGCTGGAATCCAAAAGACTAAAAAGAGGCTATTGATGGAGAGGTGTTTTAAGAGAAGGAGCACTAGAGAGCATAAATAAAATGATAGTAGAGAAAGAATACTGGATGATTAAGAAAAGTTTATATAAATAAGGTGGTGGATAGATGACAGAAATGAGAGGACATGGGAAGGTTTGACTAAAACAAGGGATGTATGAAAAAGCTGTATGCATATTTATTATCTGGTTACACAATTTAAAATATAATTTAAAATAAAATAAACTAGAGTGTAGATGTTCTGCATTGCTAGATAATGCTGCCCTTAAAAGCAGAGTAACCAAACAAAAGCTCACTGCCAGGTGTGAGGTTTCTCTTTCTGAGTTGTAGGTCAGGAAGGCCCTAGATAATCCTCAAACAACATAAGCATCTGCCATGCTTTTGGTTGCCTCCTAGAACCTGAGGGTAAGAATTTGCATTGCTACTTTTATTTTTACATTTATTTATTTATTCATTCATGTGATTAACTTGACAGATGACAGAAGCCATCTAGGAAAGGTTGTGGTATGCAAGCGAGTTTTCTGGAAATGGCCTATTGATTTGCATGGCTTTGATGGGTGCACTCTGAGAGGCAAAGACCCCAGAGACTTTGTCCAAAGATAGTTTCGTGCTGATATTCCTTTCTTGACACTATTATGTAGCTTAATGGTTTATGGTATTTACCTATTCTGCTGGACAGATTTCCTGCAGAATCAGTATGAAGATTTACTTTCATGTAGTAATGCTGTTTAGACAAAATGATGATTTCATAATTCCTGATAATGATTTTATAGAACTCCTAAGCTGATACAAATGATTGTAAGACCCCTATAGAATTAAAGCTGCAAACAGAGCTCAGAGCTCTATAAACCTTCATTTGCCTTGGGCTAATTGCACTAGGAAAAGAAAACAAGCTTGCTTCAAATTTACAATCAAAGAAAACATTCCTTTTAGGTTAGGAATGAGTCTACTATCTCATATCCAAAGGTAATAAACTGGGAATGGACAATTTATTGTTGGTTCAAGGACAGAAAATAAATGACTACCTAGTTTGTCTATACAAGACTTCAAAATAATAAGACATAATACAATTTGTTTCTTAACAAAATGTGTTAACTTGTGAATAAAGAATCATTGTTTATTATAAACTTATAATGAACTTATGAAGCTAGAAGATAGATAAGGAATGTTTGGTCAAGTGCCAGTCTTAATGGAAATATATGTAAAAACCTCTGCTGTAACTCCAAAAGGCTTAATGACCTATGACATGATCTATTACTTTAAACTTACTATGAACTTATAGAATGTAAAAATGCTTAGAAAGTCATATAATCAGTTATTCTACTGTAGTGGTTCTACCTGATAATTACTATTAGGTAAATTTTAGAAAGACTTAAAAGTAAAAAAAAAATAATAATGTTGCAACAAATCCTTTTCTGCTTCAAGTGTGCATACGACTCTGTGTACCTGACTTCCTTTTGCTCTCTTCTCTCTTCTCTTCTCCTCTCTTCTCTCCTCTCCTCTCCCCTCCCCTCCCCTCCTCTCCTCTCTCCTCCCCTCCCCTGCCCTCCCCTCTCCTCCCCTCTCCTCTCCTCTCCTCTCCTCTCCTCTCCTCTCCTCTTCTCTCCTCTCCTCTCTTCTCCTTATCTCTCTCTCTCTCTTTCTCTCTCTCTTTCTCTCTCTCTCCCTCCCACCCTCCCTCCTTGCTTTCTTGCTTGCTTGCTTGCTTGCTTGCTTGCTTGCTTGCTTGCTTGCTTGCTTTCCTCTCTGGCTAATGAAGAGTTAGGGAATTCTAATTCTCTCACCTGGCCAGGGAGAGGCCCCTGAGTAAAGAGACCAAGTAACTAAGTTTCCTGTCTTAATCCCTGCTATCAGCAGGAGTGAATTGCCAGAAAGTACCAGTTTTAGGCCCAAGAATAACAAGAGAAAGTTAGTCAAAAGTTTTCAGACCCCAGTAATGCAAAGGTAGGGTCTCTAGGAAAAGGAAATCTCAACTGAGAAAATACCTTTGTCACAGTGACCTGTAGATAAGACTGCGGGATATTTTCTTGATTAATTATTAATGTTGGAGGGCATAGCTCACCATGAGTGGTGCCACCATTGGACAGGTATTCCTGGGTTGTATAAAAAAACTCAAACTGAGCAAAAGGAGTTTCCACCATAGTTTCTGTATCGCTCCAGATTTCAGCTCTGAAATCTGAAATCAGTGCTGACTTCCTTTCATGATGGCTATAAAGTGTAAGCTGAAATAAACACCTTTCCACATTTCTTTCAGTCAAGTCTTTATAATAACAATAGAAACTAGACTAATAAACTGTTACAATGTTCATGGGGGCTATTGCTGTGACAGATGTGACCAACCACTTGTTTGGGGGAGGGTTGCAGTGGCATTTGAAATTTGAGGTTGGAAAAACTGTAGAGTGTTCAGAATTCAGTGAGCTATTTGTGGAACTTGGAAGATATAAGTGTGGAAAGCATTGCAGACGATGGAGGTCTTGCTTGAGAAGTTCCAGAGAGAAGTATGAGTGTTCCTCAAAGACTATCAGGGTTGCTTGTATGATAATTTAAATTAAGAATCTGTAGTGTTTAAGCAGCTGTGGTTGGAGAATCAGGTTTAATTAGCAAAAGACAAGAACCACTGAAGCGATACATTTATTTTCCTGGAACAGTTGACACTGGTGAGCTGGAGCTGAGAAATCAGCTGTAATTAAAAACAAACCTATTCCATGGAGGTAAATTCTTTTGGGGAGCATTTCCTCGGGATCAGAGCAAAGATGTGGTCTAGAGGATCTCAAGGCTGCATTTCAAGCTAACAGTTAAACTTGGATATGTGTAAGAATTTCTCATGTGATGGTGTTTTTGATAGAATGAAAGGATTGTAGACAGAAGCTGAGATTTGACACTGAGAGAGTCCAGGAAAAAAAAAATAAAAACAAAACATTGGTGCAGATACTATGTCACTTGCAATGGACAACACAGGGATGAAGGTGGTATGGAGAGGACATAATGAGAGATCAGTAGAGGTGATTGGTGAAGGAAGGTTCAGCCTGTGGAGTCTTTAGCATATTAGAGACACCAGGACTATGGGATGACTGCCAAGGACAGCGACAGCTTTGGATTTTAGCCAATCTAAGTATATGAGACAAGTTATATATGTTATGAACTGCAAGATCAGAGAGGTGGAACTAGAGGCACTTTGGAACCAAAAAGACCATAAGAGAATACCAAATTATGAACACAAAGTTATAGAATTAGATATATCCTGCTATATGTTGATTTTGATTTGATTTGGCTGTGACTATGACCTGGTTATTTTCTTTTGATTTAAAAAATATTCAAAAAATTGTTGTATCTAAAAGGAACCGATATCTTTGTGATCCTGAATATTTTAGAAAAACTTTTGACTTTTAAAGAGGCATACTTTTTTTTTTTAGATATTTTCTTCATTGACATTTCAAATGCTATCCCAAAAGTCTCCCATACCCTCCCCCCCCACACTCCCCTACCCATCCATTCCCATTTTTTGACCCTGGCATTTCTCTGTACTGGGGCATATAAAGTTTGCCTGTCCAATGGGCATCTCATTCCAGTGATGGCTGACTAGGCCATCTTTTGATACAATGTGCAGCTAGAGTCAAGAGTTCTGGGGTACTGGTTAGTTCATAATGTTGCACCTACAGGGTTGCAGATCTCTTTAGCTCCTTGGTTACTTTCTCTAGCTCCTCCATTGGGGGCCCTGTGATCCATCCAATAGTTGACTGTGAGCATCCACTTCTGTGTTTGCTAGGCCTCAGCCTAGTCTCACAAGAGACAGCTATATCACAGTCCTTGCAACAAACGCTTGCTAGTGTATGCATTGGTGTCATTGTTTGGAGGCTAATTATGGGATGGATCCCTGGATATGGCAGTCTCTAGATGGTCCATCCTTTTGTCTCAGCTCCAAACTTTGTCTCTGTAACTCCTTCCATGGGTGATTGTTTCCAATTCTAAGAAGGGGCAAAGTGTCCACATTTTGGTCTTCGTTCTTCTTCAGTTTCATGTGTTTTGCAAATTGTACCTTATATCTCGCTATACTAAGTTTCTGGGCTAATATCCACTTATCAGTGAGTACATATCATTTGAGTTCTTTTGTGATTGTGTTACCTCACTCAGGATGATGCCCTCCAGGTCCATCCATTTGCCTAAGAATTTCATAAATTCATTGTTTTTAATAGCTGAGTAGTACTCCATTGTGTAAATGTACCACATTTTCTGTATCCATTCCTCTGTTGAGGGGCACCTGGGTTCTTTCCAGCTTCTGACTATATTATTACTATAAATAAGGCTGCTATAAACATAGTGGAGTATGTGTCCTTATTACATGTTGGAATATCTTCTGGGTATATGCCCAGGAGAGGTATTGCAGAATCCTCCAGTAGTACTACGTCCACTTGTCTTTTCTTTTTCTTATTTTATTAGATATTTTCTTTATATACATTTCAAATGCTATCCTGAAAGTTCCCTATACCCTCCCCCCGCCCTGTTTTGCTACCCTCCAACTCCCACTTCTTGGCCCTGGTGTTCCCCTGTACTGGGGCACATAAAGTTTGCAAGACCAAGAGGGCTCTCTTCCCAATGATGGCCTACTAGGCCATCTTCTGCTACATGTGCAGCTAGAGACAGGAGCTCTGGGGGTACTGGTTAGTTCATATTTTGGTTCCACCTATAGGGTTGCAGACCCCTTTAGCTCCTTGGGTACTTTCTCTAGCTCCTCCACTGGGGGCCCTGTGATCCATCCAATAGCTGACTGTGTGCATCCACTTCTGTGTTTTCCAGGCACCAGCATAGCCTCACAAGAGTCAGCTATATCAGGGTCCTTTCAGCAAAATCTTGCTAGTGTATGCAATGGTGTCAACATTTGGAGGCTGATTATGGGGTGGATCCCCAGGTGTGATAGTCTCTAGATGGTCCATCCTTTCGTCTCAGCTCCAAACTTTGTCCCTGTAACTCCCTCCATAGGTGTTTTGTTTCCAGTTCTAAGAAGGGGCAAAGTGCCCACACTTTGTTCTTCGTTCTTCTTGAGTTTCATGTGTTTTGTAAATTGTATCTTGGGTATTCAAAGTTTCTGGGCTAATATCCATTTATTGGTGAGTACATATCATGTGAGTTCTTTTGTGATTGGATTATCTCATTCAGGATAATACCCTCCAGGTCCATCCATTTGCCTAAGAATTTCATAAATTCATTGCTTTTAATAGCTGAGTAGTACTCCATTGTGTAAATGTACCATATTTTCTGTATCCATTCCTCTGTTGAGGGACATCTGGGTTCTTTCTAGCTTCTGACTATTATAAATATGTCTGCTATGAACATAGTGGAGCATGTGTCCTTATTACCAGTTGGAACTTTCTGAGGAACTGCCAGACTGATTTCCAGCACGGTTGTACAAGCTTGCAATCCCACCAGCAATGGGAGGAGCGTTCCTCTTTCTCCACATCCTCTCCAGCATCTGCTGCCACTTGGATTTTTGAGCCTAGCCATTCTGACTGGTGTGAGGTGGAATCTCAGAGTTGTTTTGATTTGCATTTCCGTGATGATCAAGGATGTTGAACATTTTTTTCAAGTGCTCCTCAGCCCTTCTGTATTCCCCAGTTGAGAATTCTTTGTTTAGCTCTGAGCCGGATGTTTTAATGAGGTTACTTGAATTTCTGGAGTTTAGCTTCTTGAGCTCTTTGTATATTTTGGATATTTGTCCCCTATCAGATTTGGGATTGGTTAAAATTCTTTCCAATTTATTGGTGGCCTTTTTGTCTTATTGACAGTATCTTTTGCCCTATAGAGTCTTTGCAGTTTTATGTAGTCCCATTTGTTGATTCTTGATCTTACAGCACAGGCCATTGCTGTTTTGTTTAGGAATTTTTGTGCCCATATCTTTGAGGCTTTTCCCCACTTTCTCCTCTATAAGATTCAGTGTGTCTGATTTTATGTGGAGTTCTTTGATCCACTTAGACTTGAGCTTTGTACAAGGAGATAAGAATGGATCAATTCACATTCTTCTACATGATAACCGACAGTTGTGTGAGCACCATTTGTTGAACATGCTGTCTTTTTTTCCACTGGATGGTTTTAGCTCCCTTGTCAAAGATCAAGTAACCATAGTTGTGTGGGTTTATTTCTGGGTCTTCAATTCTATTCCATTGATCTATCTGTCTGTCGCTGTATCAATACCATACCAGTTTTTATCATAATTGCTCTGTAGTACAGCTTGAGGTCAGGCATGGTGATTCTACCAGAAGTTCTTATATTGTTGAGAATAGTTTTTGCTATCCTAGTTTTTTTTTGTTATTCCAGCTGAATTTGCAAATTGCCGTTTGTAACTCAGTGAAGAATTGAGTTGGAATTTTGATGAAGATTGCATTGAATTTGTAGATTCCTTTGGGCAGGATAGCCATTTTTACTATATTATTCCTGCCATTCCATGAACATGGGGGATCTTTCCATCTTCTGAGGTCTTCTTCAATTTCTTTCTTCAGAGACTTGAAGTTCTTGTCATAGAGATCTTTCACTTGCTTAGTTAGAATCACACCCAGATATTTTATATTTTTTTGTGACTATTGTGAAGGGTATTGTTTCCCTAATTTCTTTCTCAGCCTGTTTATCCTTCGTGTAGAGAAAGACCACTGATCAGTTTGAGTTAATCTTATATCCAGCTATTGCACTGAAGCTGTTTATCAGGTTTAGGAGTTCTCTGGTTGAATTTTTAGGGTCACTTATATATACTATCATATCATCTGCAAATCGTGATATTTTAACTTCTTCCTTTCCAATTTGTATCCTTTTGATCTCCTTTTGTTGTCAAATTGCTCTGGCTTGGATTTCAAGTACTATATTGAATTGGTAGGGAGAAAGTGGGTAGCCTTGTCTAGTCCCTTATTTTAGTGAGATTGCTTCCATCTTCTCTCCATTTACTTTGATGTTGGCTACTGGTTACTGTAGATTGCTTAGTATGTTTAGGTATGGGCCTTGAATTACTGTTCTTTCCATGACTTTTATCATGAAGGGATGGTGGATTTTGTCAAATGCTTTCTCAGCATCTAATTAGATGATCATCTGGATTTTGTCTTTGAGTTTGTTTATATCATGGATTACATTGATGGACTTCCATATATTAAATCATCCCTGCATCCCTAGGATGAAGCCCACTTGGTCAGGATGGATGATTGTTTTGATGTATTCTTGGATGAAGTTTGTGATGATTTTATTGACTATTTTTGCATCGATAGTCATAAGGGAAATTGGTCTGAAGTTCTCTTCCTTTGTTGAATCTTTGTGTGGTTTAGGTATCAGAGTAATTGTGGCTCCATAGAATGAACTGGCTAGAGAACCTTCTGTTTCTGTTTTGTGGAATAGTTTGAGGAGAGTTGGAATTAGATCTTCTTTGAAGGTCTGATAGAACTCTGCACTAAACTCAGTTGGTCCTGGGCTGTTTTTGGTTGGGAGACAATTAATGACTGCTTCTATTTCCTTAGGGGAAATGGGACTGTTACAATCATTAATCTGATCCTGTTTTAACTTTGGTACCTGGTATCTGTCTAGAAAGTTGTCCATTACATCCAGGTTTTCCAATTTTGTTGAGTATAGCCTTTTGTAGTAGTATCTGATGATTTGGATTTCTTCAGATTCTCTTGTTATTTCTCCCTTTTCATTTCTGATTTTGTTAATTAGGATACTGTCCCTGTGCCCACTAGTTAGTCTGGCTAAGGGTTTATCTAAATTGTTGATTTTCTCAAAGAACCAGCTCCTGGTTTGGTTGATTCTTTGAATAGTTCTTTTTGTTTCCACTAGGTTGATTCCAGCCCTAAGTTTGATTATTTTCTGCTGTCTATTCCTTTTGTGTGAATTTGCTTCCTTTTGTTCAAGAGCTTTTAGGTGTGCTGTCAGGCTGCTAGTGTATGCTCTCTCTAGTTTCTTTTTGGCAGCACTCAGAACTATGAGTTTTCCTCTAAGGACTGCTTTCATTGTGTCCCATAAGTTTGGGTATCTTGTGGCTTCATTTTCATTAAACTCTAAAAAGCCTTTAATTTCTTTCTTTATTTCTTCGTTGACCAAGGTATCATTGAGTAGAGTGTTGTTCAGTTTCTACGTGATGTCGGCTTTCTATTATTTATGCTGTTATTGAAGTTCAGCCTTAGTTCATGGTGATCTGATAGGATGCATGGGATAATTTCAATATTTTTGTATCTGTTAAGGCCTGTTTTGTGACCGATTATATGGTCAATTTTGGAGGAGATACCCGGAGGTGCTGAGAAGAAAGTATATCCTTTTGTTTTAGGATGAAATGTTCTGTAGTTATCTGTAAAATCCATTTGTTTCATAACTCTTTAGTGTCCATGTGTCTCTATTTAGTTTCTATTTCCAGGATCTGTCCATTGGTGATAGTGGGGTGCTGAAATCTCCCACTATTATTGTGTGAGGTGCAATGTGTGCTTTGAGCTTACTGAAGTTTCTTTAATGAATGTGGCTTCCTTTGCATTTGGAGAATAGATATTTAGAATTGAATGTTCATCTTGGTAGATTTTACCTTTGATGTGTATGAAGTACCACTCCTTGTCTTTTTTGATAACTTTTGGTTGGAAATCAATTTCTTTCGATATTAGAATGTCTAGTCCAGCTTACTCCTTTGGAACATTTGCTTGGAAAATTGTTTTCCAGCCTTTTACTCTGAGGTAGTGTCTGTCTTTGTCCCTGAGGTGGTTTATTTTGTTTGATTGTTTTTGTTTTTGTTTTTGTTTTTGTTTGTTTGTTTTTTTGTAAGGAGCAAAATGTTGGGTCCTGTTTGTGTAGTCAGTCTATGTCTTTTTAGTAGGAAACTGAGTACATTGATGTTAAGACAAATCAAAGAAAAGTAATTGTTGCTTTCTGTCATTTTTGTTGTTAAAGTTTGGAATCTGTTATTGTGGCTGTCTTCTCTTAGTTTTGTTAAATGATTATTTTCTTGCTTTTTCTAGGGTATAGTTTCCATCTTTGTATTGGTGTTTTTCCTTTATTATCCTTTGAAGGGCTGTATTCATGGAAAGATATTGTGTAAATTTGGTTTTGTCATGGAACACTTTTGTTTTTCCATCTATGGTAATTGAGAGTTTTGCTGGGTATAGTAGGTATAAAAGCATTTCTGCTGCTGGGCGTGGTGGAGCACACCTTTAATCCCATCACTTGGGAGGCAGGGGCAGGTGGATTTCTGAGTTCGAGGCCAGCCTGGTCTACAAAGTGAGTTCCAGGACAGGAAGGGCTATATAGAGAAACCCTGTCTTGAAAAACCAAAAAAGAAAAAAAAAAAGGAAAAAAAAACATTACTTTTTTTAGTATTCTGTCTTTATTTAGTGCATTGTTGTTCTGATAATTATGTGTCAGGAGGAATTTCTTTTCTGGTCCAGTCTATTTGGAGTTCTGTAGGCTTCTTGTATGTTCATGGGCATTTCTTTCTTTAGGTATGGGAAGTTTTCTTCTATAATTTTGTTAAAGATATTTACTGGTCCTTTAAGTTGAATATCTTCATTCTCATCTATACCTATTTTCCTTAGGTTTTTTATTCTCATTGTGCCCGGGATTTCCTGGATGTTTTGAGTTAGGATCTTTTTGCATTTTGCATTTTCTTTGACTGTTGTGTCCATGTTTTCTATGGAATCTTCTGCACCTGAGATTCTCTCTTCCATCTCTTGTATTCTGTTGCTGATGCTCACATCTATGGTTCCTGATTTCTTTCCTAGGGTTTCTATCTCCAGAGTTGTCTCCCTTTGGGTTTTCTTCATTGTTTCTACTTCCATTTTTAGATATTGGATTTTTTTTTCAATTCCATCCCCTGTTTGGTTGTGTTTTCTGGTAATTCTTTAAGGGATTTTTGTGTTTCTTCTACCTGTTTAGCAGTGTTTGCCTCTAGTTCTTTAAGGACTTCTACCTGTTTAGCAGTGTTCTCCTGTAATTCCTTGAGGGATTTTTGTGTTTCGTCTTTAAGGCCTCTACCTGTTTATCAGTGTTCTCCTGTATTTCTTTAAGTGAGTTATTAATGCCTTTCTTAAAATCTTCTTCCACCATCATGAGATATGATTTTAAATCCGTGTCTTGCTTTTCGGGTGTGTTGGGCTATCGAGCACTCGCTTTGGTGGGCATACTGGGTTCTGATGAGGCCCAGTGTTCTTGGTTTCTGTTAGTAAGATTCTTTCTTATGTTTGCCGCTTGTCATCTGGAAATGTCTGGTGTTAATGTTCAAGCTGTCTCTGGCTGGAGCTTGATCCTCCTGTGATTCTGTTAGCCTCTTTTATCACTCCTGGGAGTCCAACTCTCACCTGAGTTCCAGTGGTAGGAGCAATCTCTGCAGGCGAGCTCTTCTCTTGCAGGGCAGGGGTCTAGAAGTCTGGAGGTCTGATCAACTTCTTAAGTCCTGAGCTTGGAGCCCTCCCTGTAGGCCGACTCTCCTCTGGCAATGAAGGTGTCCAGGGTTCTGGGTTTCAGCTCTGCCTCCTGAATGAGGATGATGGCCCCATGTTACCCTGACCAAGAAGCTCTGCTGCTTCTATCGCCAAGGTGCTCTCAGGTGATCACAAGGTCCTGGGTGTACTAGGGTTCCTACAACATGGAGAGTCCTCTGGTGCCCTAGAAGCCCTCAGCCGGGTTCATGCAGAAGATGGCCGGGCTAGCTATGACCTGAATGGATCCCAGCCTCTGGTGGGCAGGGTTCTTCCTTCCCTGTTCCTGCTGGCACAAGACCCTCTGTTATTCTTTGGAGCTGATGTTGTGTTCCACTCACCCGTGATCTAGAAGTGATCCTGAGGTCCTGTGGCATGGAGAGCACTCTGGAGCCCTTAGCGGCCTCTTCTGGGCTCAGAAGGAAGATCAGCATAACGTTGTTTTTTGTTTGTTTGTTTGTTTGTTTGTTTTTTGTTTGTTTGTTTGTTTGTTTTTTAGAACATGTACTATTCTCTTATGTTTAAACTTTTAAAGGCTGGGACTTTTAAACCATGTTTCATATTATGATATTAATATTACATCACAATTTGAAGACATAAACTTTATAATTTAATAGTGTTGTGTTTTTATGTCAAGTTAATAAGGGAACTATTGTGTTATTTATTTATTTATTTATTTATTTATTTATTTATTTATTTATTATTGTCAGTTTGAAAAAAGCTAGGAGAGCCGGGTGTGGTGGCACATGCCTTTAATCCCAGCACTCAGGAGGCAGAGGCAAGTGGATTTCTGAGTTTGAGGCCAGCCTGGTCTACAAAGTGAGTTCCAGGACAGCCAGGGCTATACAGAGAAACCCTGTCTTGAAAAACTAAGAAAAGAAAAAAAGAAAAAAAGAAAAAAGAAAAAAGAGAAAAGCTAGGGTAAAACTTCAACTGATAAATGGCTATATATTTTCCTATAATGCAATTAGTGGGACCCTTTCTTTTTTAATATTTTTCTTTTTACTTTTAATTATTTTATTTATTTTCATTCCAATCATTTGCACCCTCTTCCTGTCCCCCTCCCGCAGTTCCTCATCCCATTCCTCTTCCCCCTTTCCTCTAAGAATGTGCTCCCTCTCAACCAGGCTTTCCCCTTCCCTGGGGCCTCAAGCATATTTTCTCACACTGAGGCCAGACCAGGCAGACCCTCTACTGTAGGAGGAACTGTGAGGCTGCCTCTGGATAAATGCCAGGGGACCTGCAGCCACAAAGGCTCCTGCAGGAGGACCTAATTGCTGATGCAGACAATGCCAAACAATCAAGAACTGCTTTCTTGGAGATGCTTTCTTGGGACCAATGAGGCATGACTAGAGGGTATTAAAGGAGCTTGTAGAAGCATTCATAAAGGCGTGCTGTGGGTTTATCTCACCTGCTCCCAGAGTCTGTGTTATTGATTCCACACCACCTCATCTTCCATTCCCAAGGGCAAGTAGGTTCTGGCAATGGGCAGTCCAGGGTAAAGGCAGCACACAGCTATATATGTGCCAAGGGCCTCCAACTGGCCCGATTATGTTTCTAGTTCACGGCTCAGTCTCCGGGAGCTTCCTGGGGTCTGGATTAGTTGAAACTGCCGGTCTTCCTATGGGGTCGCCCTCCCTTTTAGCTTCTTCAATCCTTCTCCTAATTCAACCATAGGGGTCCCTGATTTCAGTCCAATGGTTGGGTATAAGTATCTGTGTCTGTCTCCCTCAGCTGCTGGTAGAACCTCTCAGAGGACAGCCATGCCAGGCTCCTGTCTGTAAGCACATTATGGCATCAGTATTGGGACCTTTTCTTGATTAATGCTCAGTGTGGAAGGGCCTAGCTCACCACAGGTGATTCCATTCCTGAGAAGATAGTGCTGCAGGACGTTTTCATGGTCTCTGCTTTGGTCCCATACTCCAGGTTCCTGTCCTAATTTCCATTCATTTTAGTGTAAGATGTAAGATGAAATAAGCCTTCCCTCTAGTTCCTTCTGGTTATGATTTTTACTAGAGCAGTGAAAACAAGACTAAGACAGACCATGATGTTGAAACACCTCATACCACTATAAAAAAAACAAAAACAAAAACAAAATATGATGCAAGCTGGAACTGAGCTGAATGCTGCCTCCCCTCTCCCACTGGCTAGATCAAATAGTGCCAGAATGTGCTTTGCAGAATGCTGGGGGGCTGGGGGGGCTTTAATTGACTTATTAACCCTTTCCCCACGCTACTAAAGAAAGATATGTCCACTTCTGCATATGTGGCAAGACTCTTGGGGAAGTAGCTTACTATTCTCTGAATGAATTTGAAGCCTAATCTGTACGAGGTAACCCATGCATGTTACTATCAATCTCTCAAAAATTTATGGCTGTGGTATGTCATTGGTCCTAGTATAAAACTTACTACTACTCTTTACTTAAATTGACATAGTATGAAACTGCTTTCTAAGTTTCCATGCCTACACAAATCCAAAATTCAGCCTTAATCAGAGATTCTACTCTTTGCAGTGAATGATAATGAACAACAACAACAAAAACTCAAAAAGCAAAAAACAAACGAAAACATGGTGATGGTTGAGTGCTCAGTACTAAACAAAATGTTTATATTAGTTTCCTTAAGACTAATGGAAAAGAGAGGGAAGAAAAAAATATAAGAGCCAGATGATGAAGAAGATGACTGAGAAATGCTATCTTTTGGGCATTATACAGATTATGTAACCATAAACTCAAAGAAGCGGTAGCTTCATGCAAGGACTACATAAAACTAGACCAATAAACAGTCAATTCTGGATCAGTGATGAGTTTTTAGGGCCCTACACTTGCCTATTAATCTCTTGGCTACTGAAAGAAAGGTCTTTCTAGGTTCTAGAAGAGGGGGGTAAGTGATTGCTTTCAGTTATACACACACTGGTAAAGTTATGAATATGCAGTAGAAAATTCCACACAGAGAAAGTCCCTGCTAAATTAAAAACTTAACAAAAATTCACATGTATGGCAAGAGCATAGATAGAAGGGAAGGTAGATTGTAGGTTTGGGAGGACAATAAAGATATGGATGAGAATAATTAGGGCATTTTATGAAATATAAAATTTTCTTTTTTTATTAGATATTTTCTTCATTTACATTTCCAATGCTATCCCAAAAGTCCCCCATATCCCCCCCCCACAACTTCCCTACCCACCCACTCCAACTTCTTGGTCCTGGCGTTCCCCTGTACTGAGGCATATAAAGTTGGCAAGACCAATGGGCCTCTCTTTCCAAGTATAAAAATGTCAAAGAATACATTTAATTAAGAACAGGGTAGGTCTGGGAGGAGTTGGGGTATCAGAATACGATGAAAAGAATAACCTGTAGTGAATATCTTGGGAAACTGTGAGAGAAGCTCCAGGAAAAAAGGGCAGAGGGCCTTTTACCTCAGGTCCATTTTGTTCTCTGGATTTTTCTTGGATGGGGCTTCATGCCTCCTGTGTTAATCATTTATATTTAATTTATGAAACATGTTTATTCCGGTTGGATGTCAGAACATGTCTATATAACCCAATATAGACAGGGTACTCTGAATCTTAATATGGCTTTGTGCCTTGCATTCCTGCTTCCATATATATAATCTATGGTAAATGGCAGGAAATTATGTCTAAATGGTCTGTCTGGAGAAAGTTCTTGAAAAGGACTGCTCTGTCAATATTTAGTGTGTACTTATTGCCATCTATTTATATGTTTTTTCTGATTATGTTTTCCTGACTATGCTTTTTCTAAACTCAAACAACCTTGCTTGGATAATTTGTTTTCTTTGTTATATTGTCGTATAAAAGTACAGTGAAACTGAAATGAGGGTATCGACAGCATTAGACTGTAGTTTGTCCCATTCTTCCAGGTTCTCAGATCCCAGGTCTCAAAGACACATATCTATACAAGTAAATAAAAGGCAATACTAGAAAAGTATATGATTATGATAAAACTATGGTTTATGAAATTATAAAAAACTAATAAAATACAAAACAATATTCACTGGAATAAAAATTGATAATACACAGAGAGTATGAGGTTTACTGAAAATCAAAATTATAACTACAATGTGACTCAATATTTTTCTTTTTGTATGTATTCATCTCCCAAAATTATATCACTTTGAAGAGTTATCTGTATCTTTATATTCACTGAAGTACCATGTATTAGAAACAAGATATGAAAACAATGTAAAAATCCACAATCAGATAAAATAATAAAGATTGTTTGGGATGCAGTATGTGTACATAAAATTTGGAGGTGGATGGAAATTAGGAAAGTTTATATCAAGTGAGGTAACATGGATCCAGAAAGATCAATGTTCTATACTATCACTCATCTATGACTCCTAGCTCCTACCTTACAAATGTGTTAACGTGGGTATATAACCTAGAGTAACTGCAGAAAACAGACAAGTAAATGGAGGTAATAAGGAGGTAAGAACAATAGAGAGTTGAATAATAGAGTACAAGACCTCCCCCACTTCTCCAATTTCTGCCTTCACATCACTTGTAGAAAGGAAGATAAAACAGAATAAGGAGAAAGTAGAGTAAAATAATAGTAAGAGTACTGAAAAATAATAAGTATATATTATTTTTACCTACCTAATATTATATATAATGCATATAAGTGTGATAATACATTTACATGTATAACATAAATAAAAATTTCCCAACTGGGTTGAGAATGCTCCTGCATACACATACAAGAGCTGTAGATTAACAAACGCCCAATAAGAGTCATGAGGAAACCTCTATGGAGATGTTGGTCATTGTTGTTCAAGAGACTCTTAAAACATTAGGGTCTATTGCTTGCTGTTTCCCTTGGTTTCACCCAGAGATAGGTGAAACCAGAAACCAGAAAAACCAGAAGGTACCATGCAATCTTCCAATGGAAGATCCATCCAGCTATGGCTCCTAGGAATCATTAAACTAATTAATATGACACAATAACCTATGGTTATTATAGTGGCACATATAACTTGGAGGTAACCAAAAGCTCTCTGATTGGACTTAAGACTCATTTAAAAAATGGAAGCCATGCCTGGTAGTGGATGTCATGAATCTTGGAAGAGAACTTACAACTGCAATTTACCAAGTACACACGATTTCTGACAGCATTCAAGAATTATCCTTTACCCACAGATAAGTTATAGTCTTTAACCCTAATCAAAGAAACTTCTCTTTGCAACAGATGGAGAACATAATAGCAATCCAAAACAGATGAAAATGAAGAGAACAAGAGATTGTGGCATTCCATTGCTACTGATGCACCAACAACACAATTTCTGCAACTTAAGGCTAAGGGATCATTGTGGAAGAGAGAGCAAAAGGATTGTCAGAGCCAAAGGATCACAAGATTTCTAAGACTGCCCCTAAATGTCAGAGGCTACATCTATGGAGTCTCATTAACATGACTGCCTAAACAATACCTGAACAAGAACAATACCTACTGAAATACTACCATTGAAGAGGTAAATTTGTGAGGCCTCAATTCTAGACAAAGAATAACAGGCAAATAAAAAATGCTGAAAGTAAGAGAAACAGTCTTTCCAAGGTAATAAGACAAGCCCCACCCTCCACCCCAAGACCAAATTATCAGCCTCTGAAATTATATACATACAAGTAACATATGGATTGAACATGGTGTATTTATGCATTTAGCAATATGCATGTGTGTGTGCGTGTGTACGTGTGTGTGTCTGTACATGCACATACACACATTTATATAACTACAATTAAAAAAAAAAGAAGTCATTAATTAGAGATAGAGCCAGGAGAGTATACTAGGGTCTTCTAGAGTCACAGAACTTATGGAATGAATCTATTTATATAAAGGAAATTTATTGGAATGACTTATCGGCTGCAGTCCAACTAACCCAACAATAGCCATCTATGAATGAAAAGTCCAAGAATCTTGTAGTTGGTTAGTCACAAGAGGCTGGGTGTTTCAGCTTCTATTCTGTATAAACAAGAATTCCAGAAACTTCTTCCCCAAATCCAAAACCCTTTCATGATAAAAGTCTTAAAGAGGACAGAGATACAAGAGACATACATAAATATAATAAAGAAAATTTTCAGCAAGCCAATAGCCAACATCAGTATAATCGGAGAGAAACTCAAATCAATTCAGCTAAAGTCAAGAATAAGGACACAGCTATACAATCTCTTCATACCTACTCAGTATAGTACTTGAAACTCTAGCTAAAGCAATAAGACTCTGTGGCAGATAAAGAGAGTATTCATTGGAAAGGAAGAAATCAAAATATCTTTATTTAGAGGTGATATGGTCTATATAAACGTCCCACAAAGTTCTACCAGTGAACTCTTATGGCTGACAAACTCCTTCAACAAAGTGGCTGGATACAAAATTAACTCAAAGAAATCAGTAACCCTCCTTTATACAAATGACAATGGGAATGAGAAAAAAATCAGGGAAATAGCACTCTACCAATAGCCACAAACAATATAAAATGTCTTGGAGTAACCTTGGCCATGTCTCTGAAGAAGTTGTTAGACGATGGAAAGATTTCTCATCCTCATGGGTTGGTAGAATTAAAATAGTACAAATTGCAATCCTAATAAGAGCAATTTACAGATTCAATGAAATCCTCATCAAAATATCAACACAATTCATTACAGACCTTGAATGAACAATACACAACATTACAGGGAAAATTATGAAAACCTAGAATACTTAAAACCATCCTGAAGAATAAAAGAACTTCCAGAAGTATCACCATTTGAGCTGTACTACTGAACTATAGTAATAAATACAATGAATTGAGCCATGATGCCCCAGACATAAACTCATACACCTATGAACAACTTCTTTTTAATAAAGAAGCCAGAAATAAATCATGGAAATAAGAAAGCATTTTCAACAAATGGTGCTGATCTAATTAGATACCTAATTTACAATAAATGCAAATAGATCCATATTTATTATACTGCATAAAACTTAAGTCTAAGTTGATCAAAGACCTTAACATAAAACCAGATACGCTGGACCTGGATAGAAGAGGAGGTCGTGAATAGCCTAGTATGTATTGGTACAAGAGACCACTTCCTGAACAAAACACCAATAATAATAGCACAGGCATTAAGAACAACAATTAATAAATGAAAACACATGAAACTGAAAAGCTTCTTTAAGACAAAGGACACTGTCAATAGGACAAAACAGCAGCCTATAGAGTGGGAGAGTACATTTTTTAACCAAGTCCACATCTGATAGAGGGTTAATATCTGAAATACATAAAGAACTCATAAAACTGCACATCAACAAATCAAATAGTCCAATTAAAATGGCATACACTTTTAAATAGAGAATTTTCCATAGAAAAATTTCAAACGGCTGAGAAACACTTTAAGAAATGTTCAACATCCTTAGTCATCAGACAAAAGCAAATCAAACCTCATTTGAGATTCCATCTAACACCTGTCAGAATAGGTAAGTTCAGCAACACAAATGACAGCTTATACCAGGGAAGGGAAAGATGGGGATCAAGGGGAATATTCTCTCACTGCTGATGTGAGTGAAAACTTGTATAGCCAGTATGGAAATCAATATGGTGGGACTTCAGAAAATTGGGAAGAGATCTACCTCAAGACACAGGTATACCACTCCTGGTCATATACCCAAAGGATGTTCCATCCTGCTACAAGGACACTTGCTCAACAATATTCGTTGCTTCTCTATTCATTATTTCCAGAGACTGTAAACATCCTAGATGTTCCTCAACTGAACAATGGGTAAATAATATGTGGTTCATGTACACAATGTATTATTACTTACCTAGGGTAGAAACAAACAGGACTGCCCCCACATCCAAAATAAAGGAAACAGTTCTTAATTATATTCTACTATACTTAATATATTGGTGCTATGACTAACCATCATCAGACTGCCTCTCTTCTGCAGCAGATGGGAGCAGGTGCAAAGACAAACAGCATGAAATTATGTAGAGAAAATGAGAAAGAGTCTAAATCAGAGTTTTCCTTTGGGCCACTGCCCTTGGAGCTGGGGGATCACCATGGAAGACTGGCAGGAAATATAGGAGTCAAGGGGATTGAAGACACCAGGAGAACATGTCCCACTGAATCAACTAATTAGGGATAATATGAGCTCACAGAGATTGAAGACACAAGAAGGGAATCAGCAAAAGTTATTCTGCTACTCTGCATACATGTTTAAGGTACTCTCCTGTTTTCTTAAAGTATATCATTAAATTCTATTTATTTGTATAAGTTCAATTTTATCGGACATTTTATTTATTTGCATTTCAAATGTTATCCCCTTTCCCAGTTTCTCCTCCAGAGACCCCTTATCCCATTATCCCTACCCCTGCTTCTATGAGGCTGCTCACTCACCTGCCCACCCACTTCAGCCTCCCAGCCCTGGCATTCCTCTACACTGGGGCATCAAGCCTTCTCAGGACCAAGGAAGGGTCTCTCCTCCCATTGATGCCAGAAAATGCCATCCTCAGCTACATATGTGGCTGGAGCCATGGGACCTGGCATGTGTATTTTTTTGGTTTGTGGTTTAGTTCCTGGGAGCTCTAGGTTGTTGATATTTTGTTCTTCCTTTGGAGTTGCAAACCCCTTCAGGTCCTTCAGTCCTTTCTCTAACTCATTCATTGTGGACCTCATGCTCAGTTCAATGGTGGTCTGGGAGCACCCGCCTCTGTATCTCCAGGGCTCAGAAAGAGCCTGTCAGGAGACAGGTATATCAGGCTCCTGTCAGCAAGCACTTTTTGGCATCTGCAATAGTGTCTGGGTTTGGTGTCTGTATATGGGATGGATCTCCAGGTGGGGCAGGCTCTGGGTGGAATTTCCTCTGTATTTCCTTCCATGAATATTTTGTTCCCCCTTCTGAGAAGGACTTAAGCATCCACATTTTGGTCTTACTTCTTCTTGAGCTTCACATGGTCTGTGAATTGTATCTTGAGAACTTCTGGGGGAATCACCATCACTGACCTCAAGCTGTGTAGATCTCAAGAGCAATAGTGACAAAAACTGCATGGTATTGGTACAGAGACAGGCAGGTAGATCAGTGGAATAGAATTGAAGATCCAGAAATGAACCTACACACCTATGGTCACTTGATCTTTGAAAAAGGAGCTAAAATCATCCAGTGGAAAAACGACAGCATTTTCAACAAATGGCAGTGGTTCAACTGGAGGTCAGCATGTAGAAGAATACAAATAGATCCATTCTTATCTCCTTGTACAAAGCTCAACTCCAAGTGAAAGAAGGACCTCCATATAAAACCAGGTACACTGAAACTATTAGAAGAGAAAGTAGAAAAGAGCCTCAAGCACATGGGTACAGTGGAAATTTTCCTGAACAGAACACCAATGGCTTATGTCTTAAGATCAAGAATCTACAAATGGGACCACATAAATTTGCAAAGTTTCTGTAAGGCAAAGGACACTGTCAATAAGACAAAAATGACAACCAACAGATTGGGAAAAGATTTTCACCAATCCTACATCCAATAGAGGGCTAAAATCCAATATATATAAAGAACACAAGCAGTTAAACTCCAGAGAACCAGATAACCCTATTAAAAATGGGATAGAGTGCGAAAAAAAGACTTCTCAACTGAAGAATACCAAATGGCTGAGAAGTACCTAAAGAAATGTTCAACATCCTTAGTCATCAGGGAAATGCTAATCAAAACACCCCTGAGATTCCACCTCACATCACTCAGAATGGCTAAGATCAAAAACTCAGGTGATAGCAGATGCTGGCAAGAATGTGGAGAACGAGGAATACTCCTCCATTTTGGGTGGAATTGCAATCTGGTACAGCTCTGGAAATCAATCTGATGGTTCCTCAGAAAATTGGGCATAGCTCTATCTGAGGACCCAGCTATACCACTCCTGGGTATATACCCAAAAGATGCTCCAACATATAACAAGGATACATGTACCACTATGTTCATAACTTCCTTATTTATAATAGCCAGAAGCTGGAAACAACCCAGATGTCCTCCAACCGAGAAATGGATACAGAAAATATGGTACATTTATACAATTGAGTACTACTCAGCTATTACAAGCAATGAATTCATGAAATTCTTAGGCAAATGGATGGATCCTGAGTGAGGTAACCTAATCACAAAAGAACACACATGATATGCACTCATTGATAAGTGGGTATTAGCCTGAAAGCTCATAATATTATCCTTTTTTATGTTTTTTTTTTTGGAGGGGGTTTTGAGATAGTTCTCTGACTCATTTTCCTGCTCTTGGGACCCATTTCGTCCTACTGAAATGTCTTTTCAAAATTGAAATTTCTTACTAAAAAAAAATAATAATAGCATGTTTCACAGAATAACTTTCATTCAGAAATGGGGAAGAAATGAATCTGTAAAGCCACACTGCAATTATCTTTCCCTCAGATGGTACCTCTCTTTCAAATGCTCTCAAAGTTGGGTCTTTAGAACAGTTTTAAGATCTTGAAAAAGCATTGTAAATTCTCAGAAGGCAAATATATATATATAATCAAATTTAAAAGATAAGCTTGGCCAGAACTACATTTTTAGTAAATTCTTTTTGTGAGCACTCAATATTCTTTCCTGAAGAACACACCAAAAGTACCCTGAGAAGTAAGTGGCATTGTCAAACGTTTTCTTTGGTCAACCATATCCTACCTCAATAAAATATATACTCATATTCTTATCTAATTTGTCTCTATGACAATTTATTCTATATAAATGACAAAATTCATAATAGGTCTTAGAACACTTTCTAGCACAAGTTAAGGTGCTAATGTATTTATGATTATGATGATTAATGGTAATGTTATTTTCCAAATAAAATCAAATTTAGCTTACAAATGTTTTAATTTGAAGGAAAAATAAACATTGCCCTTGATTTTTTAATATCATGAAGCAGCAAAATTTTATCCCAGGATCTTCTTCGATTTTGCCATGATTCAGCTTTCTTATTTATAAAATATATTGTAATTCAATTAAATTATCACACATTTTAAATACTTATAACATTTTCACTTTCCTGGAATGATGCTACCAGACAATCATTTGTGTAAACTTACAAGCATTGTTCAGAATAATGTATTTTAAAATATGCCTTTGGTGGGAATTTATTCTTAAAATACCAAATTATTACAAAAATAGAAAAAAGAAAGCCTTGGGCAATGTCGCTGTGGCTTAATAAGTCTGCCACTTATGTAACTTGACATGATCATAAATAGTAATTAGCTTAAAGAAAGGCACCAAGTAGTCACATCTCCTCTTTTGAAAGCTTAATGTTTCCTTGTCAGCTCTGGCATGAAACATTGGCACTTACATGGTAATATTCTCTAAGGGAAGTAGATTTCATTTCATCTACACAAATGATTCAAAGAAAATAGACTTGAGTCTAGAAATTACATTACAAAATGAATTTCTAAAATTAACAGTTTAAATACTGTGAAATATACCAAGGACTGAGAATTTCATTTAAATTTTGTTTTTCAATTTTTTGAGACAGAGTTTCTCTGTCCAGCCCTGGTTGTTTTAGACCTTGTTTTATAGATGAAGAGAATTAAATTTGATAATTAAAAACAGCAATTCTATGTGTTCTTTTAATTTTCTTCTTAGTTATTAATATTTCATCTGATTTTTCAATCGCTTCTAAGTAAAACATACATAGACAATGTTGCTAAATGAGCACTTAAATATGTTTTTTTTTTTCTATTTCTTTCTGGAATTTTCATTTTTTTTATTCTATTAGTTTGAAATAGAAACTTTTATTTCTATTTATTCAAAATTAGTTTTTTTTCAATTTTTTATTAGGTATTTAGCTCATTTACATTTCCAATGCTATACCAAAAGTCCCCCATATCCACCCACCCCCACTCCCCTGCCCACCCACTCCCCATTTTGGCCCTGGTGTTCCCCTGTACTGGGGCATATAAAGTTTGCAAGCCCAATGGGCCTCTCTTTCCAGTGATGGCCGACTAGGCCATCTTTTGATATATATGCAGCTAGAGTCAAGAGCTCCGGGGTACTGGTTAGTTCATAATGTTGTTCCACCTATAGGGTTGCAGATCCCTTTAGCTCCTTGGCTACTTTCTCTAGCTCCTCCATTGGGAGCCCTATGATCCATCCATTAGCTGACTGTGAGCATCCACTTCTGTGTTTGCTAGGCCCCGGCATAGTCTCACAAGAGACAGCTACATCTGGGTCCTTTCAATAAAATCTTGGTAGTGTATGCAATGGTGTCAGCGTTTGGATGCTGATTATGGGGTGGATCCCTGGATATGGCAGTCTCTACATGGTCCATCCTTTCATCTCAGCTCCAAACTTTGTCTCTGTAACTCCTTCCATGGGTGTTTTGTTCCCAAATCTAAGGAGGGGCATAGTGTCCACACTTCAGTCTTCATTCTTCTTGAGTTTCATGTGTTTAGCAAATTATATCTTATATCTTGGGTATCCTAGGTTTGGGGCTAATATCCACTTATCAGTGAGTACATATTGTGTGAGTTTCTTTGTGAATGTGTTACCTCACTCAGGATGATGCCCTCCAGGTCCATCCATTTGGCTAGGAATTTCATAAATTCATTCTTTTTAATAGCTGAGTAGTACTCCATTGTGTAGATGTACCACATTTTCTGTATCCATTCCTCTGTTGAGGGGCATCTAGGTTCTTTCCAGCTTCTGGCTATTATAAATAAGGCTGCTATGAACATAGTGGAGCATGTGTCCTTCTTACCAGTTGGGGCATCTTCTGGATATATGCCCAGGAGAGGTATTGCTGGATCCTCCGGTAGTACTATGTCCAATTTTCTGAGGAACCGCCAGACTGATTTCAAGAGTGGTTGTACAAGCCTGCACTCCCCCAACAATGGAGGAGTGTTCCTCTTTCTCCACATCCACGCCAGCATCTGCTGTCACCTGAATTTTTGATCTTAGCCATTCTGACTGGTGTGAGGTGGAATCTCAGGGTTGTTTTGATTTGCATTTCCCTGATGATTAAGGATGTTGAACATTTTTTCAGGTGCTTCTCTGCCATTCGGTATTCCTCAGGTGAGAATTCTTTGTTCAGTTCTGAGCCCCATTTTTTAATGGGGTTATTTGATTTTCTGAAGTCCACCTTCTTGAGTTCTTTATATATGTTGGATATTAGTCCCCTATCTGATTTAGGATAGGAAAAGATCCTTTCCCAATCTGTTGGTGGTCTTTTTGTCTTATTGACGGGGTCTTTTGCCTTGCAGAAACTTTGGAGTTTCATTAGGTCCCATTTGTCAATTCTTGATCTAAAAGCACAAGCCATTGCTGTTCTGTTCAGGAATTTTTCCCCTGAGCCCATATCTTCAAGGCTTTTCCCCACTTTCTCCTCTATAAGTTTCAGTGTCTCTGGTTTTATGTGAAGTTCCTTGATCCACTTAGATTTGACCTTAGTACAAGGAGATAAGTGTGGATCGATTCGCATTCTTCTACACGATAACAACCAGTTGTGCCAGCACCAATTGTTGAAAATGCTGTCTTTCTTCCACTGGATGGTTTTAGCTCCCTTGTCGAAGATCAAGTGACCATAGGTGTGTGGGTTCATTTCTGGGTCTTCAATTCTATTCCATTGGTCTACTTGTCTGTCTCTATACCAGTACCATGCAGTTTTTATCACAATTGCTCTGTAGTAAAGCTTTAGGTCTGGCATGGTGATTCCGCCAGAAGTTCTTTTATCCTTGAGAAGACTTTTTGCTATCCTAGGTTTTTTGTTATTCCAGACAAATTTGCAAATTGCTCCTTCCAATTCGTTGAAGAATTGAGTTGGAATTTTGATGGGGATTGCATTGAATCTGTAGATTGCTTTTGGCAAGATAGCCATTTTTACAATGTTGATCCTGCCAATCCATGAGCATGGGAGATCTTTCCATCTTCTGAGATCTTCCTTAATTTCTTTCTTCAGAGATTTGAAGTTTTTATCATACAGATCTTTCACTTCCTTAGTTAGAGTCACGCCAAGATATTTTATATTATTTGTGACTATTGAGAAGGGTGTTGTTTCCCTAATTTCTTTCTCAGCCTGTTTATTCTTTGTATAGAGAAAGGCCATTGACTTGTTTGAGTTTATTTTATATCCAGCTACTTCACCGAAGCTGTTTATCAGGTTTAGGAGTTCTCTGGTAGAATTTTTAGGGTCACTTATATATACTATCATATCATCTGCAAAAAGTGATATTTTGACTTCCTCTTTTCCAATTTGTATCCCCTTGATCTCCTTTTGTTGTCGAATTGCTCTGGCTAATACTTCAAGTACTATGTTGAAAAGGTAGGGAGAAAGTGGGCAGCCTTGTCTAGTCCCTGATTTTAGTGGGATTGCTTCCAGCTTCTCTCCATTTACTTTGATGTTGGCTACTGGTTTGCTGTAGATTGCTTTTATCATGTTTAGGTATGGGCCTTGAATTCCTGATCTTTCCAAAACTTTTATCATGAATGGGTGTTGGATCTTGTCAAATGCTTTTTCTGCATCTAACGAGATGATCATGTGGTTTTTGTCTTTGAGTTTGTTTATATAATGGATTACATTGATGGATTTTCGTATATTAAACCATCCCTGCATCCCTGGAATAAAACCTACTTGGTCAGGATGGATGATTGCTTTAATGTGTTCTTGGATTCGGTTAGCGAGAATTTTATTGAGGATTTTTGCATCGATATTCATAAGAGAAATTGGTCTGAAGTTCTCTATCTTTGTTGGATCTTTCTGTGGTTTAGGTATCAGAGTAATAGTGGCTTCATAAAATGAGTTGGGTAGAGTACTTTGTACTTCTATCTTGTGAAAAAGTTTGTGCAGAACTGGAATTAGATCTTCTTTGAAGGTCTGATAGAACTCTGCACTAAACCCATCTGGTCCTGGGCTTTTTTTATCTGGGAGACTATTTATAACTGCTTCTATTTCTCTAGGGGATATGGGACTGTTTAGAAGGTCAACTTGATCCTGATTCAACTTTGGTACTTGGTATCTGTCCAGAAATTTGTCCTTTTCGTCCAGGTTTTCCAGTTTTGTTGAGTATAGCCTTTTGTAGAAGGATCTGATGGTGTTTTGGATTTCTTCAGGATCTGTTGTTATGTCTCCCTTTTCATTTCTGATTTTGTTAATTAGGATTTTGTCTCTGTGCCCTCTAGTGAGTCTAGCTAAGGGTTTATCTATCTTGTTGATTTTCTCAAAGAACCAACTCCTCTTTGGTTAATTCTTTGAATAGTTCTTCTTGTTTCCACTTGGTTGATTTCACCCCTGAGTTTGATTATTTCCTGCCATCTACTCCTCTTGGGTGAATTTGCTTCCTTTTTTTCTAGGGCTTTTAGATGTGTTGTCAAGCTGCTAGTATGTGCTGTCTCCCGTTTCTTCTTGGAGGCACTCAGAGCTATGAGTTTCCCTCTTAGAAATGCTTTCATTGTGTCCCATAGGTTTGGGTACGTTGTGGCTTCATTTTCATTAAACTCTAAAAAGTCTTTAATTTCTTTCTTTATTCCTTCCTTGACCAAGGTATCATTGAGAAGAGTGTTATTCAGTTTCCACGTGAATGTTGGCTTTCCATTATTTATGTTGTTATTGAAGATCAGTCTTAGGCCATGGTGGTCTGATAGGATACATGGGACAATTTCAATATTTTTGTATCTATTGAGGCCTGTTTTGTGACCAATTATATGGTCAATTTTGGAGAAGGTCCTGTGAGGTGCTGAGAAGAAGGTATATCCTTTTGTTTTAGGATAAAATGTTCTGTAGATATCTGTCAGGTCCATTTGTTTCATAACTTCTGTTAGTTTCACTGTGTCCCTGTTTAGTTTCTGTTTCCACGATCTGTCCTTTGAAGAAAGTGGTGTGTTGAAGTCTCCCATTATTATTGTGTGAGGTACAATGTATGCTTTGAGCTTTACTAAAGTGTCTCCAATGAATGTGGCTGCCCTTGCATTTGGTGCGTAGATATTCAGAATTGAAAGTTCCTCTTGGAGGATTTTACCTCTGATGTGTATGAAGTGTCCCTCCTTGTCTTTTTTGATAACTTTGGGTTGGAAGTCGATTTTATCCGATATTAAAATGGCTACTCCAGCTTGTTTCTTCAGTCCATTTGCTTGGAAAATTGTTTTCCAGCCTTTCACTCTGAGGTAGTGTCTGTCTTTTTCCCTGAGATGGGTTTCCTGTAAGCAGCAGAATGTTGGGTCCTGTTTGTGTAGTCAGTCTGTCAGTCTATGTCTTTTTATTGGGGAATTGAGTCCATTGATATTAAGAGATATTAAGGAAAAGTAATTGTTGCTTCCTTTTATTTTTGTTGTTAGAGTTGGCATTCTGTTCTTGTGGCTGTCTTCTTTTTGGTTTGTTGAATGATTACTTTCTTGGTTGTTCTAGGGCGTGATTTCCGTCCTTGTATTGCTTCTTTTCTGTTATTATCCTTTGAAGGGCTGGATTCGTGGAAAGATATTGTGTGAATTTGTTTTTGTCGTGGAATACTTTGGTTTCTCCATCTATGGTAATTGAGAGTTTGGCCGGGTATAGTAGCCTGGGCTGGCATTTGTGTTCTCTTAGTGTCTGTATAACATCTGTCCAGGCTCTTCTGGCTTTCATAGTCTCTGGTGAAAAGTCTGGTGTAATTCTGATAGGCCTTCCTTTATATGTTACTTGACCTTTCTCCCTTACTGCTTTTAATATTCTATCTTTATTTAGTGTATTTGTTGTTCTGATTATTATGTGTCGGGAGGAATTTCTTTTCTGGTCCAGTCTATTTGGAGTTCTGTAGGCTTCTTGTATGATCATGGGCATCTCTTTTTTTATGTTTGGGAAGTTTTCTTCTATTATTTTGTTGAAGATATTAGCTGGCCCTTTAAGTTGAAAATCTTCATTCTCATCAATTCCTATTATCCGTAGGTTTGGTCTTCTCATTGTGTCCTGGATTACCTGGATGTTTTGAGTTAGGATCCTTTTGCATTTTGTATTTTCTTTGAATGTTGTGTCGATGTTCTCTATGGAATCTTCTGCACCTGAGATTCTCTCTTCCATTTCTTGTATTCTGTTGCTGATGCTCGCATCTATGGTTCCAGATCTCTTTCCTAGGGTTTCTATCTCCAGCGTTGCCTCGCTTTGGGTTTTCTTTATTGTGTCTACTTCTCCTTTTAGTTCTAGTATGGTTTTGTTCATTTCCATCACCTGTTTGGATGTGTTTTCCTGTTTTTCTTTAATGATTTCTACCTGTTTGGCTGTGTTTTCCTGCTTTTCTTTAAGGGCCTGTAACTCTTTAGCAGTGCTCTCCTGTAATTCTTTAAGTGACTTATGAAAGTCCTTCTTGATGTCCTCTATCATCATCATGAGATATGTTTTTAAATCTGGGTCTAGATTTTTGGTTGTGTTGGGGTGCCCAGGACTAGGTGGGGTGGGAGTGCTGCGTTCTGATGATGGTGAGTGGTCTTGATTTCTGTTAGTAGGATTCTTACGTTTGCCTTTCGCCATCTGGTAATCTCTGAAGCTAGCTGTTTTAGTTGTCACTGTTAAGAGCTTGTTCTTCAGGTGACTCTGTTAGCCTCTATAAGCAGACCTGGAGGGTAGCACTCTCCTTAGTTTCAGTGGGCAGAGTATTCTCTGCAGGCAAGCTCTCTTCTTGCAGGGCAGGTACCCAGATATCTGGTGTTCGAACCAGACTCCTGGCAGAAGTTGTGTTCCACTCACTAGAGGTCTTAGGATCTCGTGTGGAATCCTGTGTGGGCCCTTGTGGGTGTCAGGCGACTCCGCTGGCAAGGTAGCCCGGGGCTCGAGTCAAGCGGAAGGGGTTTGTGCCCCAGATCAAGCCTGGGTAGCCTGCTTCCCTATGTACCGCAGTCTCAGGTTCCACGCGATTGGATTGGGGCAGGCGCTGTGTTCGACTCACCAGAGGTCTTAGGGTCCCGTGGGGAGTCCCGTGTGGGCCCTTGCGGGTGTTGGGCAAGACTCTGCTGGCAAGGTAGCCCGGGGCTCGACTTGAGCGGAAGGGGCACTTAAATATGTTAAAATGCAATGTCATAGATCACCCAAGACAAGAATTTTTGTCAAATTTTTGTGTTTTAGTTGTGAGCCTAGCCTTGTATTTCCTCATATGGTACCAAAGCTTTACCAATGCATTGCTTGGGCTGAGTCCAGAACATTTCTCTGTAACTATCACTAGGTCTAGACCAGGAATTATCTAGCCTCCATACACTCTAATCTTCTGCAAGCCTGGACTTTGAAGGATTCATTTTCTAGCCTCCATCTGCTAACCTACCCCTATAATGTTTCAGACTCCAAGACATACTGCTGAATAACCTCACTCTTTCTGGCTCTTTTGTAACTGTGGCTGGCTGGTTTAACTTCATTCGGCCTCAAACTCTTCTCTGAGTTGACTCAGTCAAATTGGATTCTGTTAACTTCTCACTAAATTGCTCTGCTTAGAAAACAAGGTTCTACACCGTCAATAAGACAAAATGGCCACCAACAGATTGGGAAATGATCTTTACCTATCCTAAATCAGATAAGGGACTAATATCCAATATAAAGAACTCAAGAAGGTGGACTCCAAAAAAATCCAATAACCCCATTAAAAAATGGGGCTAAGAGCTAAACAAAGAATTATCACCTGAAGAATACCGAATGGCTGCGAAGCACCTGAAAAGATGCTCAGCATCCTTAATCATCAGAGAAATGCAAATCAAAACAACCCTGAGATTCCATCTCACACCAGTCAGAATGGCTAAGATCAAAAATTCAGGTGACAGCAGATGCTGGTGAGGATGTGGAGAAAGAGGAACACTCCTCCATTGTTGGTGGGATTGCAAGCTTGTACAACCACTCTGGAAATCAGTCTGGCAGTTCCTCAGAAATTTGGACATAGTACTACCGGAGGATCCAGCAATACCTCTCCTGGGCATATATCCAGAAGATGTCCCAACCGGTAAGAAAGACACATGCTCCACTATGTTCATAGCAGCCTTATTTATAGTAGCCAGAAGCTGGAAAGAACCCAGATGCCCCTCAACAGAGGAATGGATACAGAAAATGTGGTACATTTACACAATGGAGTACTACTCAGCTATTAAAAAGAATGAATTTATGAAATTCCTAGGCAAATGGTTGGACCTGGAGGGCATCATCCTGAGTGAGGTAACACAATCACAAAAGAACTCAAATGATATGTACTCACTGATAAGTGGATATTAGCCCAGACACTTCGTATACCCGAGATATAAGAGACAAATTGTAAAACACATGAAACTGAAGAAGAACGAAGACCAAAGTGTGGACAATGGAAGGAGTTACAGAGACAACGTTTGGAGCTGAGACAAAAGGATGGACCATCTAGAGATTGCCATATCCAGGGATCCATCCCATAATTAGCCTCCAAAGGATGACACCATTGCATACACTAGCAAACGTTTGCTGAAAGGACCCTGATATAGCTGTCTCTTGTGAGAGTAGGCCGGGGCCTAGCAAACACAGAAGTGGATGCTCACAGTCAGCTATTGGATGGATCACAGGGCCCCCAATGGAGGAGCTAGAGAAAGTAACCAAGGAGCTAAAGAGATCTGCAACCCTGTAGTTGCAACAACATTATGAACTAACCAGTACCCCGGAGCTCTTGACTCTAGCTGCATGTGTATCAAAAGATGGCCTAGTCGGCCATCACTGGAAAGAGAGGCCCACTGGACTTGCAAACTTTATATGCCCCAGTACAGGGAACACCAGGGCCAAAAAGTGGGAATGGGTGGGTAGGGGAGTGGGGGGGAGGGTATGGGGGACTTTTGGGATAGCATTGGAAATGTAATTGAGGAAAATACGTAATAAAAAATATATAATAATAAAAAAAAAGAAAACAAAGTTCTGAACTCTGCAAATCGAATTGAACTTGTTGAGAGCTTTTGGTGTGGTTGGCTTCTAGGAATTTGACATTTGTCAATGTGTTCGGACTAGAAAGTAGGCTCAGATAAGAATTTTAGAAACAGTGACCATTGGGTTTTGTTACTACTTTGCTCAATTATATCTTATGTGATGCCTTTGCTTGCTACTTTCCTTCATCATTACCTCGTGTGATCCCTTTGCTTACTAATTTATTTAATTACTATCTTATGTGATCTTCTTGGTTACTACTTCTCTTGGTTACTTTGTCTTTGATGTAAGAACTTACCATGTTGTTTGGATATACCTAGAATGATCTAAAAGCAGGCTGGAGAGACATAAAGCTGCGTCAGTCTCAGTTCTGTCTGGATTCATGCTATGATTTTGTCTGTGTTTCTTTGGCAATCCTCACTCCCTCTCTTGATAACCTGTTGATTGCCTGAGCTGGCTTGGTCAGCACTGATTGCATTGACTACAGGAACTGAACAGAATTGAGTGGAACTGCACAAACTGAACTGCATTTCAAATAATGGACAGAACGGGTATGTATTTTGTCACCCAGCCTGGGACTAAGGAGAATGCTACTCAAAGTCCATTTGGAAGAACTTGATTTCTGAATCTTTTGTGGGTCTGTGCAACTCCTGTGTACTGGGAGAATGACCCTCTGCCTGTTACTGTGGTACTTAGAAAGACTATCTGACTGTGACTTTGGGTCTTTAATCCTCCTGTACACAGGGAGAGAGACCATCTGAGACAGCCTTCCTATTTTGCTTTCACTTTTCTGGGAACACTGTTTTGTGTCTGTCTGAATTTTTCCTCCTTGTATAAGTTTTCTTTTGATTCCTAAGATGGGACAGGCACAAAAGCACCCAATTGGACTTGGTTCTGTGTCATTTAACGGACTTCCACCGAGTAGTGGAAGACTCGGATCTGGTTGTTTATCCTGACAAACTAACCATCTGTTGCATCCTTCGAAGTAGGATACCCGAGAAACGAGATTCAGTCTTCTGCCTCTCTCCAACTCTATTGATTGTCATTGGTCCACTTGGCTGTCCATGTCTGTCCATTTATGGCTATAATTTTGTTTCTTTGCTTAATTGCTGCTCTGTGTTTCATAGACAGAGAAAAAAAATAGCCTTCTTCCACTGCCTGAATTCACACAGGAGAAAAAGGTTTTTACTGCAGGTCTGCAGCACACCCAGATCGTTGCCATGCCTCCAGCCTTACCTTTCCCAGCTTTGCCAAGAGAGCACTGTGTCCTCCCACATTTTCCACTCTACTGCTCTGCCAGGTTGAATGGCCAGACTTCCAAATAGACCATCTAAAGGCTCATTTAACATGTCTATCTTATTTGCAGTCTGAGACGTCATTGTCAGATTCCCTGGGCATGCCATTCTTAAATTTGGTTTGATTCTTGCTCTGTTTCATACAAAAAAAAAAAAAAGAGTCAAATTTATCTGCTTGCTGTTCACCCTTAACTCAGTCTTAACACAGGGATTTCTAAACTAGTGCTGCTCTCAAAAGCCCTGCACATGCAGCTAGAAGCTGAACACTGCTGGAAAAGTCCCACCTCCAGTAATGAATCAAAATGACACCAGACAGGAGTCTGCTTGATCAAATACAAGCTGCTCTTAAAGGGACACAAGCAGTTTCTCATTTTCTCTGCTAAGGAAGCTGATGGCTAGTTCTGCTACAAAATATCTGTGCCTTGAAAATTTGATTCAGTGGAAAGCAAATAGCTCTTTCTTGAAATTACAGCTAAAGGAAATAAAGTTTTGTCTGTTTGTTTTAAATATATTGATGTATGTGGCTACTGCATGTCTAGTTTTGACTGGTCTCAAATATTTATGTTAATTTGTTCTTCATATCTTAGTTATAAAATATTAATGTATAATTTATGATACATGGTTAATAACCTATAATATCAGTAACAGAACCTTGGTTTAAAACAACTCAGGGTTAAAGCTATCCTGGGCAGCAACACATGACATGAGTCAGACAAAGTCTCTAAAGATACTTTTCTGTTGGGTTAATATTTGTTCTAGAAACCAGACTTTAAAAGTTAGGACATAAAATTATTTCTTTAATGGTGTAATAAATCTGTACTTTCATTCATTTATATACAAGAACTTTTGTTGCTAGTAGCCAAACTATGTAACATGAAAATAATACATGTGGTATTGAGTTTAGAAACGTTGGATTTTTAAAAACTTTATATTTTTTTTTGACAATTGGTTTTGTCTTTTAAATAATATGGTTATTCTGTATGACTTGAGTCTTTAAAAATGTATACTTTATTTTGATATTGGAGAATGGACTTAAAGTTCTAAGTAAATATATATATATATATATATATATGTACATATATATATATATATATATAACTATGGGACATTTTAAAATTTATTAAATAATTAAATATATTCGTTGGTGTGATGTTTACAATAAAAAAGATTTTTATTCGACAACCACAATCAGGTTATAAACCTATGGGGAGAGACAACTTAATGGAAAAAGCTCAAGCAGTCCCTGTGATGATGGCTATAAATCTGATGATAAAAATAGTAGATATTCTAAAAAAAGGTTTTAAAATAAAACAAAAATGGGCTACAGTTCCTGTCAAGAAAAACTGTAAAAATCTGACACAGGAAAAACAATGATCCATAGTCAAACAAGATACTGTAGCTTAAAGAGGAAACCCTTCTTGCTCAGAGCCATCATACTCCCAGTTTGCAAAAAACTAAGACATTAAAAGTTAAAAGTCACTGGATTTTAAATCTACTCCCCACTTTCAGTTTGCCTGAGTTTTGGCCAGGCTCCAGTAGTCCAATGAGAGATGAGTTCTCTCAGCAAGTATTTTGCCATTTTAACTTTGTCCTGTCCTGATACTGGTTTCAGTCTAAACTAAATCTTACAGAAAACTGTCATGTTTTAAGTCGCCTTATGGACTATGTTTTTGGGTGAAAAAGTTTTATTTTAATATTAGAAGAGCTTCAGTTCAAAACTGAATCTTAAGACTTAAATGTAACAGGGATTGATAGGTTAAAATGGATACAGTTAATTAACTAAACTTTAGTCTCCTGCTTTATGCTTGCAAGGCACAGTTTACAGCAGATAACTAAAAGCCAACAAAGATGGTTTAACTCAGATATCCTAGGTAAATACTGCCCCTCAAACCTATCAGAGATTTGCTGAATAGGACATCTAATATTCTTAAGCTTTCCCTGATGGACAGAAACTCACAAATCCTAGCAGTGACTCCCCAAGATCTCCAACAAGAGACGGTCACAATGACTAAGGATACCACCTGAATTGTGGTATAATAACCACTTGGCATAAGTGCCCCAATTCTTCACCGGTTGCCAGGGCCTGGCCTGACCTGTAGACAAACAGGACAACTGAAGAATTGATTGCCACGTGTTGCTTTAGACAAGGTGAGGTCAGTTTCTCTTAAGTTCCTCTTCTACGGGAAAAACCTCTTCATCTTCTGGATCTGAAGTTCAGACTGCACCTGCCCTATGGGCCAGAGATGCAGGAACCTGGAGCAACTGTTTGGGTAATGGAATATACACTAGTCTTTGTCATTTCAACTTATCCTTCTTCAAATTCTCTGATTGCATTGATGGCTACTTGTAGCTTAACAGCTAGACAACAGGCAAGTAGCTCCTTATGTCTAGGTAATCCAGTACTGTGTTAGTGCATTGGTTAAAACTTGCTTTGTAATAACTGCTCTCAATAATAACTACTCATGTCTCTGACAAATGATTAGATGGAAAGAAAAATGTTCAATGTCTATGTAAGTTCTGAGTGTTCTAAGCCATATATGGGTCTGAGGATGTCATAGCTAAGGTACATTCTGAGGGTGTGAAAATTGTGTAAGGTGTATAGATGCAAGTTTAGAGGTATAATAAAGTGATTTAAGGTATCTGAAAATGGATAATGTTTCAGAATTCTTTCCCTCATTTGTGTTAAAATTTTAATATTAATCAATAGAGATTTGATAACCTAATGGAACAGTGAATATAAACATTCAGTCTCAAGGTCAAGATTTTGAATTCCCTTCAGTTGTCTTCTGATATAGGCTTACAGGTGCTTCTTATCATGCCAAGAACATCTCTGCTCAATCTGTGTATGTAGCCCTCTAGACTAAGAAAAGAATGTTCTGTGCCTTTTGACCCAAACCTATAGTTTTACTAAGTCTCAGAGGCATGAGCCTACTTCTGCTGTATTACAGACACATGCTATAGAGTTTTTCTAAAGTATGCATTTCAATACAGAGGTAAATTACTAATGTACACCCTTTTGTAAACTAAAGCTCACATAAGGTTCAGGGAATAAGAGTCTTAAGACTTAGATCTACCTGCCACAAATCAAATGGACTCCAGATAAGTATACACACTGATCCTTTAAAAATAAGATTTCCCCTTGGTTTTGGGATTTCTTTATTACTACTACTACTATTAATTATTATTACTATTATTTAATCTTCTTTTATAGTCCAGTCATTATCCCCCTCCCATACCACCCTCCAACAGTTCCTCATCCCATTGCTCCTTCCCTGTCTGGTTTTGGGATTTCTTAACTTCTTTCCTTAGTCTATATTTGTCTCAGAAGATTTTCACCTGACTGACTTCCAGGGACCACCTGAGGAGGGCAAACTGCTGACTTCTGACTTGCTGAATGCCCATGATTAACCAGTTCAATCGATATGAAGGTTCCCTGTCTTTCTGCTGGATTGCCTAATCAGATGCTTCTGATAAATGCTCCACTGCCCAGCTTTTGACTTGCATTTCAGACTTCTTGGGTCGCTTTGACAACATCCTAATGCCAGCGGGAATCAGATACAGAAAAAAGTATGATGTCCATTACCCTGCCTTACAGCTTAGATACTAAGTCAAAAAGGTCGGAGTTTTGGCAATAATAATTCTTAGGTCCCAATTGACCCTTTGGCCAATGACTTGACTTTGGGAAAAAGAACTGATGAATGATTTCATTCAGTTACAAATCAGAGTGGGGAATGACAGGACAGTGTTAGCTACTGCCAGGCTGACCCATGATAGGCTGCAAACTGGCAGTTTGTGAGACTAGGCCTAAATTTCTATTCCCCAGAAATGTGATCCCAGATCCAGGAACCTATGGTCAGCCAATCATAGCAGTCTGCAACCAATCCGAGGACACCATGTTATTTGGACTGAAGTAAGAATAGGTAGCTAGAATGAATAAGCAAACCCTCAGGGTGGTCTCCAGACCCTAGCCAATAGTAAAATTAGTCATACCTCTAGTGGTAGAGCTAACCACTTAAGGTTAAAAAAACAAAAATGATCCATAGCTCCCTCCCTGAAATTCCACTAACTCACAAAAAAAGCTGGGCCTGCAAGCTCACTAGGAATCTCCATTCCAAAATGGGGAGACCCCTGCATGCAGAAAATTCAGGTGAATGAATGCTCTTTACTTTTGCATACTACTTGAGTCTTTGGTATCCTTCCTTTTTGATTCTTCGACCCTAACACTCTGACTCTGTCTAGTCATTCTGAGTGCCCCTCCAATAGATGTTTGGGATTAAAGATGTGTACTGAAGGCATGTTGTATTCCAGTCAGAGGAATTAATGTTATGTACTAAGGCACATCTCTATTCCAGCCGGATCACACAGATCTCAGTCTTTGTAGGTGATCCCTTGCTAGAGTAGCTGTGTTGCTGGATTAAAATTCCTTTACATAGCCTTTAACAGCTGAGGCATCTTTTCATTGACATTCCTCAGGGATGTTATAGTTTTGATATTTCTGTAACATGTTTTATAGCAAATTTGCTGGTTTTGGTATTTACATGGAATGTATATATAGTACTTATCTATACATAAACTTAGAAGGAAATATAGAAATCTTCAAGTAAATTATAATAGAAATTATTAGGAGGCTGAATATATTGGAGAAATAAAAGTATGCTCATCTAAAGTTGATGTCAAAAGAAAGACTTACCATATTACTGTGTATTCTATTACATGAAATGACATAAAAACACAAATTTTTAATTCATATTAACACACACAACATGTAAGATGGAGGGCAGGCTCAGTAGTTAAGATCACTTACCTACTTGTGGTGGTTTGAATGAGAATGGTCCACATAGGCTCATATCATTGAACACTTAGTCCCCACTTGGTAAACTTTGTGTAGGAAGCATTAGGAGGTGAAGTCTTATTCAAGGTGTAGCCTTGTAGAAGTTGTTGTGTCACTGGAAGGTGGGCTTTGAGGTTTCAACTGTCCACCCTAGACTTAGTCTCTCTCTCTCTCTCTCTCTCTCTCTCTCTCTCTGTCTGTCTGTCTTTTTCTCTGTCTGTCTCTGTCTCTATCTCTGCCTCTGTATCTCTGTCTGTCTGTCTGTCTGTCTTTGGGTCAGGATTTAAATGCTTATCTGCCTTGTGCCACACCACCTACCATCATGAAAAAGGACTAGCCCTCTGAAATTATAAGCAATCCCCAATTAAATACTATTCTTTGTGAGACTTGTATTAGTAATGATATTTTTTTCACAGAAAATAGAGCAATATCTGAGAGATCACTTAGTCTTCTAGAGGATCTAGCCTAGTTTCCAGCACTCATATTTAGTGGCTCACAACTGCCTGTAACTCCATATTCAAGGAGTCTGATGCCATCTTTTGGCCTGCACAATCACCAGTACACACATGGCATGTGTGCATACAAACATATAAATAAAAATTAAGCTTAAAATATTCAAATACCAATATAATTTTGATCAGAAACAAAGCTAGAACTTCACATTTCTTGCATTCAAATTGAATTGAAATAGTCATTAAAACATTATGGTACTGCATTATTATACATAGACCAGTAGAACAAAATTGCACTTTCCAAAATATGAGTATGCATTATTAACTAAATTTTAATGTAAATTGATAAAATATAAAATAAAGATAGTCTTTCTTTAAATGGTGTTGGGAAAAGTGGATACCCACCACAAAACCAAACCAAAACAAATTGTACTAGCCTCATAACACATATGATATATAACTTAGCATGAGTCAGAGATCTAAAGTTATGATTTTGATTCATACAACTCAAGGAAAGTAATAACAACACCGCAACAGAACAAAATTAAATATAATCTTCCCTTGGGTTATATAATCATTTACTTACTGGACAGTTTACAAAATATTAAAATATATTTTGTGTGGACTTAGCATTATGAATGCTCACTCATATAAAAAGTCTTTTTATGGATATTGAATATTATAATGTTTTGTGAAACAGAAGTTCAGTTATTTTCCATGCAAGCCATGTACTATAAGGTGGGGACTAAATCTAGCCGTGCATTGTACTCTTTTAAATTTTTCAAAAAATTCTCAAAATTTCTCAGATAATTTTGTGTTTTTGTTACTCTTATTGTGAATATGAATATAAATGATGCACATTAAGCCAAGAACATTGTAGTAGTCAAATATTAATGTTTATAGAAGAAAATAAATTTACTGATGAATTTAACTTGCAAATTTCTGTTCAACAGCTCCTCAAAAGTTAAATTCTATTTATACAACAAGGCTAGGATCTGAAAGCTAACTTTTCATAATGTCTATAAAACTGACTTGCAACTACAAGCAGGTACAAGTGTATAGGTACAAGTGATGGCCCCAAATGTGGAGCATTAATTAAAATAGTGAAAGAAATTAGATTGGTCAAATCACCTCGGTTGACTTGCTAAGACCATTTTACTCATTCTACATCTTTCTTCAGTCATAACTTTATAGCATTTTTTTAACAAAATAAAGATGAAAAAATTTCCTGTGTTGTTCCCTCAGGACAAATCCACTGATAAAATCTAACAAAACATGAGTGATTGTATACCACATATCAGTACTAAGTATTCTTACAATTTAAATAACTGAATACTACTTATAACCAACTACAAGTTATGGATTTTATTTTATTTTACTTTATTTAAACAACCCTCATCTAATTATTTTTTCAAAAACAATTTTTATTAGATATTTTCTTCATTTACGTTTCAAACGCTATCCCTAAAGTCCCCTATACCCTCCCCCAGCCCTGCTCCCCAACACACCCACTCCTGCTTCCTGGCTCTGACATTCCCCTGTACTGGGGCATATAATCTTTGCGATACAACAAGCTCTCCTGGGTACTGGTTAGTTCATATTGTTGTTTCTCCTATAGGGTTGCAGACCCCTTCAGCTCCTTGGTTACTTTCTCTAGCTCTTCCATTGGGGGCCCTGTGTTCCATCAAATAGATGACTGTGAGCATCCACTTCTTTATTTGCCAGGCACCAGCATAGTCTCACAAGAGATAGCTACATCAGGGTCCTGTCAGCAAAATCTTGCTAGTGTATGCAATGGCGTCTGGGTTTGGTGGTTGTTTATGTGATGGATCCCAGGTTGGGGCTGTCTCTGGATGGTCTTTCCTTCCATCTCAGCTCCGAACTTTGTTTCTGTAACTCCTTCCATGGGTATTTTGTTCCCCATTCTAAGAAGGAGCGAAGTATCCATACATTGGTCTTCCTTCTTCTTGAGTTTCATATGTATTGCAAATTGTATCTTGGGTACTCTCGGTTTCTAGGCTAATGTGAGGGCATATCAGTGAGGGCATATCATGTGTGTTCTTTTGTGACTGGGTTACCTCACTCAGGAAGCTATCCTCTAGATCCATCAAGTTGCCTAAGGATAATAAATAAGAATAATAAATAATGAATAATAAATTTATTATTTTTAATAGCTGAGTAGTACTCCATTGTATAAATGTACCACATTTTTCTGTATACTTTCTTCTATTGAGGGACATCTGGGTTCTTTCCAGCATCTGGTTAGCATAAATAAAGCTTCTATGAACATAGTAGAGCAGAGCATGTGTCCTTATTACCAATGGGAACATCTTCTGGGTATATGCCCAGGAGTGGTATTGCTGGGTCTACTGGTAGTACTATGTCCAATTTTCTGAGGAACTGCCAGACTGATTTCCTGAGTGGTTGTACCAGCTTGCAATCCCACCAGCAATGGAAGAGCATTCCTCTTTCTCCACATCCTCTCCAGCATCTACTGTCACTTGAATTTTTGATCTTAGCCATTTTTAATGGGGTTATTTGATTTTTCTGGAGCCAAGTTTCTTGAGTTCTTTGTATATATTGGATATTAGTCCCCTATCTGATTTACAATTGGTAAAAATCCTTTCCCAATCTGTTGTTGGCCTTTTTGTCTTATTGACAGTGTTTTTTGTCTTATAGAAGCTTTGCAATTTTATGAAACCCCATTTGATGATTCTTGATCTTACAGAAAAAGCCATTGCTGTTCTGTTCAGGAATTTTTCTCCTGTGCACATATCTTTGAGGCTTTTTCCCACTTTCTCCTCTATAAGATTCAGTGTCTCTGGTTTTATGTGGAGTTCCTTGATCCACTTAGATTTGATCTTAGTACAAGGAGATAGGAATGGATCAATTCACATTCTTCTACATGATAACAGCCAGTTGTGCCAGCACCATTTGTTGAAAATGCTGTCTTTTTCCCACTAGATGGTGTTGGCTCCTTGGTAAAAAATCAAGTGATCATAGATGTATGGATTCATTTCTGAATCGTCATTTCTATTGTATTGATTTACCTGTCTGTTGCTATAGCAGTACCATGCAGTTATTATCACAATTGCTCTGCAGTACAGCTTGAGGTCAGGCATGGTGATCCCATCAGAGGTTCTTTTATTGTTGAGAGTAGTTTTTGCTATCCTAGGTTTTCTGTTATTCCAGAATAATTTGTAAATTGCCCTTTCTAAAATGGTGAAGAATTGAGTTGGAATTTTGATGGGAATTGCATCGAATCTCTAGATTCCTTTGGGCAGGATAGCCATTTTTACTATATTAATCCTGCCAGTCCATGAGCATGGGAGATCTTTCCATCTTTTAAGATCTTCTTTGATTTCATTCTTCAAAGACTTGAAGTTCTTGTCATACAGAGTTTTCACTCCATTAGAGTCACACCAAGGTATTTTATGTTATTTGTCACTATTGTGAAGGGTGTTGTTTTCCTAATTTCTTTCTCAGCCTGTTTATCCTTTGTGTAGAGAAAGTCCACTGATTGGTTTGAGTTAATTTTATATACAACTACTGCACTGAAGCAGTTTATCAGGTCTAGGGGTTCTCTGGTGGAATTTTTTAGGGTCACTTATATATACTATCATATCATCTACAAATAAAGTGATATTTTGACTTTTTTCTTTCTACTTTGTATCCCCTTGATATCCTTTTGTTGTCTAATTGCTCTGGCTAGGACTTCAAGTACTATATTGAATAGGTAGGGAGAAAGTGGGCAGCCTTGTCTAGTCCCTGATTTTAGTGGGATTGCTTCAAGTTTCTCTCCATTTAGTTTGATGTTGGCTGTTGACTTGCTAGATATTGTTTTTATTATGTTTAGATATGGGCCTTGAATTCCTGATCTTTCCAAGACTTTTATCATGAAGGGGTGTTGGATTTTGTCAAATGCTTTCTCAGCTTCTAAGGAGATGATCATGTGGTTTTTGTTTTTGAGTTTGTTTATAAATTGGATTTTGTTGATGGATTTCCATATATCAAACCATCCCTGCATCCCTGGGATGAAGCCTACTTGATCAGGACAGATGATAATTTTTATGTGTTACTGGATTTTGTTTGCAGATTTATGAGTATTTTTGTGTAGATATTCCTAAGGGAAATTGGCCTGAAGTTCTCTTTCTTTGTTGGTTCTTTGTGTGGTTTAGGTATCAGTGTAATTTTGGCTTCATAGAATGAATTAGGTCGATTACCTTCTGTTTGTATATTGTGGAATAGTTTGAGGAGCATTAGAATTAGCTCTTCTTTGAAGGTCTGATAGAACTCTGCACTAAACCCATCTGGTCCTGGGCTTTTTTAGTTTAGGAAACTATTAGGGAGTGTTTCTATTTCTTTAGTGTATATCAGACTGTTTAGATCATTAATCTGATCCTGATTTAACTTTGGTACCTTGTATCTGTCTAGAAAATTGTCCATTTCATCCAGGTTTTCCAATTTTGTTGAGTATAGCCTTTTGTAGTAGGATCTGATGATGTTTTGGATTTCCTCAGATTCTGTTGTTATGTCTTCCTTTTCTTTTCTGATTTTGTTAATTAGGATACTGTCCCTGTGCCCTCTAGTTTGTCTGGCTACAGGTTTATCTATCTTATTGATTTTCTGAAAGATCCAACTCCTGGTTTGGTTGATTCTTTGCATAGTTCTTTTTTGATTTCAGTCCCAAGTTTGATTATTTCCTGCAGTCTACTTCTCTTGGGTGAATTTTCTATTTTTTTTCCTAGAGCTTTTAGGTGTGCTGTCAAGCTTCTTGTATATACTCTCTCTAGTTTTGTTTTGGTGGCATTCAGAGCTGTGACTTTTCCTCTTAAGACTGCTTTAATTGTGTCCCATAAGTTTGGGTACATTGTGGCTTCACTCTCACTAAACTTTAAAAAGTCTTTAATTTCTTTCTTTATTTCTTCCTTGACCAAGTTATCATTGAGTAGAGTGTTGTTCAGTTTCCACTTCAACATTGCCTTTCTATTATTTATGTTGTTATTGAGATCAGCTTTAGTCCCTGGTTATCTGATAGGATGCATGGGATAATTCCAATATTTTTGTATCAGTTGAGGCCTGTTTGATGACAGATTGTATGGTCAATTTTGGAAAAGGTATCATGAGGTTCTGAGAAGAAGGTATATCCTTTTGTTTTAGGATAAAATGTTCTGTAGATACATGATAAATCCATTTGTTTCATAACTTCTGTTAGTTTCAATGTGTCTCTGTTTAGTTTCTGTTTCCAGGTTCTGTCCATTGATGAAGGTAGGGTTTTGAAGTCTCCCACTATTATTGTATTAGGTGTAATGTGTGTTTTGAGCTTTAATATAGTTTCTTTAATGAATGTGGATGCCATTGCAGTTGGATCATAGCTATTCAGAACTGAGAGTTCCTCTTGGAAGATCTTACCTTTGATATGTATGAAGTGCCCCTCCTTGTCTTTTTTTTTTTTTTTTTTTGAAATGAGGCTTTTTTATTGATTTAAAAGGGTATGTAAATTAATTATAATTTACAAACCAAAGCTTGTGAAAGTGATAGGTATTTTTAATAATAAAAGGTTCAATAGCTTTTTATATCCTATAAGAAATTATAGCTATTGCTAAAATTATTCTCTCCCTCATGACAGATATTTTTGTTTTTATTAGGTATTTTCTTCATTTACAATTCAAATGCTCTCCCAAAGGTCCCCTATACACCCCCCCCCCCGCTGGACTCCCCTCCCTACCCACTTCCACTACTTGGCCCTGGTGTTCCCCTGTACTGGGGCATATAAAGTTTGTAAGACCAAGGGGGCTCTCTTCCCAGTGATGGCCATCTAGTCCATCCCTCCTTGTCTTTTTTGATAACTTTGGGTTGGACGTCAATTTAATTCGATATTAGAATGGCTACTCCAGTATTTTTCTTGGACTGTTTGCTTGGAAAATTGTTTTCCAGCCTTTTACTCTGAGGTAGTGTCTGTCTTTGTCCCTGAGTTCAGTTTTCTGTATGCAGCAAAATATTGGGTCCTGTTTTTGTAGCCAGTCTGTTATTCTACGTCTTTTTATTGGGGACTTGAGTCCGTTGATTTGAAGAGATATTAAGGAAAACTAATTGTTCCTTCCTGTAATTTTTGTTGTTAGAGTTGTGATTCTGTTCTTGAGGCTATCTTCTTTTAGGTTTATTGAAGGATCACTTTCTTGTTTTTTCTAGGGCATAATCTCTGTCCTTCTGTTGGAGTTTTCCTTTTATTATCCTTTAAGGGATGGATCTGTGGAAAGATACTGTGTGTATTTGGTTTTGTCATGGAATACCTTGGTTTCTCCAGCTATGCTAATTGACAGTTTTGCTGTGTATAGTAGCCTGGGCTGGCATTTGTGTTCTCTTAGTTTCTGTATAACATCTGTCCAGGCCCTTCTGGCTTTCATAGTCTCTGGTGAAAAATCTGGTGTAATTCTGATAGGCTTGCCTTTATATGTTACTTGACCTTTTTTCCTTACTGCTTTTAGTATTCTATCTTTATTTAGTGCATTTGTTGTTCTGATTATTATGTGCTGGGAGGAATTTTTTTTCTGGTCCAGTCTATTTGGAGTTCTGTAGGCTTCTTGTATGCTCATGGGCATCTCTTTCTTTTGGTTAGTGAAGTTTTCTTCTATAATTTTTTTGAAGATATTTGCTGGCCCTTTAAGTTGAAAAATCTTCATTCTTATGTATATCTATTACCTTAGATTTGGTCTTCTCATTGTGTCCTGGATTCCTGGATGTTTTGAGTGAGGATCTTTTTGCATTTTTCATTTTCCTTGATTGTGCTGATGGAATCTATGGAATCTTCTGCACCTGAGATCCTCTCTTCCATCTCGTGTTCTGTTGCTTATTCTCACATCTATGGTTCCTGATTTCTTTTCTAGGATTTCTTTTTCTTTTTCTGTTTTGTTTTGTTTTGTTTTTCGAGACAGGGTTTCTCTGTATAGCCCTGGCTGTCCTGGAACTCACTTTGTAGACCAGGCTGGCTTCGAACTCAGAAATCCGCCTGCCTCTGCCTGCCAAGTGCTGGGATTAAAGGTGTGTGCCACCATGCCCAGGTCTTTCCTAGGATTTCTAACTCCAGAGTTGTCTCCCTTTGTGTTTTCTTTATTGTTTCTACTTTCATTTTTAGATCTTGAATGGTTTTGTTCAATTCCATCACTTGTT